>NC_056625.2:207590612-207901047 GCF_002870075.4 Lactuca sativa
CATACACACCCTTAAATGTTACCCGGAACAACCCTAGCACTTAACCAAAGTGTTTTCCGCACTTTAGGATGCGTATACTTATTTAATTAGTATTATATATACTAATTGTATGTAAACATATGATATCATATGTTAATAGGTCACTAGGTGTGTTCAAGTCTTTACTTGACACCGAGCACCCAACCGGCACCTTCGTTCGATCCACTTACAACAGGTGAGTTCATACCCCTGAATGAACCTTTTAAATGTTTTTGCATGTTTTAATGGGGGGGGGGGGAATACAATTTAAACATGCCAGTTATCATATCAATCGCATGTGCTTGATAACCCGCATGCACAAGGAGTTATTAAACTGTCAACTGTTTTACCAAGTATGATACTTTAAATGGTTTTTCCAAAACGAATTTACTTGTTCAAATCTTTACTTATATTGTTTTATCAAAATGTGTTTTTGAAAGGTTTCCAAAGGAATTCTAAAGGTTTTCAAACTTATTTTACAAGGGAATACCAAGTCGTGATTTTCTTAAGTATAAAGGTTTTCCAAAGTTTTTATCAAGGTTTTCTTCCATGTTTTTATACTCCTACTTGGTTAGATACTAGTGCTGCGTTATACTTCTACTTAGTTAATACTCCTACTTAGTTAAATGCTACTACTTTGTTAACACTTTTACTTCGTGAGACGCTTTTACTTCGTGATGAACTTTTACTTCATGATACGCTTTTACTTAGTGATACGCTCCTACATCATGATACACTTATGCTTGTTAAACGCTTCTACTTCCAGAAATACTACTACTTCGTAAACGCTCCTACTTTATTACCGCTTCTACTTCACGAACCACTCCTACTTTATTAATGCCACTACTTCAAGAAACACTCCTACTTTATTAATGCTGCTACTTCGTAAACGCTTATACTTTATTAACACTTCTACTTCGTGAAACACTCCTACTTTGTTAACTCTTCTACTTAGTTAAATGCTTCCACATCGTTAAATGTATGCCTGTACTTGTATAGTTATATAAATAATGATTAAAGGGCTTAGGAAGGCTAGTTCGCCCTATTTCCTTTTCTTCGTTGATATGTGGTTTGGTGGGATCGGATATCCATCCGAAGGTCGTTTGATCATTAATTATATATCATGTATACATGTATAGACATATGGGTTTTACATCGGTCGATTCAGTTCATTTCCCTTGGGTAGCAAGGGCATCTTCCGATTCGTCACTCATAGATCAGAGACACTAGTAACTATTATAGGAATAGTTAGGAGACTCTATCTCTCACTCTATTTCTCTCTCTATATCTCTCTCTTACTTTAGAATGTGACACACTATTTCCCACTACGGCGCTTCATTGCGCCAATGCCGTGTAACCAGAGTCTCCGGGAAGGAGAGCGAACATCATGTGTATAGATCCTACGGGACTGACACTCCCACACCCTGACTACTAGCTACAGTCCGCTCGGGTAAGGCCCATGGGTGACATGAAGCCACTACTACTACTGCCACTACCACTACGCATGACCTGGAGGGTCATCGGATACTCTATAGTCGATCAGCATGGTTACATACGAGTTCACATTCACTCCTTGTTTTAGACCTTGCTAGACGTATCATTCAGTAGATATTTTCTGGGGTCTGCTTTCACTATTTTTAGACCTTGCTAGACGTATCTTTCATTTGATATCGTCTGGGGTTTGTGTCTGCCTTTTGTTAGACTGAGTCAGGCGTGTCGTTCATTCGACACTCTCCTGGAGTCTATGATTTCTTTGCCTTGGTCAACAGTATCTTCTACTGAGGCATATGATATTTTCCCTCAGTCCTTTTACTAGTGATAGTCTCCTACTTTCCATAAAATCAAACACCGTATTTTGGTAATGATAGTGTTTAAGGGAAAATTACTTTTTACAACATAACTCTGTCGGGTCTTGGTAGAAGACTATTTTTATTTAAGAAAATATAGGATTTTCTGGAAAGGACTCTAATACACTATAGACTCTAAAACTACTACTTTTATAAAGTTATTTTGAACTTACACAAATGACACTAAATACTTATGAACTCACCAGCATTTATAAAAATGTTGATACTCGCTTTCAAAATAACTTGTATTATCAGGTCAGCAATAGACAGGTACATTCCAGGAGCTTTTGGATGAAGACAGTTTAGTACCAAGCTGTACCTATATTATTACTTGTATTACTTTGATGTTTCTATGTAATGTAAACTATGTAAAACTATTACTATTATTGCAATGGTTGTTGTACTTTGATTACTATATTGCATATTTTGTGATACTTGACATGATGTCATCCACCCCAGAATGTTTCCGCCATTCCGGTTTTGGGGTGTGACAGAAAGGGAGGCCAGCACCCAGATATGCTAGGCAGTTATCCGATTGAAGTAGACCGAAGGGGAGGCCAGCACCTAGATATTCTAGGCAGTTATCTGGTTGAAAAAAAACCGAAGGGGTAGGTCGGGCACCCGGATATGCCTGACAATATGTGTATTGTAGGGTATGTGGTATGATGGGGGAAATCACTAAGCTTCGTGATTACTGATTTCAGTTTTGGTTTCAGGTACATCGTTTTTAAAAGAAATGAGTCAGTTTGATCGCATCGCATCACACTATGTTTTCTGCACATGAGATCTTTGGGATTATACTCTGATATGGTATTATGATGGCATGCTTTGATTATTGACATATTGGTTTTGACATGATATGTTATTATGGATGTTTTCTAGTACTGTTGGTTTTATAATAACTTAATTAAAACGAAATTTGTGGTCTTGAATTTTGGGATGTTACAGAAAGGAATGTGGTTTTGTTGGATAGGTTGTCTAAGTCCATAACTATTTCTGGTAAATACTTGACCCGACCCGACATGGTCTATTTGGGTTGCATGGCACCATGCAATTGGATAAACTAAATGAGAGAAATAACACATATGGTTTATTAATATATTATAAGTTCTAATATATTAATAATATTATTTAATTAGTTTTGATCAAGAATTAATTTAGAATTAATTAAGTGATCAAAAGAATAACTAATTAAATATATGGGTAGATTGTGTAAATCTTCCATATCTTATATAGTGGGCTAAAAGGCTCCATGGATTATCAAGTTGGGTTCCACCCATAGGATGCTCCATGGATACTCCATGGAGTTAACCCATGGATTGAGAAATGAAGAGTCATGTTACATTAGGGTTTTACCTAATGCAACACACTATATAAGGACCATGTCTCTCCCCAAAATCGGCTACACTAGTGAGACACTAGAGAAACAAGAGGGCTTGGCCGATTTTGAGTGTGTTAAAGTATTCTCTCAAGTTTATACTTTGCATTTGGTGTTGTGTGAAGCATTTGAGGCATCACACTTGAGGTGCTAGGCTCACAAGGTTTCAAGGAACACTTACAACAACAAGGTATGTAATTCTATCTATTATTCAATTTAGAATTGTTCCCCATGTATGCTAGATAGGATCATAACCTTGGAAATCAACTTTGCATGATAATTAGACAAACATAGATCCAAGGTTATTAGGGTTGCATGTACACTTAGGAAGTGTTAGAATGCTCAAAACCCAACAGTGGTATCAGAGTCTAGGCTTGTTTGTTTGTTATTTGTGGTAGATAGTTGAAAAAAGTCGATATTTTTTGCAATCTGACCGATGAACTCGCCGAGTCCATGGGGGGACTCGCCGATTTCATGTGAATCTTCAACCTACTCGCCGAGTAGGTTCATGCACTCGGCGAGTAGGAGCCTCAGAATGCAGATTTTCGACTTAAGTTGCTGGAAATGGACTAGAAACATTACCCTAAACTGTTTTGGTACTTGAAAACCAGTTTTAGATGGTGTAATGTCTTTGCTAATCCATTTACAACAACAAGTTATCAAAATTACAAGTTTTAAAATGTAATTTTTGATTCATGAAAGTGTTGATATTCATGTTCTTGATCTTATGATGTTTAGATGATCATAGGAATTATTTGTAACCTATGTGGTAGATTAATTCAAGATCTTTATGTGTTTTAATGGAGTCCATAACTTGTCCTCAAGTTATGGAAAACCAAAAGTCACTTTACTTTAAAACCATTAAAAGAACACATGGGTTATAAAAATGAAGAGTCTTCATTTTAATACCCTAATAAACTCATAAGTTACAAGAAATGAAAAGTTTTGAAAGTTTACAAAACTTGCCCTCAAGTTTTGGAACAAGTAAAGTCTTGATTAAAACTTTAGTTCCAACCATTATAATTTTAAAATTTAAAATTCAACCCTTATACTTATAATATTATAAGTTAATAATAATATATATATGTATAAGATTAAAGTTGTCGTACCGCTAGTACGTCTCATTCACAAAGCCGGTCTATAAGGTGGGTATAAGGTTGTTGCCTATAAAATGGCAACTTAATGGGTGTCCACTCTCACCCACCACTTGCTTGACTGGTGGAGGGTCGTTAGCCGAACGGGTAAGACAAGGACTTATAAATTCTCATTAAAAGTATGATGAATATTATAAAGTAACTAAATGTTTTATTAAATTCCCAATCTTAGTTACTTTAGGAAAAATGTGAATAAGGTGCTAATCCATGAAATTACACTTTACACTTTGTCTAAGTCGTTAGTGGAGCGTATGTGGTTAACCGGCACACTAACTTGAACTTAACAAGGTAGGTAAAGGGTGACTTAATATTTATCATAGTATCGATGGAGCGTGTATGGTTAACCGGCACATCGATTGAGGGGTAATTTATTAAGGGTACCAAGTAATTTTCATGGTTACTTCACACCTCGTTTTGTGATCCTCGGCATCCCAGACACAAAACTTGGAGGGCACACTCGAGATTGAAACATGCCTTTGAAAAGTTCATTGAATCTCAAAAGAATCTAGGAGTTTCTAAGAACCAAATTAAATATTTTAATATTTCAACTTTGGTGGAAATTGGTGAATCGTCATTCACCTACCATTCAAATATGTTATTACTTAGATTACGGCATATCTCTTCTAAGTATAATATATTGTGATTGGGTCCTAGCCTTCATACTACATTTGGGTGTTTTATTAAGGACTATCTCTATTTCTAAACTAAACTTTTCTTCTCTTCAGATGTCTGCAAACACTACTGCTTCTGGCTCTAATCCCAATGGCTCCTTTTCTCTTATGAACCTATGTGGGAAAGTCACTTTTGATGGATCCAACTTTAGTGAGTGGATCAGAAACATCTGAATGATTACCCGCTACGAGGACAAAGAATATGTTCTCAATAAGGAGCTTAAGGAGATTGATGAGACAGTTGCTACTCCTCAAGAAATCGCTGACTTTAGGGCACATGAAAGGGGTGCCACCAAGGTGGCATGCACCATGGCGGCCACTATGACAGCCGATCTCCAAAAGTCCTACAAGGACTACTACCCTTTTTAATGCACCAAGATTTGATGGAAAGATACCATCAAAGTGCACGAAAAGAGAGGTATGAAATCATCTCCTCCATGATAACAACCCGAATGAAGGATGGAGAACCCATCACGGGCCACATGCAGAAAATGCAAAGATTTGTGGACCGCTTGCTGAAGCTTAATGTGAACTTCCCTGAGGAGCTAGCAATAGATATTATTTTGCACTCCTTACCTTCATGTTATGATCAATTCCGCATGACATACCACATGAATAAGGAAGAGGTCACTCTTAGCAAACTTCAAGGACTCTTAAAGACCCCGGAAAGTGGTCTTAAGGGTAAAGCGGTTGTTACTACTCCTACTCCTACCAACTCCGCCCCTGTCTTGGCAATCGGGAAAGGACGAGGGAAGAAGAGAAAGAGTTCTTCGAAGGGTACCAAGGTTAGGACCCTTGATGGCTCTTCTTCAAGTGGAACCAAGAAAGGTTTCATCACTCCTTCTTCTGACCCAAAAGAGGCTGAATGCTTCTATTTCCATGAAAAGGCACATTGGAAGCTGAACTGCCCAAAGTACCAGCAAGATGTGAAGGATGGGAAAGTTAAACCCAACCATGCAGGTATTTACACTATCTTATCTAATAACTCACCCCATTCTAATTCTTGGGTCCTTGATACCGGTTGTGGTATTCATATTTGTTCTGATTTACATGGACTAAGAAGAAGTGAGAATGTGGAGCAAGGAAGGATAAACTTGATCATGGGAAACAGTAAAGCTTCACCTGTCACCAAGATTGGAGTTTATACTTTATCGCTAAGTAGTGGGTTTAGTTTAGATTTGAATAAGTGTTGTTATTCGCCAGAAATGGCAAGAAATATTATTTCCTTTCATGCATTGTATAAACAAGGTTTCACATTTTCATTTGATAATGAAGTTGGTTCGATTAATGCTTTCTTTAATAATGTTCTTTATTTTAAAGCATTACCTTGTGATGGCGTGTATGAAACAGTATCTGTGGTTGATTACTTAGGAAATAATGTATTGTGTATTGATTATGTTAATAATAATAACTTGGATAAAGCATCACTATGGCATTGTCGTCTTGGACATATAAGCAAGAAACGCATAGGCCAACTCCAAAAGGATGGAGTCTTGGAGTCATTTGACCTAAAGTCAGATGATAGTTGCGAATCATGCTTACTTGGGAAAATGACAAAGTCACCCTTCACAGGTTCTTGTGAGAGGGGTGAAGGTTTGTTGGACCTCGTACACACGGATGTGTGTGGACCATTCAAACATGCCACAAGGGATGCTAATCGTTATTATTTGACTTTTACTGATGATTACAGTAGATATGGATATGTCTACTTAATCAAGCATAAGTCGGAGACTTTCGAAAGGTTTAAGGAATTTAAACAGGAAGTCGAGAATCAATTGGGCAGGAACATTAAGATGCTTCGATCCGATCGAGGTGGTGAGTATCTTAGTTCAGAGTTCCTCGAATATCTTAGGGAATGTGGGATTGTCTCACAATTGACACCTCCCAGGACACCACAGTTGAATGGTGTGGCTGAGAGGCGTAATCGAGCCTTGTTGGATATGGTTTGTTCCATGATGAGTCGAGCTTCGCTACCAATCTGATTATGGGGGTATGCCTTAAAGACTGCCACCCATATTCTTAATCTAGTCCCTACAAAGAAAGTTGCCAAAACTCCTCACGAGATGTGGACTGGTAAAGTACCTAAACTAGATCACATCAAGATTTGGGGTTGCGAGGCTTTTGTGAGGCGCGAGTCTCATGATAAGCTAGAATCCCGAAGCGAGAGGTGTATTTTCATCGGCTACCCACAAAGATGCTTTGGTTACCTCTTCTACAGACCTAGTGACAATGTGGTCTTTGTAGCAAGAAGGGGAGTCTTTCGAGAGAGAGAATTTATAAGCCAAGGAGACAGTGGGAGGCAAATTGACCTTGAAGAAATTCAAGAGTCAAGTGGTGAAGGAACTTCAAACCCTAGCCATCAACTTGAGGAGGAAACTCCTGTTGAGCCAATTGACGAGTCTGTACCTCTGAGGCGTTCCATGAGAGTTAGGAATGCACCTGAGCATTACTATGGTTTCCATATTACTACGGAAGGTGAGACACTTATTAGTGATGAGACACTAGTAGGTCTAGATGAACCTAACAGTTACGCGGAAGCCATGGTAGGCCCCGAGTCTGCAAAATGGAAAGAGGCTATGGATAGAGAGATACAATCCATGTATGACAATCAAGTTTGGAACTTGGTTGAGAATGTACCAGGTCGTAAGACTGTAGGGTGCAAATGGATCTTCAAGAAGAAGACCGACATGGATGGTAATGTACACACTTATAAGGCTCGACTGGTTGCAAAGGGCTTCTCTCAAATTCCTGGAGTGGATATGATGAGACCTTTTCTCCAATAGCCAAGATTAAGTCTATTAGGGTTATGTTAGCCATAGCTGCATTTCATGACTATGAAATTTGGCAAATGGATGTCAAAATCGCTTTCCTTAATGGAAAATTGACTGAATATGTTTACATGAGTCAGCCAGAAGGTTTTGTCAGCAACGAGTACCCTAATAGAGTGTGTAAGCTTGAGAAATCCATTTATGGATTAAAGCAAGCACCTCGCAGATGGAATCTTTGCTTTGATGAAAAGGTCAAGGAATTTGGCTTTTCTAGGAGTGAAGATGAATCTTGTGTGTATGTCAAGGCTAGTGGGAGTATAGTTAGCTTTTTGGTATTGTATGTGGATCACATACTACTTATAGGAAATGACATCCCAACTCTGCAGGAAGTTAAGTCCTGGCTTGGGAAGTGTTTCTCTATGAAGAACCTAGGAGAAGTTTCCTATATTCTAGGGATAAGGATTTTGAGAAACCGGAGTAAAAGACTAATTGGACTTAGTCAAAGTACATACTTGGACAAGGTGTTGAAGAGATTCAACATGCAGAACTCCAAGAAAGGAGAGTTACCCATCCAGAGTAACGCCAGGTTGAGTAAGACACAAAGCCCAAGTACCGAGGCTGAGATAGTAGAAATGAGTCAAGTACCTTATGCTTCAGCAGTAGGCTCGATCATGTATGCTATGACGTGTACTCGACTTGATGTAGCCTTTGCCTTAAGCATGGTTAGCAGGTATCAGGGGAACCCTGGCAAGGCTCACTGGACTGCGGTAAAGAATATCCTCAAGTACCTACGAAGGACTAAGGACTGGGTCCTTACCCTCGATGGGAATGACGACTTGAGAGTTATAGGGTATAGTGATGCTAGCTTCCAGACTGATAGGGATAATTTCCGCTCTTAGTCGGGCTGGGTCTTTACCTTAAACGGAGGAGCAATCACTTGGAAGAGTTCCAAGCAAGAGACACTAGCTGATTCCACTTGTGAATCAGAGTATATAGCAGCGAGCGAGGCAGCAAAGGAGGCAATATGGCTAAAGAACTTCATTGGAGACCTTGGAGTTGTACCAGCTATAAAGGAGCCCATGGAAATTTTCTGTGATAGTGAAAGTGCGGTTGCCTTAGCCAAGGAACCAAGGGATCACGGAAGATCCAGACACATCGACAGAAAATATCATTTTATCAGACATCGCATAGAAGAAGGAATCCTCGTGGCAAAGAGGGTATCATCGGATGAGAACCCAGCAGATCCCCTCACAAAGGGACTGAGTAGGGTTAAGCATCTCCAGCATGCCCGGAGCATAGGGCTGAAGGATGATATAATTTTTAGTAGTTAGATAAATTATGAAATTTGTAAAGTGTAATTGACATTTGATGATGAATAAAAGTTGTGTTTATTTATGAGTAAAGTGTTACAATCTTTTGTCAATCGTTTACTATAATTTCTTTTGCATGTTTTGACTTCCAGAATAATTATGGTTGGTATATCATATTATTCAAACCTCCACAGTCGGTCATATGTCGGAAGTAGGTATGAATCAAGACTATCATGATTGATTGCAGAGGTCTAAGGTGTTGGACATGGCTACAACAATCATGAGTGCTCATAAGTTCTGAGCATTGGACTCAACCCACGCTCACTGGAATCACTTCATGGAATTTATCTCGAGTGATCGTGAGACGGTAATATCATATAAGCCTTCAAACCTAGAGATATTATTTGTTACTTACGACTTTGATTATGCATTGATTGTACGAAAACGCATTGGTAACTCGATGTTATAAAACGTGTTTTTGTGTATAATTCAATGAGTGGTAGAACAAACATATGAGTCGAAGTTTATCTGTTCCTTCTTGGATTAGAAGCTGATATCTGGGCCTCTCGATGATTTTTTTTTTTGACCTATGTACCGGGCCCGGTCAGAACTAAGTTGATGTGTTCAATTAAGTTCTTTGTCAAACAAATCGGAAATCGGGAAACAAACTGCTGGACAATAAGTAAGACATTGTTCCATGTAATTGTCCGGCTGATATCTAGAACAGAGGATTATATGATCACTTATCTTAAATGGCGTATCAACATCTTCTCAGTTCCGAGAGACCTTGAAAGAGCTACGATTGCCGATCGGTTCCTGAAGTATTGCAGTTATAGTTATTAGACTTATCCAAGTGGGAGACTGTTGGATAAGGTGTCTAAGTCCATAACTATTTCTGGTAAATACTTGACCCGACCCGGCATGGTCCATTTGGGTTGCATGGCACCATGCAATTGGATAAACTAAATGAGAGAAATAACACATATGGTTTATTAATATATTATAAGTTCTAATATATTAATAATATTATTATAAGTGATCAAAAGAATAACTAATTAAATATATGGGTAGATTGTGTAAATCTTCCATATCTTATATAGTGGGCTAAAAGGCTCCATGGATTATCAAGTTGGGTTCCACCCATAGGATGCTCCATGGATACTCCATGGAGTTAACCCATGGATTGAGAAATGAAGAGTCATGTTACATTAGGGTTTTACCTAATGCAACACACTATATAAGGACCATGTCTCTCCCCAAAATCGGCTACACTAGTGAGACACTAGAGAAACAAGAGGGCTTGGCCGATTTTGAGTGTGTTAAAGTATTCTCTCAAGTTTATACTTTGCATTTGGTGTTGTGTGAAGCATTTGAGGCATCACACTTGAGGTGCTAGGCTCACAAGGTTTCAAGGAACACTTACAACAACAAGGTATGTAATTCTATCTATTATTCAATTTAGAATTGTTCCCCATGTATGCTAGATAGGATCATAACCTTGGAAATCAACTTTGCATGATAATTAGACAAACATAGATCCAAGGTTATTAGGGTTGCATGTACACTTAGGAAGTGTTAGAATGCTCAAAACCCAACAGGTTTGCTATTTGAAAGAGAATTGAGATGATTTGGTTTACTAGACTTGTGAAATGGGATATGATGCTAATATTGTATCTTTAATAGGAAAGTAAGTTAGGAGGTTGAGGTGTTGTTTACATTGGTAAGTGAGATTATCACATTGGGAAGCTGAATCAAGATAAGATATGAAGATATTAGGGGTTTTCGGCCATAACTTCACCTGGAAGGAAGTAAATTCGGTCCTAATGTCAAAGAGAGAAAGGAATTCGGTCCTAGGGTCAAAGAGAGAAAGGAATTCAGTTCTAGGGTCTAAGAGAAAAGTGAATTTGGTCCTAGCCTTCTAGAAAGGGTTGTTTTTGGTCCTTGCTTTATTCCAAGGAGTAAATTCGGTTTTAAGTTTGGGAAAAGATTCCCCAAACCGAATTCTATATATACATATGATATTTTATGTTTTTTTAAAGTTAAGTATTATACCATAACATGCTCATATACATATTACTTGAATTAGTGTTGATTTCTTTAAGTCCTTAATGTCTTGTTAACTTGTATTAGCTTATAATAACTTAAACTAACATGTGTTATTACCACACATACTTAAATAACACTCATAAGTATGGCTCATGAAAGTTATATTTCTATTGCCTCCAATTACATTGTAAATTGATTGGTACATGGTTGGAGTTTTAGAATTGAATAGTTATAGGAAAATTCTAGTTGTGACAACGGGGTCTCGGCCCACTATGCTCTGTGTATGCCAAAGCACGTTCCGTGTACTAACCCGAAACCAAAACCCTCTCTTGATGACTTAATGCCTTAAGATCTAATGTCCAAATTTCAAATCGAAGTCTTTTGAGACGTCTAAAGCCATAAAATTGCAACCTTTATGCTTTTTCATGGCTATAAAGAGCCCAACACCAAATCCCCAACTCCTTTAGCGATCTAAGACTCCATAACTCTTGCATGGAAGAATACCAAGGTACAAGTTTGCATTTTTATGACCTAACATACCCTAAAACGTCTGAAAGGACAACTTAAAAGCTCTTGATTATTCCATACTCACAAATATCAAGGTCTTGGGACCAAAATAACACAAAATTAAGCTTAAACAAGATCTAGCAAGGAAGGTTCCAAGCTATGAACTTTATACCTTCAAAAGATGTACCAAGATGAGGAGATTATGGATCCAACAAGCTTGAGAGTAATATCACAACTCCTAGGGTCTTCCTTCACCACCAAGAACACCAAAAGTTACTCTAAAGCTTTGAAACTTCACACACAAGGATTAGGGTTTGAAATGGAAGCTAAGAGAGATAAAAGATAAGGGGTAAGAGGCCAGAATGTTCTTTAAATAGGATCTAAACCCTAAAAGTTAGGGTTTTCCCTCTGAAGTTGTATGCCCATCATACCTATTTGTATGCCCAACATATGCAAAGAATCCGTGATCATCACTTAAACGCCTACACACGGCGTACCTATCTCGTACGCCAGCGTAGGGAACAAATTTGCACATTCTTAAGGAAATGAGCCAAAAATGAAAATACCTAGAACATTGGTGATACGAATCTCCCCCACTTGAATCACACTTTTTCCTCGAAGTCCGCTACTACAAATAGGTATGGTTAGTGCTCCCTAATCTCATCTTTTGGCTCCTACATCTATTCTGAGCCTTTCCGGTGCTGCCATTGCACCTTTACTAGGTTCACCACTTTTTTGCGTAGAGCCTTTGTGTTTCTATCAAGAATCATAATTAGTCTCTCCACATAGTTCAAGGACTCGTCGACTTTAATATCATCCAAGGGAATCGTAGTCAAATCATCGGCTGCACACTTCCGCAACTGTGATATGTGGAAGGTGTTATCGATTTGACTGAGCTCATCAGACAAATCCAGCCGGTATGCAACCTCACCCGGGCGGTAATCCTGAAGGGACCAATATATCGGGGGCCCAACTTTCCCCACTTCTGAAATCGGATGACACCTTTCCATGGTAACTCCTTCAGAAGAAACAAGTCCCCCACCTGAAACTCGACGTCCGAATGTCACCGACCTGTATAACTCTTCTGCCAGCTTTGTACGGCTTGCAATCTATCGCGCACTTGCTGAATCAACTCAGTGGTCTTGAGTACCACTTTTGTACTTGCTATGACCCGATGCCCAAACTCACCCTAACAAAATGGGGTCCTATGCCCCCTCCCAGACAACATCTCGAAGGGCGGCCGATTAATACTGGCAAGAAAATTGTTGTTGTAGGAGAACTCAGCCGGTGGAAGGTAAGTATCCCAACTCCTTCAAAATTCTAGCACGCACGCCCGCAACATATCTTCGAGCGTCTCAATCGTCCGCTCGCTCTGTCCATCGGTTTAGAGAAGATATGATGTACTCAAATACAGCTGAGTACCTAGCTCCTTATGGAACTCCCTCTAAAACCTAGAGGTGAAATGAACATCTCTGTCTGAACCACCGAGACTGGCACGCCGTGCCGAACCACCACCTCTCGCCAACTTTTCAGCAAATATACTCTCAGCAATAGGTAGAAAGTGTGCACTCTTGGTCAATCTATCAATAATGACCCATATGGAATCAACTTCATTCCTCTTCCTTGGCAACTTCGTGATAAAATTCACGGTAATATCTTCCTACTTCCACATGGGAATGGGTAACGGCCGCATCTTTCCATGTGGTCTCTGATGTTTGGCCTTGAATTTCAGACAAGTCAAACACCGGTCCACAGACCATGCTATCTCCCTTTCATACAGGGCCACTAATAGTTCAACTTCAAATCCCTGTACATCTTCGTGGCCCTGGATGGATCGAAAACCTTGACTTATGAGCCTATTCTAGAACCGTTTGCCTCACTCCACCAGTAGTCAGAACCCAAACTCTGCCACACTGAGTCAACAATCCTGAGTATCTCTGAAAAATAAAGGAATATGTCCCCTGATTCGCTTCGCTTTCCAATTCTCCTTTTTCAATCCCTTCACTAAGCCTTCTTGATCAAATTCAACAAAGGAGAAATGATAACCATCCTTAGAAATGTATCCCCAATAGGTGTACTAACTGCCTTGTGGCTCAAAGCATCAGCCACCACATTGGACTTCCTAGGGTAGTACAGGATCTTACAATCAAAATCTTTTACCACATCCAACCACCTCCATTGTCGCATATTCAAATTCGGCTGATCCACTAGGTGCCTCAAACTTTTTTGGTCAGTGTAGATAGTAAACCTAACCCCATACAGATAGTGCCTTCAAATCTTGAGGCCAAAAGCCTTAACCCCCAATTCCAAATCATGCATAGGGTAATTCGCCTCATGGGGCTTCAGCTGCCTCGAAGCGTAAGCAATCACATGATCTGTATACATAAGAACAGCTCCTAAACCCGATATAGAAGTGTCACAATAAACCACAAAATCATCCATACCCTTAGGAAGCGTGACAATTGGGGCCTCGCACAATCTCTGTCTCAATGTCTCAAAAGCCAACTGCTGATCGGGCCCCCATCGAAAGGTATCATTATTCTTCCTCAAGCAGGTCAATAGCACTGCAATCTTAGAGAAATCATGTATCAATCAATGATAATACCTTGTGAGACCTAGGAAGCTCTGAATGTAAGATGGGGTCATTGGAACATCCCATCGCATCACGGCCTTGGTCTTATCTGGATCGACCAATATACCCTTTTGATTGATGATGTGCCCCAAAAATTGCACCTCGCGCTAACAGAACTCATATTTGGAGAATTTGGCATACAACCTCTCTATCCTTAGTGTCTCCAATACCTTTCACAAGTGTTCCTCATGTTGCTCCTTGGTCTTGGAGTAGACCATAATATCATCTATGAAATACTATCATCGACCGATCCAACATCAGCCAGCAAACCTAGTTCATGAGATCCATGAATGCTACTGGTGCATTGGTGAGCCCAAATGGCATCACCGTGAACTCGTAATGACCATAATGAGTACTGAAGGCCATCTTCTACACATCCTCATCTTTGACCCTCATCTGATGGTAACCTGATCGTAAATCAATCTTGGAAAAACCAAGATTCACCCTGAAGCTGGTCAAATAAATCGTCGATCCGCAGGAGTAGGTAACGCTTCTTCAGCTCCAGGTAGTCAATGCACATCCTGTGTGAACCATCCTTTTTTTCACAAACAGTATCGATGCTCCCCAAGGTGAACTAATTTTCCAAATAAATCTCTTGTCTAGCAGCTCCTGAAGCTGCATAGACAGCTCATGCATCTCCGGTGGTGCCAAGCGATACGATCCTTTGACTATTGCGGCTGCACCAGGAGCCAGATCAATTCAGAACTTGACCTGCCTCTTGAAAGGTACTCCTGGAAAATCCTCAAGAAACACATTGGGGATTTCCCAAATAACGGAAACCTCAATCAACGTTGTCGTGCCCTCAACCCGAGTATTTTCCACATAAGCCAAAAAACCCAAAACAACCCCGCTAAAGATATCTATTGGCCCTTGCATCTGAACAGAGAGTCGACCAATATGAAGCTCTCTCACCAAGAATAATCAGTTCTCCCCCACATGGGGTTTGAACTCTCTCTATCTGGAACTCAAAGTCAATCATGGCACCATTAGGACCCAACTAGTCCATCCTGATGATCACCTTTGATCCCCACAAAAGGAATCAACATCAAATCAATAGAGTACCTCACATTGAACAGATTTAAGACACACCCATGAAGAACCCTCAAATCACTCACAAAACAATCTTCAACAATCTCTACCTCCACCTGATAATCCAGAATCCCAGGAGTATCACTAAACTTCTTGATGAGTTCAAGAGATACAAAGGATCGGGTAGCACCTGAATCAAACATAATATGAGCAGTCATACCATTGACTAAGAAAGTCCCTATACATGATCAAATACAATATAAGCATAAATAAGGAAAGCAAATAAGAAAATGAAATTACATACCAGTAACCACATCTGGTGCTACTCGAGCCTCATAAGTAGTCAGCTGAAATGCCCTGCTCTTCACCACAAGTGTCTCTGCCTTGCCTTGGCGGCCATCAGTAATCCTTAAGGTGGCTGGTGTAGGTGCCGCCAGCCCCTCCTGACAATCTTGTACAATTGGCCTTTTTATGGCCTATCTGGTTGCAGTGAAAACATATCAATGCACTCCGGGGGGGGGGGGGGGGGGGGGGGGCAATCCATGCTCATATGACCCGACTAACCACATATGTAACAACTCGAACCCACTAATCGACATGCCCTACTATGTTGCTTATCGCACTTTCCGCAGCAAACCCGACCCTACTGGCCCCTAGAATAAGACTCAGAAGTCTTGGGCCTCTTATCCTGGCCCACGACACTCTACACTGCTCCAACTTGCACTTCATGCAAAGCTCCAGCTCAATTCCCCACTCGCGGGCCCTATCAATCATATCATTCAAGGTCTTGCACTCTGAATAGCTCACAAACTCCCTGATGTCATCCATAAACATGTCATTATATCTTGTCTTCCTCATCTCCTCATCTGCATCATATTGCAAAACCAAAACGAGCCCTCTCCCCGGAACTTGGCAGTGATCTCCACCACAGTCTCAATAATCTGATGAAAGTCCTGAAACTCCCTCACCAGCTGTTGCACCCCGATTGCCAGTGCAAACTCCCTCCGGAATCTTATAACAAACTCCTCCCAAGTCATGGCTGCTACTGTCATGGTCCCCACAGCTCGACCGACCTCATCCCACCAGTCGCGCAATTGATCCCTAAGCAGGCAGGACGTAAACCCTACCTTTGTCCCCTCCGAGAAAAAAGTCGTCCGTTGAGCATTCTCCATGTCAGCGATCCAACATCAGCTAGTGATAGGGTCCTTAGCCCCAAAGAACTCAAGAGCTCCATAATCCTTGAGCTTCCGAAATGAGGGAGTTCACGCTCCTAACTGACCCCACAGTAATCTCGACTCGAAAGGCCTTGAGCTGCTCATCCATAAGCTCTGTAATCCCCTCCTTGATAGTACCAAACATCATAGGAGTAGCATCCACGATACCGTGAGTAACCACGACCACAATGAACTCATGTAGCATCCCATCAATCAGTTATGTGCCCGATCCAGAACCAGAACCAGAACCAGAGTCAGAACCTCCTACTCGGGTGATCACCACCATACTCAAACTGAAATACAACATATAAACAATCAGCATAAAACTCGAGGCAACTCTCACTATATATCTCTCTTTAGAGTTTCCAAGTCCATCCTTGTATCGAGTACAGATCCTGTGCTTCTAGTAGTATGGACCCAATACTACCTTCCACACCTACATGTACCCTCCTCAAGAGCCATCATGATTCATCTAAGTCACCACACTAAATCCATATACAAAACCTATGCTAAACAGTATACCAAATCTATTATGAAATTACCTAGGCTCTCCTAGGAATTCTTAATCTAACCACCTCTACCATACAAAGAATTTCAATCAACACTACCAGTTTCCTTATGCATGCAAGTTATACACAAAATGGGATTACATAGACTGTCAAATATTGATTCTACCCTAAGTCCAAAACTAAACAAGGAACATGAAATTAGGCTATATCAATCATTCTAGGGCTCTATGACCTTAATTGTATACAACTTTTAAAGCATACACTTAGCAATTAACTTAGTCGATATTAATTCCAAGCAACACATAGCATCTAAATCCCCTAGGCTTATAAGGCATCTTACAAATTAGGCAATCCTATAATACGATCCCTGAAGGTATTCTTAGCCCTAATCTAGCATGCATTTCACATATCAAGCATACTAATCAAAATACATAGGTATAGGTAAATTGGGAACCACTTACTAGAGCTCGGCTGATTACACCGCATCGCACCTCTTTTTACTTAGTAAAAATATTTTCTTTTATAAATTCAATTTATTTTTCTTTTCAAAAAATTTATCATTTCCTTAGTTTGAGCTCTGACACACCTGAAAGTGCGCCCGAATCCCTCAACCCAAGGGTCTAATACAAATTTGTAACGACCCAAAATTTATAAGTAAAAATTCATTTTTAGTTAATCAATCCAAACAACACATGTCTCAAAAATAACCAAAATACAACTTATCACAAATATCAGAGTAATAAAGATCATAAAATGTGGAAATCATGAGGGGGAGGATGTTGTACCATCAAGTCGGGCTCTTCCATTATGTACCAGAAGTACCTAAAACCAAAAACATATCTATAAGCATAACACTTACTGAGCTTCCCCAAAATACTTCATATGCAATACCCATAAATATAACAACACATGGTTGTGTCAGGTCCATAACAACACTCGGGTTCGTAGCACCCTATGCAACAATAAATGTTGTGTTAGGTCCATATCAACTCTCGAGTCCGTATTAACCCCTAGTCCATATGACTTCGATCCCAAATTTTCTCCATGCATATATCATACAATTACATAAACAATAATCACATAATGGTACACATCCTACACATACAAATTAGTGGGACAACATTAGTTCTATCGACCCACTAGTGTGGTAAGAACACTCACCTCTAACTAAAGATCATGGAATCCCACATTCGAGATGCTGCCTACATGACTCCTCACACTAAACATAACCCAATTACAATCCTAATTAATAATTAGGATTTTAATCCAAAATTAGAGGTCTAATCATCCTTTAACATATCAAGGGAAAATACCATTTTGCCCTTCCATACGTCACCAATCTAATCCAAGCCCAAAACTCCTAATGGCCCAAGGCCCAAAATAGCCCAATGGGTTTCTGGGGGTACGCCCAACATTCCTACCTTATGCCCAGCGTACTGCGTTATCTTACAAAGGAGTCTACGGGGTCTTAGCCCACTATGCTCAGCGTATGTGTATGCCCTGTGTACTGACCTGAAAGCCAATCCTTCTCTTGATGACTTAATGCCTTAAGATCTAATGTCCAAATTTCAGATCCAAATATTTTAAGACGTCTAAAGTCATAAAGTAGCAAAATTTATGCTTTTGCATGGCTACAAAGATCCTAACACCAAAACCCTAACTCCTTTAGGCATCTAAGACTCTACAACTCTTGCATGGAAGAATACCAAGGTCCAAGCTTGCATTTTTATGACCTAACACACACTAAAACGTTTGAAAGGATAGCTTAAAATCTCTGGAGTATTCTATACTCACAAATATCAAGGTCTTGGTACCAAAAGAACACAAAACTAAGCTTAACCAAGATATAGCAAGGAAGACTCCAAGGTATGAACTTTATACCTTCAGAATATGCACAAAGATGAGGAGATTATGGGTCCAACAAACTTGAGAGTAACACCACAATTCCTAGGGTCTTCCTTCACTACCAAGAACACCAAAAGTTACTCTAAATCTTCAAAACTTTACACATAAGGATTAGGGTTTGAAACGGAGGCTAAAGGAGTAAGAAGGGTTAGAGGCCATAATGTTCTTTAACTAGGGTCCAACCCCTAAAAATTAGGTTTTTCCCTCTGAAGCATTATGCCTAGCGTACCTATGCATACGCCCAACTTACAAAAGGAATCCACGATCATCACTTAAACGCATATGGTCGGCGTACCTGTCTCGTACATCGAAGGTAGGGACCAAATTTACAAATTCTTAAGGAAATGAAGCACAAATAAAAATACCTGGAACACTAGTGTTACATGCTAGAAAGGCAATTATAAGTAAGTTTGATACAAAAAAGAGATATATTGACTCAAGTGTATTACAATATACCTATTTTTTATAATGACTCTGGTGTTGAAAATTAGTATAGTACTATATATAATACTAAATTATAACATGTGGAAATACAATTTTGTAGTATTCTCATATGTAAAGTATTTTTGAAGGAATGAAAAATGATTTTGATAAACTGAAGCATCAGAAAATCATTGCAAGCATATGAAAATACAAAATGCCAAGAAAAAGTGCAAGCAATACAGTCGGATACCTATTTTTTATTTAAGCTTAAAATTTTGAGTAAACTTGTGAAACAGTTTTTATTTATTTTTTAGATGGATGTATAGATATTCACGATAATCTACACGATGTCTTTTTGATCTTCAGTACAAAAAGACCTTAACATTACAAGTCCATCAAAATCTCATGTTAATCAGGTGTCACAAAGTAATAAGTGTGCCACAAATCAAACCAACAACAATGATTATTCATCTCATAACTGGTTCAAACGTAGATAAGTCATATATGATATGTCATCTGATAAGTCCAACGAGCATCACAAAGAGATTTCTCTCTCTCTCTCTCTCTCTCTCTATATATATATATATATATATATATATATATATATATATACACACACACACACACACTAGGAGATACTATTTGCGTTGCACAAGTATAATTAAAATATTGATTTCAATATATGTTATTAAAATAAATATTTCATTGTTATCGTTGTTACTACCTTTAAAATAATAATCCTTACATTAATTTATAAAACATTCTAAGTATTTTAAGTAATATGATAACACATATCAATATTACAGCAACATCATATCAATAACCGCTACCCGTAAGTTGTATATTAAAATAAAAATAAACTCAATTTAGATAAATATGGTTTATGATCATATTATTTCAATCAAATATATCTATAGGTTGTGTGTGAATTTGAAATTTCGAAGTAGGTTTTATATTTAACGTTTAATTTAAACTTTTATTATTTTTAATAATTTTAAAACTATCTTTTGATGCATGTTCGATATCTAACATTATATTTAAACTTTTAATATTTTTAATTAATTATAAACCATATTTTGAAGAAAAAATGATTATTATAAAAAGTAGGTTAAATCATCTTTTTTTTTTTTGTTAATTTGACATATTGATTTAATTCTTATATTTAAACTTTTTACCTGTTTATAAATTAAAAATAGGTCTTCGAATACTATTTTCAAATATAGAAAGTAGTTTTTGATCGATTTGTTTTGGTAATTTGGCATTGATTTAGGTATTATGTATACACATTTTTAGCTATTTAGAAAAAATAGTTTTGGATATTATTTTTCTTTGTTTATTTCAAGTTTTGTTTTATGTTTTGAATTTAACACCATATATAAATTCAATAACTACACGTTAGATTAATATGATAAAGTGAGGATTTTAATTTCAAATTAAATATATTAAATTTATGTTTTTAATTTAACATCATATATTTAGATTTATAAATTAAGTATATTATATTGAAAATAAAAAATTAATATTGAAATTACAATAATAATGAATTTAATGTAATAGTTTAAAAAGAATTTGAAAGTCAAGGGTTTCAAATGAATAACATCATATTTAGATTAACAAATTAAATATAACACATTGAAAATACAGAATTAATATCGAAATTTCAATATTGATGATTTTATTATATTAATTTAAAAGAATTTAAAAAGTTAGGGGTTTCAAATGAATATGATGACAAAAAATGGGCTGAATTTGCATCATAAATGTTTATTTGAAAAACACTTTCCATATTATGTGGAACATAAAATACTATCATACGGATCTTATAAGATAATTAATTTTTCTATTAAGTTCCAGAGGTGACACGTGGCACCATCTTAGCCACACCTTCCTTCCCACGGCTTCGCATGCGATTTTGACACGTGGTAGCATACGCCCCGCGTAGCGCCTGGTACGCCTAGCCTACTGCAGTATGCCCCGCGTACATTAAAGTTACGCCCCTACCTCCGTAGGGATGATGTCTAGGTTGTGATTTAGTGAGGTGTTTAAAGTGAGATTTTCAAACAATATACTTCGTATACCAAACAGACCCTACCTCCGATATGATCCTACCTGTTTGCTCCTTACTTGATAGACCATGAAAGTAGAATTTGAGTTAATGATGAATCTAGACTAATAATTATTCGCAATAAATTTAGACTAAAATTTAGCGATAATAATACTACATTTCGTCAAAGGAAAAGACAATTGTTAGAAGTGAAGCGTTGTTTGAATTTCAAGTCATCACTTTAACAAGTGAGTGCATAGTTACTTTCATCTTACACATAGATATGAAGTATTTAATATAATTTACGTGTTATTCGTATATATTATCTGTGTTTTTGATATCTATGTTGGATAAACGATGTATACATATTTTACTTGATTTAAACTGTATATGTATTTTATACCTATCAATATATAAGGAAAAGAAGGGTAGATGAAATAGATGATGAAAGATGAAATAAAATGATGAGAGACCTCGATATTGAAAGTTGACTCAGTCATCTAGTAGAGTATAGATGACGACCACAAACTATTCTAGACAGTCTAGTGGAACGCTAGCAGGCTCGCAACTTGTAAGTGTTTGTGAACGATGTGTTCACTAGGTGTACTCCATCCCCCTCATGGTTGCCTTAATGACATATATTGCTGAGGAATCCCCTAAGCAGTATTGTCTATCCCAATGATGATCCTTAGGATAGGTCCCATAAATTAGATACTTTAGGGACAGGAAGTGATGATAACGGGAACGAGTAATCGGGTTGAATGATTTGATGAAATTAAAGAAATTAATTATTGTGGGTTGAAAACCCTATGTGCTCACCAGGCTTCCAAACCTGACTCACTCAGTTTCTTGTATTACAGGTACTGGCAAAAGAACACATGAGTGATTATCTAATAAGAGATCTATGGATTATAGACCATTAGAATAATATATGTTTGTAAGGCCTATACTAATTCTGTTTATGCTTATGCACTGTATTGACGATGACATCCAAACGTTTTTAATATAATAAAAATACATTTCTTCATAAATTCTTTGATAATATACTTATCATACTTTTGAGAACATATTCCGTAATATTATTCTAAAAAAGGATAATCCGATTTTAAATAAAGCATAAACAAATCGGTCTTTTCTAGTCGTGAAATTGGAGATGTCACACAATATTGATATGCTTAGTAGTAAGTGGACTCCGATCAGTCCCCAGTGCACCAAGTTTAATGAGATTTTCATGAGAGATTGTTAGAGTAGATCCAAAATGGAATAAGACGCTAACATTGGGGGAGGCACAATCAAAGATGTCTCGCAATTCTAGTTCGTTTGACGTTTTCGACACGCGAACGAACATCGACCTCAACGTCAACACGGATGACATCCCCGAGGACATCGAAGATCTCTTTCTCTCCCCCACCCCCGATCGGACGTGACAAAGCAAAACGCGCTCAACGATACGCAGACGAAACTGATAGAAGGGCACAAGAGTTGGCTGAAATAGAAGCAAAGTTTGACCAACACAATCTGATCACCTAACAAAATGTTGATATGCAACGTGAGCACTTGAAGTTTCTTTGTAAGCAAGCGGAGAAAGAGGATTTAACAATACATTAGACTAGCGAAGAAAATATAGGACCATGAGAAGTGCAAGTGCTCTAGAAGATGAAAGAGAAAATCGAAAAACAATGTTTTTTTTCTTAAGTTTTGAATGTTATGGTTAATCCATGAGTGAATTAAATTGCATGTTTCGTTTTTTAAATTAATCTAGTGTGCATGGGCGGAGCCAGTAGGGGGGGGGGGGGGTGGCTAGTGGGTGTTGTGTCCCCTAACTCTATTGATATTAATATATTACCACTCAAAGCCCACCATCAACTATATACTCCATTTATTTCAAAGCCCACCATCAATTCTATGCTTCATCTATTAAAATGTAATTAATGTTATTGGATATTAATGTTTTGTTATATATTATTAATTATTTATTACTTAACTTTTTCAGAAAACATTAAAGTTATAACTATACAAATAACATTACAATATGTATTATTACTTTCCATATTACAATCTCTTTTTATGATGTAAGATTATAAACTCACATATAATATAGACATATATCTCACTCAAATGGTTTATTATATATATATATATATATATATATATATATATATATATATATATATATATATATATATATATATATATATATATATATATATATTACGATGTACGTCTAAGCCCTCGCTAATCTAAAATTCTAGCTCCGTCCCTACCAGCGTAATTAAAAAAAACAATCACAAATAAATAAATTGAAAAAAGAAGAAAACCAAAAAAAAAATGTATAACATCGAAAGTTAAAAATGTTACAATTAGTCGTACATTTCGTGCAATTGATCTATAACATCATTTTAACTAGTTGTTAATTGATTTATAACATCATTTTAACTATAACTAGTTACCCCAAATGGTTTACATTATATAACCACTTACCCCACACCCTTTTAACTAAACTAACCAAATTTCTTGTTAGTTTACTTGATTTCCTTATCCCAAATAGGGGTGTTTGTTTGGATGAATCGGTTTAATCTGATCCAATTAAGTGAATCCAAATTAATTTTGGTTTTCAAAACGTAGATCCAAACAGTCGAAACTAAAATCAAATTTGATCCGATCCAACCAAATTATAATTCGATTGGATCGATTTTTTACAATTCGGTTTTCAAAACTCAAAACGTTTCAATAAATATATAACTTTAATAGGAACTTATTCTATAATATAAACTAAAAAAATATTGTTTAATTAGTTGTGAATTAAAATTTAGAAATAACTGTCAAGAAAAGTATATTATAGTGTACTATTTTATAGACAATTTTTTTTTCATAAGAAGTACAAATTAAAGTATTATAATAGATGAAAATTTTTTAATATACTAAAAAAATAATTTAGTAAATATATAAATTATTAAAGATATATATTAGAAAGAACAAAATAATAAATTGCAATTCTATTTTTATTTTATAAAAAAAAATAATCCGAAATCCAAAATAATAATTCGGTCCTATTAAAAACCAATAAAAAAAATCCGAATATCCGAACCAAATAATCCGATTCAAAATCCTTAAATCTGAGATTCTGTTTTATTCCAATAGTATTGTGGGATGGTTTACAAAAAGATTCCTCAAACTTTCAAGATTTCAACGGCAAAACAAGTGGCGGCAAATAATCGCCCATGATTACGGCTGTGGACGAGACACACCAGTCATGAAAGACGACCCACCGGAGCCAGACAATCATCAATTAATCAGACGATTAACCTTCAACGTAACCTAATTCTCCCAAATTCTCATTGCTCCGTTTGTGTGCAAACTTTTTGATGGCAGTTGCTTCCCTTCCGTCGTTCAATTTGGCTCTTAAATCTTCACCACTTTCTTTTGGATTTGATATCGCCAGGAGCAAGCATATCGTTGGTTCAACTTCATCATATGCTAAGTTCGCATCGCTGAAAAAGAATCGAGATGGAGGGCTTCAGATTTCTGTTTGTAAAGCAGCTTCTTCTTCCTCCCCTTTATTTTTTCGTGATCTTGACGCCGATGACTTTCGACATCCTCTTGACAAGCAGGTACTTCAATCGTCAGTTTATAATTATCCTCTGTTGTGTATAAATTATTAGGATTATTGATTATCTTGTTGTTTCCCCAATATTTGGCGTTACAATTAGTGGAAGATATCACAGTATTCACACACTACATCTATCAAGCATGTCGTATCCTTCATCTTCACAAATTTAGTGGACTCTAACTCTAATTGTACATGGAGCGCATTTGTAAAAACCTTTTCATTTGTTCTTTCAGAATACGCTGCTTTTGAGGGCGATTCCGGGTCTGAACGAGATTGGGAAGGCTTTATTAGGTAAGAGTATGAAGTATATGAGTTTTCCATACTGATTACGTTTTTGACCACTTATTTGTTCGATCTGCCATGCTTAATAATGCCATTGATTTGTATCATGGTATGTTTTAAGCTCTGCAACATATCACATCTTCCATACTTACACATAATTATGATTTATGAACGAACTTGTGGTGTATCTATGACTTTTACAAACTTGTAACTTCACCTCATATTTCTCACAGAAAATTGAGTTCAAGTGTTCAACTTAGCAAAGTGAAACATATAGTTTTCTTCTTAAGATTGAGAAGTGAATGTGTGATTTGCTCTTACTTTTCTGTTTTCTTTAGTTTTAGAGATCTTTTAGTTCTTCATTGTTATCTTATTTAATCTCAAGTATCACATTGAATTACAGGAAGCATAGCAGAACAAGTGATGGTTCTTGAAAATATAGGGACCTCTGTTCTTGTATCCGAAAATCAGGTGAACTTTACATATCTATATCCACATCAACAAAAATTCTAAAGAAGAAATCAGAAAAAAAAAATGTAATTATTAACATGTCAAGAATGGTTTAATTAGTTTGTTTTGTTTTTCAGCTTTCAGAACTTCATCAGTTAATGATCCAAGCAGCAGAAGCACTGAAGATTGAAGCTCCTGATTTATATGTGAGGCAAAGTCCAGTTCCTAATGCATATACTTTAGCCATTAATGGTAAAAAGCCATTTGTTGTTGTTCATACAAGCCTTGTAGAGCTTCTTTCAAGAAAGGAGTTGCAGGTAATTTTTTATTTTTATTTTTTAAATTCTCTTCTCCCAAATGTTTATCTTTTATATATATATATATATATATATATATATATATATATATATATATATATATATATATATATATATATATATATATATTAATGATATTAAGAAAGTATGTTAACATTAATAAACAGGCTGTTTTGGCTCATGAGCTTGGACACTTAAAATGTGATCATGGTGTTTGGTTAACAGTTGCTAATATTCTTACCCTTGGAGCCTACACTATACCTGGTATGTACACTTTATAACCTTTTAATGTAAATCTCATGAAATCTTGAATTTTCTTCAATTATGTGGAATTTTACTAATTCAGGCATGAAATTGAGTTATTTTTTTTTTTAAAAATGACAACATCCATTATAAGAATTAATGACAAATATTATATTTTCCTCTCATTGTATACTATAACACATTTAGTGTGCTTTGTTAATTTCATTCCTCAGGCATGGGATTTTTTTTTTTATGTAATTGAAATATAACCCATATTTTGTTTATAATGTTTTTGAATGACTAATCTTTTTAAGAATTTCATACTTTAATTATATTATAATTTTATCTTCTAGAAACCAACCAGAAAATGAAAATATTAGATTAATGATTTAATGTCCTTGCGTATAGCTAATTATTTGCAAATTTGGTCCCCAAAAGTTTTCTCTTGCAATTTTGGTCTTTTTTTGAGGTTCCAGTAATGTTTTTGGTCCCTGTTCCATGTATAATGATCATTTTGGTCCCTGTTTATAGCTGAATTTCGCAATTTTAACCCCAAAAATAATCATTTTAGTTGGAACACAGACTACAAACGTTGCAAGAGCACTTTTTTCGAATCAAAATTGTAAAAATCATCTATACTGAGGTACCAAAAATGTAATATACTCATTTTATTATAAACTTAATTGTTCCTTATTGAGTTTTTTTTATATATCTATGTTTTTAGTTTCGTATATAATAGTAGATTATATAGTTATAAATTTACAATTACATAATAAGTAATTTACAATAATGGTCCCTGTGCTCTTTGATTTTTACTATATTCAATCCAAAATTGAAACCTTTCTCAAAATCGACATGAAACTTTTAAACAAAAGAACCAAAGTTGAAAAAAATTATAGTTTTGGACTAAAATCAGAAAATTATGTTTTAGGGATTGGTGGAATAATTGCCGAGAGATTAGAAGAGCAGTTATTTCGTTGGCTTCGGGCAGCAGAGCTTACATGTGATCGGGCAGCTCTTCTTGTTGTTCAAGACCCTAAGGTATACACAATGTGCAACTTTTACCCCTCTAATTTTTTTTTTCTTTTTATTGTTTATAATTTTTCTTTAATGGGTCCCACAAGAGGTGGTGGTTTCTGTTCTAATGAAACTTGCGGGAGGATGCCCGTCGTTGGCTGATCAACTCAATGTGGATGCTTTTCTTGAGCAAGCCCGGTCTTATGATAAAGCCTCTGCGAGTCCTGTTGGATGGTATATAAGGTAATTTTTAAAACATTTTAAAAGACAATTATGCCCTTGGAATGGAATGGGTGATTACTTTTCGGCCTCATGTTTGGTTGGCTGAAAGGAATGGAATGAGTTACTCAAACATTTTGTTTGTTGTGTATAATTATAAAATTAAATGGAATTAGAAAAATAAAGAAAAATGTTGTTTTGTAGAATTTTTTTAGGGTTAATGTCATAGAAGGCCTTTATATTTTGTGTTTTTCTCTGGATTCAACGTCAAACTTTATTTTTTTTATGAAAAAGACCTTGTATTTTTTTATTTTTTCCGATTTGGACATTTTAGTCATTTTTCTCAAAAAAAAGTAGTAAAATGTGGGGTTTTTCAAGAAAAACTAAAAAAGTTGAGGATTTATTTGGAAACATTTAAAGGTTTACTTTTTACTTTTTTTTTGGGAAAAAAGACAAAGTTAAAGGTTTTTTCAGAAAAAACAAAAAATATAAAGTCTTTTTCATGAAAAAAATAAAGATTAGCTTTAATCCAAAAAAACACAAAGTATAAGGTTTTTCATGAGACTAATCTTTTTTTAATGAAATAAAGAGATGTTTCTAAATTAGTTACATGTTAGCATGTATATAAGAGAATTTGATGTATATACTCTGCGTATATAAAATAATAAAAAGAATTATTTATTACTTGAAAAAGTTTGTTTGTAAAAAAAAAAAAATTAAGTAACATGAAATTTGAAAACAAGATTACATTAAAAAAGTAGTTATTTTGGGAATATGACAAAAAGATCCTTGAGGTTTTGAAATTTTCTAAAAACAGTTATCATTGAATATAATAATAAATAATAATAAATAGCGAATGAGTATTGTCCAATTATAAATTGTTGTTTGAATAAATAATGTTTAAAAAGTATTTAAAAGATGTGACATAATATAAATGAGGGGCTAGCACTTAATGGGAAAAATCTAATCTCTCTTAACTTTTTTTTTAATTTGTTATTAAATAAAATAGAAACACTTATATATGGTTTACTGAATTAACACCGTATATCACCATATCAGGTAATTTTTACTTGTTTATCTAAAATGGGCCCCACTTGAGTTCCATTTACTTCTTGAATGGGACCACATAAAGTAAATCTGAATTCAGACTGATTCGACTTGTATTAAAAAATTACTGATTTTGATATGTTATCCAACCTGTCTATTTTACTATCTTATTATATAAATATAATCATAAATCATAATAATCTCTTTTCTTTATCTCTAGAAATGCACAAACGAGACAACTTTCACATCCCCTTCCTGTGCTAAGAGCTCGTGAGATCGACGAGTGGTCAAGAAGTCAAGATTATAAATCTCTCATGAAACGTGCAATTACGAAAAACTCTTTGCAACAAGTTTAAAAAAATCATGGCAAGATCGAATACAAGTTAAAGTACATATGAGGTGATATACACTTGCTTTTAAAACCTCAAAAAACTTGAAAATCGGTTTGTGAATATGTACAACTATCCTGGTCTTGATTGGTTAAGAATTTAGTTGCTACAAATTTAGCGACCGATCGTTACCACTTTATGAAGTTTTACATACTCCGATTATATAGAAATGTACAAAAAGTTTTACACATTCGATTATACAGAAATGTACAAATTCAGATATCGTGTTACAAACACTTTAGCTTGTGGTATGATGTAATTCAAATTTCTATGTTTATTATGTTAGGTATTTTTGCCTTTTTGGATCAATGAAGGTATATGAATTATGTTATTATTAATTTGAAAAATCAACATGGAATTACAAAGTGTAGTAAAGGATGTTATGTTTAATAGACTAAATGAAAAGCTAATTGGTAGTTGATAAAACAAGGTTTAGTAAAGAAAAACAACTATTTGATAAACTAGTTGAAAATGTAAAATGTCTTAAAATGATATGGTTGCAAAATGAATTTTATAGTTAATAAAAATGTATTTTGGCTGATTTAAAAAAGAAAGATCAACAAGTTTGTTGAAATGCTACTATGAGTAGTTTAAAGATCTATTTTATTTGTACGTCAAACATTACAATATAAAAAACTTGAAAATTAAGTTAGTTGTGACATTTCAAACATAATCTTAAAATTGTCTATGAACTGATTTTTAAATAGCAAAGAAGATCGACATAAATTTTAAATCAATGTTTATATAGTGGATTGGAGTTCTGATTGACTCGACCTTTTTTAAATTTCAAAGATTTTCTACGGTAAGTTATTTTTCCATCTATGTAACCATGTGATAAGAAATGTAATTTGAAACTACATGTAACATCCCAAATTATGGGCCAAAAATTTCATTTTTAACTAAACACTTTGCAAAACATTTGTAAATAAAACATTGTTTGATCAAATCGTTTCGCATCCATACATCGTGTTTGAAAACCAAATTACGAAATCAACCAAAAGTCAGAGTATAAATCCCAGAACAATCTCGGAAGGCGGAAAAACAGTGTGTGTATGATGTGCCGCTACCGCGCCAACTCCTTCCCCTTCGAAGAAGAGGTACCTGAAACCAAAACTGAAAACTGTAAGCACGAAGCTTAGTGAGTTCCCCCAATGTACCACATACCATATAACTACATAACATACATATATTGTCAGGCATATCTGGGTGCCCGACCTACCCCTTCGGTCCTCTCGACCGGATACTGACTAGCATAGCTGGGTGCTGGTCTCCCCTTCGGTCCTCTCGACCGGATACTGACTAGCAAAGCTGGGTGCTGGTCTCCCCTTCGGTCCTCTCGACCGGATGCTGTGGACTATTTTACCCCGTACTGCTACCACATAACACATATCACATAATCTATTTAGCATAAATGGGCATGACTGCCCCTTCGGGCCTATCGACCAGTAATCTAGGGACTATCTCCCTTACTGTCACTAGCACATAACATCATATCATACTAGCACATAAACATATCACAGGTAGTAGCAACACTAGATGAATATCACAGAGACAATCATCTAATCATACAACTCCTACTGGTGGGCCGGCATTGTGGCCGTAGACCCACTGCTACTGGAAGGTAACTCACCTCGAAAAGTAGCTGCTGAAAGTCTGCTTGCTAAGCGCCTGACTGCTGAACCGGTAATCCTCCGGCTATAAATCATAAACATATATTAGCCACTCATAAATACCCTTAGGTCAGATGACTGACCCACCCCTAGTCCAAGGTCAACTCCTTGGTCAAAGTCAACTTCCAGTTGACTGGACTCGCCGAGTCATGGCACAGACTCGCCGAGTCATTTTCCCACTAACCCGGTCCTACTCGACAGTCCCTCTTCTCACTCACTGAGTCACCCTTAACTCACTACTTGGGACGATAGAACCGACTTGCGATCCGACTCGCCGAGTCCCAACGAGCAGATCTCCTACTCGCTTCCAAATCCTTACCAGGGCATCCTTTATGAGGATTTGGGTTTCTGGGACTATTGCTACACGTTAAATTGCTAATTCCGCGTGCAGATACGAAGGGTTGGACCTTCAACTGATGGGTTTTAGGCATAAGAACAATTCTGTGTGCTCATACAAACCCTAATGCTTCGATCTAGGTTTCTCTATTGAACATGCTTTGAATCCAAGACTAATAACTTAGATCTAACATATCATAATCTGAATTAGGGTTTAGAGAATTACCTTTGATTGTTATATTGCAATAACAATCAATTCCTTGCTTGGATTGACTCTAGAAAGCTTAGTGCCTCAAGTGTTGCACCTCTAACGGAGTCACAAACACCTTATGCAACTTGGATGAAGAGGAGAAGAAAGGAGGCTGCCAAAAACGACTAGAAACCGTAGAGAATCAGTTCCACACGTTTTTGGGGCATAAGGGGTCCTTTATATACTTGTGTGGGCTGCTAGGGTTTCAGTCAAAACCCTAATGGACAACTTAAACTCTAAGCAGCCCATGGAACCTTCTGGATAAGGCCATGGACGAAAATATGATGGGCTTCCATCATAATTTCGTTCACCCTTTATTCCTTTAGCATTCCTTAGCCCAATAACTCAATTATCCAATAATTGCAGTCCAGTCCCCTAAATTTAATTAATCTCTTTTAGCCACAAAATTAATTATCAATTAATTCTTGACTAATACTAATTAAACAATATGATTTCTCCTTTAATATATTATTCTCATAATATATTAATAAATCATATTTAAACCTTTCTCTCCTTAAATCATCCTACATATTGCTATGGTGAAGGCAACCCAAAAGGACCATGCTCATAATCGGGTCAAGTACATACCAAAATAGTTATGGACTTAGACACTAATCCAACAGTCTCCCACTTGGATAAGTCTAATAACTATTTTCCGTATGACTTTAGAACCTGATCAGCAATCGTAGCTTTCAAAAGCCGCTGTCAACTCTGATCTTATCAGATAGCGTGTCCTCTAGATAAGGGATTATATATTCCTCCATTCTTAAGATATCGTATAGACAAAAGACATGAATTTCAATCATTCTCTCTATACTATTTCCCGACTTCCGATTTATGACGACTGACAACAGACTACAATTGAACACATCAACTTAGTCCCGGCTTGGCCAAGCGCTTAGGTGTCATCACTAAATCATCGAGAGGCCCACAAATATCGCTTTTATCCCACTTTGGATAAAAGGAATGGATAAACTTCGACTCAAATGCTCGCTTGCATTTACTGATCGAATCACACACAACAATAAGTTTTATAACACCAAGTTACTGGTGCATTTACTTATTATCAATGTGCAACCGACCAACAAATAACAACTCACACGTCTCGGTTTCAAGAATATATAATATTATCGTCTCACTAATCACTCGTGATAAAACCATGAAGTGATCCAAATGAGCGTGGGTTTAGTCCAATACTCTAATCTTATCAAAGCACTCATGAACTCTGCAGCAAACTTGTGCTATGTCTAAACCTTTCAGACAATCTACAGACTCTTCATGACAGTCTTCCTTCATACTTACTTCCAACGTATGACCGACTATGGATGTTTGAATAACCTAATTATTCTGGAAGTCAAAACATGCAAAATGAAACATAATAATAATACTTAATCTTATATGGCCCCAAACTTGTGAGAGTAAATAAAACACTTCTATTTATCCACCATATTGATTACTCATTACTTATCATTTAATGTTTCGGATAATCAACTCATTACTTGAATTACAACAACAATTGTCCCATGCTCTAAGCATGCACACTTTGTTTCCTATGGTCCATGCTTTGTGAAATAGATCAATTGAAAAACTTTTTCAATGATGCTCATTTCACAATTCCTTAATCCCCATTTTTTTGGTGTAAGAACACAAGGTTCTTGCCACTACTAGAATATGCTAGATTCTAAAATTTTACGCAACGATCCTTTCGCAAAGTCATAGCACAAAAGTCACCAAGACTTGGCCAATGAAATTACAAAGTACTCTATCGGGAATTGTTACAAGACAATTCTATAGACGTGAAGTCTCACATTCAAAGTACATTCCTTTGAACATCCTTCTTGCATAAAAGTTTCTAATCTAGACATAGATTCTTAATATCCAACTCCCAATATGGAAACATTTCCACATTTTCCATATGACAACTCATTCTTAATAGAATCTTATCTATTCATAATAATGTCAATATGGTCCATCCAATACCATACTTCCAACTTCTTACAAGCGACCAATCCTCAACGAACTTTGGATCGTCCTTTGATTGTTGTTTAAATATTTTAGTCAAAACAAATTCTAGTCCTTTTTCCCTCTTGATGCGCTAGACATTTGGAAAATTTTTAGAATGGTAAATATTATAGCATTTGCAATCGATCCTATACCCAAAGCGTATGGGACACGATGCATAATGTCTCACATAAAGATATGATACTTTACCAATCTTTTGCCATAATATTTTATGTGTCATGTTCTCATAATTCAAACTATGAAGAGGGATGCCATAATCATAATCGAATTTTAAGAACACACAATGTATCCTTTGACTGAAACTATTAAAATTTCTCAATCTAAGCTTTAGATTTTGAAACGAAGTATAAAATTCTCTCCCTTAATTATAGCTAAACAACTTTTCAACCCATGCAACTTTGCAAATGGAATCTTTGTTTTTCTATAATTAATATTGCTAACTTGCAATACTCGCCATAATAATTATACAAGCATAACATTTATGCTCCCACTATCATGATGATTATTATATAAGCATAACACTTATGCTCCCACTAACTTTGACATGTATTCAGAAAACAAATGAACTTCCAGAAAACAATGCCTATTGAATTTCTGAAATTCATATTTCTAATACCAGACGCTTCGATAAACCTTTATCTAAGCTTCTTAAACTTATACACCTTTTCCTTAGATAGCTCATATGTGTGTTTGAACAATTTAGAACTTATGTTACTAAGTTCCAAATGTTCAAACTAATTGCCAAATCTCACAATTCGAACTTATGGAAAGGGATGCCGTAACCATAATCGAATTTGAGAATACAATTTTCACAATTGATATCTTCTTAAGATCTCTCTTAGTGAAAACATTTCCTCACAGTCATTTTCATGAAGGAGGGAATCTTATGACACTTAGATTTTATGGTGTATGAGTTCCTATCCATGTGAATTTCCTAAAACCAAGGTTTGCGACAAATCCAAACTCATATGGACTAAACTTTCTTAATCTTGATTTCTTGCCTTATGGTAACACGAGTGCCCACCATGTCTTCCAAGTAGTTTAGTAATTTGTCCTTACATATCAATGTACTTTTCATCGACTAAGGCTCTAGTGTGCATTCAAATCAGAACTCATAGAACTCACATACACAATTAACTCAATTGGAATGGCATAGAAACAAACACGATAGGTTGTAAACCTCAAGTTGTGTGCTAGTGATGATCTATAAGGTTTATTCTTGATTTGTTCTTGAAACCTTTCAAGACCATTAAGACTCCCACTGACTCCTTGATATATAAGATTCTCTTGTCAAGAAACATTTCTTGACAAAGCAAATATTCAAGAGTTAGTGTAGTTCTTATCGAGACAAAACACTTCACATAATTGGTCCTAGTTGGTCTTTGTCTTATCCAAGACAGCACAACTTACCAATTTCAAATGTGCAAGAATAAGAAAACTTTTCCAATTTCCACATTTGATGAGTGTTATAAACCTACTTAAGACTTTTCACTCAATGTCACAATCTTGACTCTAAGACTTGATATTGGAACGAAGTATGATTGACTTATTGATTTAACCATTTCTACAATACTCGATTCCTCTTCTTAGACATGCAATTGCACTAAGACTCACTTAGAGGATCTATTGAGACATGGTTCTTAATCATTAAGACTTATCATAAAACACAATAAAAGGTAATCTCCCTTCTTCTTAGAATAGAGAACCTTTTATCTTTCTGCCTATTTGATTCTTCTTTATTCGTTTTACTATTCATTGAAACTCTTTCAATCAACTCAGAATTACACTTAATCTTATAAGTATAATCATATTTACTAAACTTTAGTAAATCATGATGAATATCTTTGTCACTCTTGTGGTGGACTTGATCAACGCACAACCTAGTGTACTTGATCTCCTAGTCCTTCAATTGACACTTTGTCAAAGAATTAGTCTAAGTTTCCCAAATGTGAAAATTTTTTCATTCATCATACAATACACATTGCATGATTCCAAGTTTCTGTCCAATTGAAACTTGGGCGATGAGAAACTCTCCCTATTTGGTAAACTTTTGACATTTCCACAAATAACATAATTAAGAATCAAATCCATTGTTGCTAATAATAGAAACATTCAAACATCAATTCTTTCATACATGCCATTGCAAGGATAAATAAATAAGATAAAGTCAAAATTCATTTTATTGCGGAAAAACTTTGTCCTTACAATGCAATTCAATTGAAAAACTATGTTATTACATATTTCTTAACAATCTATTCTAACTCCAAGTAGTAGCTCAAGAATCCATTCTTCAAGTAATGTGATCGAAATCCATTTCTTCACGATTAGATTCAGCTCACTTCTTCCCTTAGGCTTCCTCTCTTTTCTTCGATCCTACAAAACATCAAAATGTAATCTTATCACATCATGTATTAAGAATCTAGAATAGGAACTTAAAAGAGTTAGATAATGGATTTTACCTGAAGTAGAGCCATACGTCTTGACTCTCCCATCTCTTAGATCTCTCAAGTAGTTAGGGCAGCTTCGTCTCCAATGCCCCTTCTCTTGGCAATAAAAGCAAATGGACTCCTTTGGCACAGCACATCGGACAATCACAGACTTAGTTCTTTCTACACTTCCAATGTTTCCAGTGTCCATTGAAGTTTGGGAGTTTGATTCACCAGACAAATTTGCTTGACCAGCACGCCAAATCATTGCTGATTCAGCAGCTATAAGCAAATAGGTGAGATCAATGAGGGTCACGTCGTGATCCATCATATAGTACTTTCTAATGAAATCACTATATGATTCAGGAAGTGACTGAAGAACCCAGTCAACAGCTAACTCACTTGAAATCTCGACACCCAACATGCTTAATCTATCAATGTGTGACTTTATCTCTAAGACGTGTGCACACACAAGTTTCCCATCTTCGTGTTTACTTGCCAAAAGGGCTTGAGTGAGCTTGAACTTTTCAAGCCTTTGAACTTGTGGGTCAGGGAGAACAATTGGAGGAGGTGGAGGAAGTGAAGCATGACTCTCATTTCCTTGATCGTATCTCGGAACGTCATCTTCATTTGGAAAGCTTGTTCCAAAGGATTTAGAAATACCATTGTAAGATGCAGACATCTACAAAACGGGAGAAATTCAAGTTATGTTGATTAGAATTCTTGATGTAACACCCAAATGAAACATCAAGCTAGGATCCAACACAATACTCTACAACCTAGAAGAGGGATGTCGTAATCTAGCTGCAGAATTTTTGAAGGTAGGTAAATGACGATTTACCAATTTCCACCATGAAAAACGAAAAGGAAGTTTAAGTTTTAAATGAATTGAAACTCCTAGATCTTTTGAGATTCATTGAACTTTTCAATGGCATGTTTAATCTCGATTATGCCCTACTAATTGTGACTGGGATGCCGAGGATCACAAACAAGGTGTGAATAACCATACGATTCACGTGGTGCACCCAATGCTACTATCACCTAATCAATGTGCCGGTTAGCCACACACGATCCATTGATCTATGACAAACATCGAGTCACCCTTCGCTACCAATGTCATCCCTAAATTAGTGTGCCGGTTAACCACACATGCTCCACTAACGTTTGACAGGGGTACGAAGTGTAATTCTATGGATTAGCATACAATTTCACATTTTTCCTAAAGTAACTATGATTTGGGTATTTGAAAAAGCATTTAGTTACTTTGTAGTTCATTATACTTATAATGGAAGGTTTCTGTCCTATCCTACCCGTTCAGCTAACGACCCTCCACTAGTCAAGAGTGCGGTGGGTAAGAGTGGATACCCATTCAATCGCCATTTTATAGGCAATTTCCTTAAACACCCCTTACAGACCAGCTTCGTGAATGAGGCCTACTAACGGTAAGACTGACTGTTTACTCATACATATATAATACTAGACTTTTAATGTTATATATAGTATAGGGTGTATTTTACACTTTTAAAATACTAGGTGGTTTAACTTAGTAAATTATACTTTTAATTTAATTAAATGTAAACCAAAAACTTTATGGGTTTATTAAATCACTTTTAATTATGCACTTTAACTTATTAATAAAACCATAAGGGTGTGATTTGAACTTTTCAAATTACTAGGGTTTTAGAATTTAACATTTCAAAATTAAACTTTTAGTCAAAATTTTAAATTCCAAAACTTGAGGGCAAGTTTTGAAACATTTCAAAACATTAGGGATCAAAAAAGAAATAATTCAAATTAAACAATTAATTTCATAATTATCTATATTTGACCTAATCTTATTTTAGTCACTAGATAATTACCAAATAATTTGAAATAATCCATATTTATCATATAAATAACCAATATTTAAAAGATTTGAAATTATTTATTGTTTTGGCAAGGATAATCATTAATTTAAGATAAAAATCGGATTTTTACTTCAAAAAATGAATTAGACATTAAATCCAAGTCAAAACAGCAACTAAATCCCGAAATACCCTCTGCCTGACGCACTGACTAGCCGAGTCAGACCTGGACTCGCCGAGTAGGGCCAACTCGCCGAGTCCAGATACTGACTCGCCGAGTTGTGTCGGGCAGAGGAAAAAAACTCGATTTTAAGCAAACAAAACAGTTAAGCATCACATGCAACTGAAACCAATCAAGGCTCTGATACCACTGATGGGTTTTAGGCATAAGAACAATCCTATGTGCTCATACAAACCCTAATGCTTGGATCTAGGTTTCTCTATTGAACATGCTTTGAATCCAAGACTAATAACTTAGATCTAACATATCATAATCTGAATTAGGGTTTAGAGAATTACCTTTGATTGTTATATTGCAATAACAATCAATTCCTTGCTTGGATTGGCTCTAGAAAGCTTAGTGCCTCAAGTGTTGCACCTCTAACGGAGTCACAAACACCTTATGCAACTTGGATGAAGAGGAGAAGAAAGGAGGCTGCCAAAAACGACTAGAAACCCTAGAGAATCAGTTCCACACGTTTTTGGGGCATAAGGGGTCCTTTATATACTTGTGTGGGCTGCTAGGGTTTCAGTCAAAACCCTAATGGACAGCTTAAACTCTAAGCAGCCCATGGAACCTTCTGGATAAGGCCATGGACGAAAATATATTAATAAATCATATTTAAACCTTTCTCTCCTTAAATCATCCTACATATTGCTATGGTGAAGGCAACCCAAAAGGACCATGCTCATAATCAGGTCAAGTACATACCAAAATAGTCATGGCACAGACTCGCCGAGTCCTTTTCCCACTAACCCGGTCCTACTCGACAGTCCCTATTCTCACTCATTGAGTCACCCTTAACTCACTACTTGGGACGATAGAACCGACTTGCGATCTGACTCGCCGAGTCCCAACGAGCAGATCTCCTACTCGCTTCCAAATCCTTACCAGGGCATCCTTTATGAGGATTTGGGTTTCTGGGACTATTGCTACACGTTAAATTGCTAATTCCGCGTGCAGATACGAAGGGTTGGACCTTCAACACCTAACCCTTCTTACTCAGTAACAGTTCATATGACTTGCCGAGTTTGAAGAACAACTCGTCTAGTTCCAGGCAATCTTCATAGGACTCGCCGAGTTGTTCATCCTACTCGCCGAGTCTAAGACCATCTTCATAGAACTTGCTGAGTTCCACTTTGGGACTCGTCGAGTCCCTTCGACCCACTTCCCATACAGACCAAATCTGAGACATGCAACACTTCTAAACCATAGATCTATGTTCCTAGGGCATGCTTATCACGTAAAGTTGCAAACTTTACGTGCATGCATGGCCCTATAAGCTCCAAAAGGCAAATCCAAGCTCTTTATGAGGTCATGCACTTAATAAGGACCTCAATCACTTCAACCACAGAGACTTTATACTTCTAATAGGTCCATAAGGTCTAGATCTGAAGTCCTTTAAGATCGTAGAGCACAAACACATGGAGTTTGGTGTTTTAGGGCTTGAAAACCACCAATTAGGGACAAAAGGGGATCTAATGAACTAGTGATCAACGTAGGGACTTTTCTACCTGAATGGAAGCCTCTTGCAGGGTAGATGTCGGATCTACTTCCCCTCCTTGCACTCTTCCACCTCCTTCTTCTTCTCTTAAGCTTCAAACTTCCTTCACAAGGCCAAAATATCTCACAAGGACAAAAAGGGGCAAGGGTTTCGCTCTACAGCTCTTCTGGAAGTGTTAGGGACAAGGGAGGTCGAGTTAGAGTGTTTAAATAGGGTGCAAACACCCAGGTTAGGGTTTTTGTGACAACCCGATATTTCAACTCTATGTAATGACCTAAAAAGTCAAGTATTGTAACCACTTTTGTAATAATGAAATTAACTTCGAAAATAAAATGTCCAAAAAAGTTTCTACTTAATTACCTACTATGTTTGATGTCATTAAACCGAGATCGTACGTAACAAGAACGCCCAAATCCGACTTCGTAAATTGAAGTTATGATTTTTTTTCAAGTTCGGCTTAGCGACAGACAGCTAAAAACTCGAATCGGAGATCGAGCATCTTTTGACCGGAATGACCTAAACGAGAATCTAAGGTCTCGACAATGGTATTTCAATGGTAAAAAGTCTGGCAAAAACGGACGTCAGATAAAGAAGTTATGAATTTCTAACGGAATTTCCTTAACGCGACCTTTTAAAAATAAATAATAAAAATTATTTTAAAATTTGCCGACGGAATCTAAATGAAAGTTGTAGAGCATAATCTCACCTACGCGTGGATATAAAGAACGTCGAAAACGGAGCTCGTATGAAGAAGATATGAATTTTAGAAGTTTATTAAATAAATAAAATATAAATTTTATTATTAAACCTTGGTATTATCCGAAGGAAGAGTCAGCAAGTCTATCCGAGTTACGCCCAGCGTACAGGCGTACGCCCAGCGTACTCAAGGGCTAGGCTTCGGATCGTCCATGTCTCGCCCTATGTGAAGCTAGCAGCCCGTCCCATCCGAACTCCGAGGCAGTCGAGGATCCGGTCATGTGTGACGCACGCGTACCGAGGCGGTTCCCACCCTATATAAAAGGGATGTGAGGGTTCCGAAGAAAAGTGCCATTCTCTCTCATTTCTCTTGCGTTTTTGCCTCGTTTTCCGTACCCGTGCTAACCCGAAGCCCTGGTCACTTTGCTCAATTCCCGAAGGTCGTTTGTGCTCCCGAGATTCCCAAGAAAATCCATTTTCCCGAGAAGAAATTCTGCCCGATTTTCATCTCACCTTTCTTCGATCTTTCAAGTGAGTTCATACGCCTTAATTAACCCTTTTTAAATATTCTAAATGCTTTTATATGCTTTCAAGGGGGGAATACAAGTAAAACACACGATTATTATCGTGTGTTATATAAAGATTTATTATACACTTTTATTCAATCGAATCATATGTGATTTATAAACTTTATAGGGAACTTTCGTATATAAAATATATTACGATAACATTATATCTTTTGAAATGTAAAATGTTGTCATATATGTATAAATTAAACATTTTGCTTAAATTACATGTATACGTCTCTATCTTAGACATTATAAAAATCTATAGTTTCATAACAAGTGATTTATTTTCTAGATATTTCTAAACAAACGAGACACACTTTTAGAAAACTAAAATAGGTATAGTTTTACGAGAATATTACTAACTTTTACATACTAGAAACACAATTTTCAAGAAGTCACTTTCATATACAAGAACAAACGAACATTTTAACACGTAAATCTGTTTTTATACTAAGATTTGTGAGACATTAACTTCATGTACGTTCGAGTACACATTTCAAGTCTTGTATTATATACCGGAATCCCTTGGAGGGGGGGCATGGTGTTTGTGTATAGATCTATACGGGCTTGACAACCCGCACCCTGACTGTTAGCTACAGTCCACCGTTTGGGGTGACAAACGTCATAACATTCGAACGCCTGAAGAACGTTGTGTATAGGCAATCCGAGTCAATAGTATGGTTATAAAACTCACATGGGGTATTAAAAATACATTGATTTATGAGGTTTTTCAAACATATTGGATATTTTACACGTACATACATTTTCTAGAAACAAACATTTGTCTTGATAGAAGGCTACATTTATGCTAGTAGAAAATATGAGATTTTCTAGAAACAAACAAACAAAAACAAAAAATTTCATTTCATACAAACATTGTCATTTAATACTTATGAAACTCACCAGCTTAAATGCTGATCTACTCTTTCAAAACTACTTGTATGTCCCAGGGATTCAATAATTACAGGTATCAAAACAGCTTTTGAAGAAGGGACGCTGCGTCGTTAGTTTAAATTCATATTTTGGCATCATATTGTAATTGGTTTTGAACATGTACTTTTTAACAATGTAAACTTTCAATTATATATATGATGGTGTTATTGCTTTCTTTACTATGTATTCATTTATTATGCTACCACATGAAGTCATCCGCCCCCGAACGTTTCCGCCGTTCTGGTTTGGGGGTGTGACAGATTGGTATCAGAGCAATGTTTATAGTGAACTAAGTATATCGAACGACATAAGATATACAAACTATAAATGCTTAAGGGACTAATACTCTCTGATAAAACATTTTTTGTTTTACGCCTAAGACGCATTTCATTTAGCTTTTAATGTTAGTTCATTCAAGTATAAATACATGCATACAACAAACATGTTTTCATGATTATAACTATACAAGAAGTATTTAGATAAGTTGGACACTACGATTAAGACTCAATATATGTAATCGGATTTGGGACAAATATAACATGATCAACTATATTTGTCTGAGATCGGGCCAATATATATTGAGGATTGCTCGTAGTAGGCAACAAGTCAAAACTTACCAAAACATCACGGGAATCAAACACACAAATTTAAATACTATATGAATATTTATTACTTAGGATAGCTTAACATACATGTTTAGTCTTACATGTTCCAAACATTATTCGATTCTTATAACCCTATTCTCGTACAGTCAAATGGCTTGATTTCACCACCCCGGCGACCCCTACTATCCCAACCAAGGCAATGGGGGATGGATCGAAGAGGATCCCGAAGAGGACGAAGAACCCATAGAATTAGATGATGACTCCGGTACCGACTCAGAACCGGAAGTGATCAATCCACCACCCGCACAACCTCCCGCCTTCGTAAGGAACTTTCAAGGACCGACTCCCGTCTGGGGAAGTCACCTCCACCATTGGAGCCAACAACAAAACCTACGCCCTCCCTACGACATGTGCCGAGACTTTTACGATGTCTGCGGCGGAGGTTCAGCTAATCGGGCACTACCAGTAATGGTGGGCAAGCTAGCAAATCAGTCCTACCAATCCGGAGTTCAAGCTAGCCGGATTAGGGATGTCAACGTAGAAGTACAGGTTCACACTTCTGACATCCGTAGGCTGGACAGAATTCAGGACAATGCCCAACTCCAAAACGAGGCATTCTAAGCACAGATGATTGCAGCCCTAGCCGAATTGAGGGAATAACAAGCCTCTTTTGATAGGCGTCTAATGGAATCGAAGCAATCGGATGCGGAGTCAAGCTCCAAGCGCAACCTACGGCGCAAGTAGTGCTTGCCAAAATCACAAATTTTGTTATAAGTTAGGACGTCGGCTAAAAGTTTTTAAATTTCTTAAACTTTGTAATCGGAGACCCTTATAGGGGTCAAATTTTCGTGATCATTGTATCAACTATTATATTAATATAAGTGGCACTATTATTACTACGTGGAGTATTTCATTCAATCCTTAAAAAGTTATGGAAAAACCAAATGCTTGTTTCATATTTTCAGCCTTACAAATAACTTTCATTCTTCTATTTTGGGACTTGTACTATCATCTGTCGTTGGGCTATAGAAATCTAGTTCACAAGATACATACAGTTTCTATACTATGTAATTCTTATCTTTATCTTTTCAACCTATAGTTGAAGGATGCCTCCGCGTAGGAACCTAAGGCGAAACAACGGTGGGGAAGCACCTATACCACCACCACCTCCACCTCCTCAATTTGATGCTGTCATGTTCCAAGCAACGGTCACCGCCGCTGTAGCAGCTACCATGTCATAGATCAATAACTCGAGTACTACTGGCTCGGGAACTGGCACACACCCATCCAACCATGGCGAGAGTCATGGGCAATCCCGAGAATGCACCTATAAGGACTTTACTAATGCCAAACCTCGGATGTTTTATGGAACTGGTGGTGTGATGGCTCTGAGGCAGTGGATCGAAAGGACAGAATCAGTCTTTGAAATCTGCTCCTGTCCCGAGCACAGCAAAGTCAAGTTTGCAACTTTCACCCTTATTGATAGAGCTTTAACTTGGTGGAATGGCCACGTTAAGGTACTTACCCTGATAGTGGCAAACTCCAAAAGCTGGGAGAGCTTAAAAATCATGTTGATGAGAGAATACTGTCCACGAGGGGAGATTCAAAAACTCGAGCATGAACTTTGGACTCTTGGAATGATTGGTACCGACATAGCAACTTATACCAACAGATTCTGCGATCTGGCAATCCTTTGCCCAGATATGATTGCTCCTGAGAGCAAGAAAATAAAGAGATACATTTGGGGACTGTCGCCCCAAATTCGTTCAAGCGTGTTAGCTTCAAAACCTAACACTTTTGAAAGTGCCAAGGAACTGGCACAATCTCTTGTTGATTTCGGAGGTCATCAGAACTCAACGGTTGCTACACCAGAACCACAAAAGGGAAACAATAACAACAATAACAGGAAGAGAGTATGGAATAAAGGGAAGGGTGTGTCTTCCCAAGAATCCGCGAAGAAACAACAACTGGTTTCAGTGAATGCTGCTACTATACCTACTATCATTCCTACAAATCCCTAACCAACAAAGCCTTATGGGGGTAACCTTCCAAAGTGCACCAAATGCACTTATCATCATCATGGACCTTGTCGGGAAATGCAGTGTTCCAACTGCAACATAAAGGGACACACTGTCCGTTTATGCAAGGATCCCGCAAAGCCGATCACTCAGGTTCCCAGCGCGGGTGTAGGCCAAACTTGCTACGGTTGTGGCGAGGTGGGCCACTATAAGAGAAACTGCCCAAAGGCAGCAAATACCGGCGGGGTGGGACGAGTTTTGGCTATAGGCCACGATGAAGCCGTAGCTGATCCGACTGTAGTTGCTGGTACGTTCCTTCTCGATAATTCATATGCATGCATATTATTCGATAGTGGAGCGGAGAGAGGCTTCGTGAGTCAAAACTTTATTCACTTACTTAAACATAAACCTAGCAAGTTAGAAAAATCATTCACTGTAGAGATGGCAAATGGAAAAACAGAAAACACTAACTGCATATACATGGACTGTACGTTAACTTTAGACGGTCATTCTTTCCCAATCAACCTCATGCCGGTCCAAATTAAAAGTTTCGACGTCATAGTCGGCATGGATTGGTTATGTCTTTTTCGCGCCAACATCCTGTGCTTTGAAAAAGCAGTTCGTCTTAGTCTTCCTAACGACAAAACATTAGTGATTTACGGTGACAAATCAAGTACAAACCTTCGCATCATTTCGTGCATCCAAGCTCAAAAGTGTTTGCGAAAGAATTATCATGCATTTCTTGCGCACATCGTTGATACGAGTCAGAAATTAAGAGACATCAAGAGCATTCCTAAAGTACGCGACTTTCCCGATATCTTTTCGGAAGAACTACCGGGATTACCACCACAACGCCAAGTCGAGTTTAGAATCGACTTAGTTCCAGGGGCTACCCCAGTAGCGAAATCGCCTTATCGCCTAGCACCAGCGGAGATGCAAGAACTTTCCAGTCAGCTTAACGAACTCCTTCAAAAAGGATTTATTAGACCAAGTTTCTCACCTTGGGGAGCACCGATCCTGTTTGTAAAGAAGAAAGACGGATCGTTCCGCATGTGCATCGACTACAGAGAACTGAACAAACTTACTGTAAAAAATCGTTATCCTCTACCCCGTATTGACGACCTATTTGATCAACTTCAAGGAGCAAACTACTTCTCGAAGATAGATCTACGATCCGGATATCACCAATTACGAGTACTAGAGGGGGATATTCCCAAGACAGCCTTCCGAACTCGTTACGGACACTACGAATTTGTAGTGATGCCGTTCGGATTAACCAACGCACCAGCAGTATTTAAGGACCTAATGAATAGGGTGTGCCGTCCTTACTTAGATCAGTTCGTCATCGTCTTCATCGATGATATACTTATCTACTCCCGAAGTAAGGAAGAGCATAGTCAGCACCTACGAAAAGTCTTAGAAACATTGCGATCGGAGAAGCTCTATGCAAAGTTCTCTAAATGCGAATTTTGGATTCGAAGAGTCGAATTTTTGGGCCACGTTGTTAGCGAGAAGGGGATACACGTGGACCCTTCCAAAATTAAGGCCATTGAGAACTGGTCGGCACCAAAGACACCTACAGAGATTCGTTAATTTCTAGGTCTCGCTGGCTACTATCGCAGATTCATAAAGAACTTCTCTAGCATTGCGAAACCTCTTACTACCTTAACCCAGAAAAGCGTGGCCTTTGACTGGGAAGCGAAACAAGAGAAGGCGTTCCAAACACTGAAACAGGTATTGTGCACCGCACCGATACTATCCCTTCCCGAAGGGATAGAAGATTTTTTAGTGTATTGCGATGCATCAAACCAAGGACTTGGTTGTGTTCTTATGCAAAGAGGGAAGGTTATTGCTTATGCCTCCCAACAGCTTAAGACACACGAAGTGAACTATAGGACACACGATCTTGAGTTAGGAGCATTGGTATTTGCTCTGAAGATCTGGAGACACTACTTGTACGGAACAAAGAGTACTATTTTCACCGATCACAAGAGCCTTCAACACATTTTTGACCAGAAGGAGCTCAACATGCGACACCGACGATGGGTCGAGTTACTCAATGACTACGAATGTGAAATTCGTTATCATCCTGGCAAGGCCAATGTGGTAGCTGACGCCCTCAGCCGAAAAGAATACACTGGGCGGAGAGTCAAATCTCTGTCTATGACTATCCATTCCCACTTATCCACACAAATTAAGGAAGCTCAACTGGAAGCGTTACAACCTGAAAATGTGGCAGGTGAATCCCTGAGAGGAATGGGAAGGAATCTAGAAATCAAGGGTGGCGGAGCGTATTATCTCATGGATCGAATTTGGACACCGAAACATGGTGGTTTTAGAGACGTAGTCATGACCGAAGCACACAACACGAGATACTCCGTTCACCTAGGTTCAGATAAAATGTATCTGGATCTTAAGAAACTGTACTGGTGGCCTAACATGAAAGCAGAAATTGCTACCTTCGTGAGTAAATGCCTTACTTGCACTAAGGTTAAAGTCGAGTATCAGAAACCGTCAGGATTACTGCAACAGCCGGAGATACCGGAATGGAAATGGGAACCGATTACTATGGACTTCGTAACCAAGTTGCCCAAGACGATGGGTAGACTCGATACCATATGGGTCATCGTCGACAGATTGACCAAATCCGCACATTTCCTACCAATCAAGGAGACTGACAAGATGGAAAAGCTTACAAGAACTTATTTAAGGGAAATAGTGCGACTGCATGGTGTTCCGATATCCATTATCTCCGATAGAGATAGTAGATTCACTTCAAGATTCTGGCAGTCACTACAAAGTTCCCTGGGGACTAGGCTAGACATGAGTACAGCCTACCACCCACAGACAGACGGGAAAAGTGAGAGAACAATACAAACTTTGGAAGATATGCTGAGAGCCTGTGTGATTGACTTTGGAAAGGCATGGGACATCCATTTACCCCTTGTCGAGTTTTCATACAACAATAGTTATCATACAAGCATAAAAGCGGCTCCGTTTGAAGGCCTCTATGGTCGAAAGTGCAGATCCCCTCTGTGTTGGACTGAAGTTGGAGACACCTAGTTAGCTAGAGGACGATTTCCTGAAAGCACTCTCACCGGTCTGGAAATCATACGGGAAACGACAGAGAAGATCGTTCAAATTCGTGAACGGTTGAAAGCCTCTAGAGACCGACAGAAAAGCTACACTGACCAAAGGAGGAAACCTTTGGAATTCCAGGTAGGAGACCACGTTTTATTGAAGGTCTCACCGTGGAAGGGCTTAATACGCTTTGGAAAGCGTGGGAAACTAAATCCAAGATACGTAGGGCCTTTCGAGATTCTTGCTAGAATCGGCCCTGTGGCTTACAAGCTTAATCTACCGCGTGAACTTAGTAACATACATCCAACCTTCCATGTCTCGAACTTGAAAAAGTGTTTGTCCGATGAGACTCTTGTTATTCCACTCGACGAGATCGAGATCAACGAGAGCCTCAACTTTGTGGAAGAACCGGTAGAAATCATGGACCGAGAGGTCAAACAAACAAAACAAAGTCGCATACCTATCGTGAAGGTTCGCTGGAACGCCAAGCGAGGACCTGAATTCACATGGGAATGCGAAGACCAGATAAAACAAAAGTACCCTCATCTTTTTCATATTCACTAATATCTTTACTACTTTAAGTTTCGGGATGAAATTCCCTCTAACGGGGGGATGATGTGACAACCCGATATTTCAACTCTATGTAATGACCTAAAAAGTCAAGTATTGTAACCACTTTTGTAATAATGAAATTAACTTCGAAAATAAAATGTCCAAAAAGTTTCTACTTAATTACCTACTATGTTTGATGTCATTAAACCGTGATCGTACGTAAAAAGAACGCCCAAATCCGACTTCGTAAATTGAAGTTATGATTTTTTTTCAAGTTCGGCTTAGCGACAAACAGCTAAAAAATCGAATCGGAGATCGAGCGACTTTTGACCGGAATGACCTAAACGAGAATCGAAGGTCTCGAAAATGGTATTTCATCGGTAAAAAGTCTGGCAAAAACGGACGTCAGATAAAGAAGTTATGAATTTCTAATGGAATTTCCATAATGCGAACTTTTAAAAATAAATAATAAAAATAATTTCAAAATTTGCCAACGGAATCTAAACGAAAGTTGTAGAGCATAGTCTCACCTACGCGTGGATATAAAGAATGTCGAAAAAGGAGCTCGTATGAAGAAGGTATGAATTTTAGAAGTTTATTAAATAAATAAAATATAAATTTTATTATTAAACCTTGGTATTATCCGAAGGTAGAGTCAACAAGTCTATCCGAGTTACACCCAGCGTACTCAAGGGCTAGGCTTCGGATCGTCCACGTCTCGCCCTATGCGAAGCTAGCAGCCCGTCCCATCCGAACTCCGAGGCAGTCGAGGATCTGGTCATGCGTGACGCACGCGTACGCCCAGCGTACCGAGGTGGTTCCCACCCCCTATAAAAGGGATGCGAGGGTTCCGAAGAAAAGTGCCATTCTCTCTCATTTCTCTTGCGTTGTTGCCTTGTTTTCTGTGCCCATGCTAACCCGAAGCCCTGGTCACTTTGCTCAAGTCCCGATGGTCGTTTGTGCTCCCGAGATTCCCAAGAATCCCGAGAAAATCCGTTTTCCCGAGAAGAAATTCTGCCCGGTTTTCATCTCACCTTTCTTCGATCTTTCAAGTGAGTTCATACCCCTTAATTAACCCTTTTTAAATATTCTAAATGCTTTTATATGCTTTCAAGGGGGGGAATACAAGTAAAACACACGATTATTATCATGTGTTATATAAAGATTTATTATACACTTTTATTCAACCGAATCATATGTGATTTATAAACTTTATAGGGAACTTTCGTATATAAAATATATTACGATAACATTATATCTTTTGAAATGTAAAATGTTGTCATATATGTATAAATTAAACATTTTGCTTAAATTACATGTATACGTGTCTATCTTAGACACTATAAAAATCTATAGTTTCATAACAAGTGATTCATTTTCTAGGTATTTCTAAACAAACGAGACACACTTTTAGAAAGCTAAAATAGGTATAGTTTTACGCGAATATTACTAACTTTTACATACTAGAAACACAATTTTCAAGAAGTCACTTTCATATACAAGAACAAACGAACATTTTAACACGTAAATCTATTTTTATACTAAGATTTGTGAGACATTAACTTCACGTACGTTCGAGTACACATTTCAAGTCTTGTATTATATACCAGAATCCCTTGGAGGGGGAGCATGGTGTTTCTGTATAGATCTATACGGGCTTGACAACCCGCGCCCTGACTGTTAGCTACAGTCCACTGTTTGGGGTGACAAACGTCATAACATTCGAACGCCTGAAGAACGTTGTGTATAGGCAATCCGAGTCAATAGTATGGTTATAAAACTCACATGGGGTACTAAAAATACATTGATTTACGAGGTTTTTCAAACATATTGGATATTTTACACGTACATACATTTTCTAGAAACAAACATTTGTCTTGATAGAAGGCTACATTTATGCTAGTAGAAAATATGGGATTTTCTAGAAACAAACAAACAAAAACAAAACATTTCATTTTATACAAACATTGTCATTTAATACTTATGAAACTCACCAGCTTAAATGCTGATCTACTCTTTTAAAACTACTTGTATGTCCCAGGGATTCAGTAGTTACAGGTATCAAAACAGCTTTTGAAGAAGGGACGCTGCGTCGTCAGCTTAAATTCATATTTTGGCATCATATTGTAATTGGTTTTGAACATGTACTTTTTAACAATGTAAACTTTCAATTATATATATGATGGTTGTATTGCTTTCTTTACTATGTATTCATTTGTTATGCTACCACATGAAGTCATCCGCCCCCGAACGTTTCCGCCGTTCTGGTTTGGGGGTGTGACAGTTTTTGCCTAGACAGGGCCTACTCGCCGAGTCCAAGGCTTAGACCCCGCGTCTCATCCCGCTTGTACTCGGCGAGTTGGTTCTTCAACTCGCCGAGTCCAATGCAAAATGCATTATTTAAGAAATATTAATTACAAGGAATATGTACCAGGAACCAGGTGCTACACTACATACAAGATTCGTCGTTGTTGTATATGCATTGATGTAGCGTTGTTAAATTATTTTTAAGGAAACAAGAGACCGCTTTCCAATCCTCTTAAATAGAAGCAAGTCAAATTTTGACTTATGACTTTTTTCTTTCTTTGTACAAAATGTTGTGGGTAATTAGTGATCACAATACAATGAATGAGAATGCAAACAGACAAAAAGTTGCGTCGTTAAGCATTTTGTAAGATAAAATGAATTCTTTTGAAGACTACATCCGTAGATTTAGGGGATATAATATTGTTATGCATGATCCATTGTACTTTATTAAGAAGTTTCACCGCATCGGATGCAAGGAAACCAAATGTATCAAACACAAATGATATGAACATGTGTTGATTTCTCATGTTTTGTGACTTTTCACGTAGCAGCTTTTAAAGCAGCCCGCCCTGCCTTGAAACCCCCAGCCCTCAAGCCCATGAGATGGGATACCCCTGTAAGGTCCACACATGTGTGTTTCCATCCAACCCATCTAAAAACCAAAACGTCAGTTGGTTTAAGAGTTGGCCTTCCATCTACTGGGTCAATCAAGAAATTCATAGGTGGCTCTTTCATGACAAAAACCTTGGCACGCTTAAATATGTCAAACAAAACATCCATAACCATATTATATCGGTATTTGAACCCCGAGAGTTATTTACAATGAACTACATGCTCTCCAAAAGAGTCCAAACATTTCTTATGGCACACCATACATATCTTGTCAACTTGAAATATTTGGACCGTGGGTCGATATTTAAGGATAGTATGATACTCCAAAGGAGACATATGTTGGCTAAGCCCTTCTATAGTGATAGATAGAAGAATAACTTGAGCATTGGTGATCATAAACATTGGAAAATTATTTTCTGTCGAACGTTCATGTCGAAATGCACTTCCATATCTTGGATAATTTTGCTGAAAAGGGCACTTACCATTGTATTATGGGATTTAGGGGGCAGTCTCCTTAGTAGTGAAACTGCTAAAGTCAATGTCAGGAAGCTTGTTAAGAAGAGAAGCCAATGCACAAGCATAATTAGAATCCATACAACATATGTCGCTATCCCGTAAGATGTAGTCTTGTAATCCCTTAGATTGGGACCTTGAGGCAACAAAAGCATATGAGGTAGTCTCTACTAGATAGTACAAATCCAAACCACAAAACTTAATAGGTAGGGAAGCATTTCGCAACTGTATGTCGCCAAATAAAGGGCCATCACAAACCACAATGTCATCAATCACCCTATATAGTCCTTTCTCAAAGAACAACGTCGATTCCTCCATGTGAATAGGTTGGCACGTCCTCATCCCAAAGAAAAGTTTAGCAATACACATACAAGACCAAAGAAATAGGAGCTCAATGTTGGGGTCAAACAATTGTTGAAAACAGCACATCAAATTCACATCTTTTTAGGCTCTCTTTATTGCTAAGCTACTAATGAAACTAGTGTCTCTACTAACAGCTCCTCCAAGAAGTTTCACCCCGAATGGCGCCCTCCCGTTGCCAACCAGGAATTGCCCCTCATGAAGCTTTCTACTATCACACGAGGGCCAAAAGAGCTCATATTTCTTGATATTCAACCGAAGACTTAATTCTAGACTAATCACCTTAATGATGTCCAACGCTTTGGCCACCTCCTCCGAATCTCCAATAAGTGAGCCTTCATCAAGGTACCATGATTGGAAAAGAAGCTTGAAATTGTCTCTAACATTATGCAATAGCGAGTGCATCACAAGTGTGAAGAGAAGTGGTCCTAAGGCATCTCCTTATTGAACCCCAGTAGTGGACCAAATATTTGTGTCTCCTAGATACAATCTTGTTGCTTGACCATATAATAATTCTACTAACAAGTATATAGAAGGGCACCTCAATTTTACCTCATGAAGTAATGTGAATCTGTTCACAAGGTTAAAGTCATTGGAGAAGTCCTTGGTAAGCATGGAAAGAGACCCATCATCATGGCGCTCACTCAACACCCTATTGACACTATGTAATATGGCCTCAACGCCACCCAAAACCCTGAACCCGAACTGAAAATCATTGAGATACTTAGCCATTTCTCTACAAACACCTTTCATTGCCAAATTGGAAACCAAACTTCTTCATATAGTCCCTATTACAATAGGTCATATTCCATTGTTAGGTTTAAGAGCAACGTAAGAGGAGCATATGTAACAAATTCTAGCAAACTCGACGGGCATCTTCCCCTAGCCATAGATTAACTAGGTAATAGCACGTAGGATGTCTTTGGCCATAGTTGAACCTTCTCTACAAAGAGCATCCAAAATGTGTTCAACCCGTCTCTCCTACATTAGGTTCCTTTAGGGACACATTTAATGCCCCCAAGGACATTGTCAATATCCACTGAAAGAGGAGGTTTTGAAAATATGTTGTTCGACATGGATGGTGGTGGCTTGTAAGGCTGCTTATTCTCCAATGCCTTCATGGTATCACCCCTATATGGAGCAACCCTGAGGAACACAATACTTTCATTGCTAATGTAAAATGCACATCTACAACCTTACAGAGACATTGCCTGAGATTGGTGCCGCCCAATTTTATTTCCTCCTGAATGTACTCTTCCTTTTTTGCCTTTTCACTCCAACCTTACACTGTCAACAAGTTTTTAACAAGCTTGGCTATGCCATCTTCTATACCCCAAGTAGCTAATGCACTTAGGATATTACGATGTTGCAAGGAATTCTTGTTCCCAAAGCTACCTTCTTGCCTATTCTTGGGCCTGGACAACTAAAGGGTGCAAATAGGAAGAATTAACAATGCTACCCACACTTCAATGAACTCGTGATGAGCAACCACCTTGGAAAGGGTTAATTTCAAAGCCTGAGAGAAAGGATAACAAAAGTTATGAGGGATTCTTTTGAGTGTGATGATAGGTAGTTTAAAAAAATCAAGGAGTTGACATCCAACACCAACCCCTTATTGAGGTCGTCCTTTGGTTCATTGGGTGGTGGCTTTTGAATACCGACAATATGTCTGCTCATGTCATCAACCCCATCATTAAAATTAATAGACCATCAGAGTGGTGACATAAGTGACTCAGTGCATGTAAACTCATGCAATCCCCGTATATCCATTGACCAAACGCCTCCAATGTTGTTGCCACTGATAAAAAGAATCCATGGTTTGAAGAAATATCCTCAAGCAACACAACTCTACACTCATCTGTAGGGAGGTGCAAGCTCTTGGGATGAGATACCATATGAGAAATCCCCTTACTTCTTACTTCACCCTTCGGGAAACAATGAAACCCCCAAAAATGACATGACCAAGTTATGCTTGTAAATGTATGAGAAGACGCCATGAACACACAAACAAAGCTTATTTAAGCCTTATCGCTGGTAACCTTCTTATGTATGCACTTGAAAATGATCATACATTGAGCTTTGTGTTTGGTATATTTGTTTTAAACCTTCCAATGCTCATCAATTGATGATGCATAATGGGGGAGCTGAACATTTTGAGTATTTACTTGTAGCTCAAAAAATTAAAACCGAGAACAATATGAATACATTAATAGGATAGATTTCCATGGTTTTTAATTCTTGAATTCTAGTAAATAGTGCATTTTCAATTGTGAGTGGTTAAATAATTTTTCATTGTTAATAAATTGCAATCATGACATATTACCTATTTTTAAGGTAAACTAAATGACATAGTATTTCACTAAGTGATTTTTTTGTTAAAACAAACTTATAAAGAACATAAATCTTATTGTTTGTTGTAAGGTCACAACTTATGATCTGATGAGTCAAAAACTATACACATCCGTCAACGTCAGTGTCTACTCTACAACCAGCACCAACGTATAACGCTTATCAGTGTTAGCGCTTAGTATAGTTATTCTGTGTAATCTTTTATATAATAGGTAATGATATAGATAAGTATAGAATAGATAGCAGATCCGATATCTTTGTTATGAATATAGGTTCTTAGTTTAGATAAGTTACAATCCCTTAAATCATGGGATTCACATGTATAGATTAGTATATAATCTACATTAGGGTAAACCCTAATGTAGAGTTAGATAGTTCGGATTTATGTCAATCGTCTTTGTGATAACCCATCTTCTTGGTGAAAACAAAAACCTTTCTTGGTGAAAGAACAATTTGGAGAACTCTTTGTGTTATATACTTTCTGTTCATTTTTTTCTCTTTAATTACTTTACTTTCGTTCTTTATACTTGAAGTGTATCCAATCGATACAAATCTAAAATTGGTATCAAAGAAGGTTTGTGATACACTCAAGTAATCAAGTCAAATACCAAATCCTTTGGTCTCAACAAAATTCCTCCCTTTAATGAGCAGAACTTCGCTATATGGAAGTCAAAGGCAATGGTTATTCTTGAAACCATTAACTATGAGATGAGAAATATTGTTGAAAAAGATCCCCAAGTCTCTGTGTATCAACCCATGTCCAACAACGCTCCTGTTTCCCTCTGAAGCAAACTCCAGAGACAAGTTATGATAACGATGACGAGAAACTTCTTAGTCTTGATGTGAAAGCCATGGCTGCTATTGGAAACTATCTTCCCTACCACGTGTATCATCTAACATAGAATTACGAGTCAACTCAAGAGATGATGGATACGCTGACAATGGCTTATGAAGGTACCATGGAAGTTCATGCCACTACCATCAACAACCTTAATCGAAGATATGAGCATTTCTTTGCTCAAGAAGGTGAGTCACTTACCCAAACCTTCAATAGGTTTAACTGCTTGGTTAATGAGATGTGCAGGATGGGAGTTGTTAAGAACTCATCTCAGTTGGTTCTGAAGTTTCTCGATTCTCTTGGAAAAAGCTAGGAACATCACTTTGATGTTCTTAAGAATGGTGAATAGATCGAAACCATGGATCTGAACTCCTTGTTCGGGAATCTACGAAATTGTGAAGAGACCAAAGATTTTCGTAAATAAATCATGAATGAATCAAGCAAGCAAGGAAAAGTTTGTTGCTCTAGTGTCTCAAAAGGAAGCAATAAAGCACATCAGCGAATCAAAAAATTCAGATCAGAGCGAGGAAAGTGATGAAGATCTCACTGATGAACTTGTTGCCAGCGCTGCTCTTATTGTCAAATGTTATGAAGAAAGAATATCAAAAGAGGTTCAAAGAGTTCGGTTTAAAGGAAACAGTTCAACAAGGATATCCACTTCAGAGAAGAGAAAATCGGGTAATTGCTTTAATTGTGGATGCCCTAATCATTTTTCCAGGGATTGCAAGGAGAAGAAAGAAGCTCAAAGTCTGGATAATTATGAAGTTTTGTACCAAAATCTTGTGGCCCATATGAAGAAGGAAAACATATCTCTACAAAAAGCTTTCATTTCAAAACAAGAGGACTGTGTGGAAGAAGAGGAGACATCTAAAGATGAGGGGCTGAATGTTAAGGTTATTATGACACTTATCGATGATTCACCTGATGACATATGTGATGCTGATAGTTCTCATGTTATCAAAGGATCAATTCAAAATCTAGGACAAACTTGGTATCTAGATGGTGGAAGTTATAGACACATGACCGACTACCAGTCCCTTTTAATAGATTTTACAGAAAAAGATGGTCCAATTGTGATCTTCGGTGACAATAGTGGTAGAGCTGTTACATGTGTTGGAACTTTTGGATGCAAGACAATTAAGCTGGAGGATGTGTTTTATGTTGAGGGTTTGAAAGGCAACTTCATCTCCATCAGTCAACTTTTTGATACTGGTTATAAATTTCTTTTCAGTCGTCATGAGGGAAAGGTGTTTGATTATGGAAACAAAATCGTGCTTTCAGCACTGAGGGACAACGACATTTATATGGTTTGATTTTATTGGTTTAGACATTGATACTTTATTTTGTTTTTGCCTCATGCATTGCTAATTTTAATTTTCTAATGATAAGTTGCTACACTTTTAGTTTATTTTTGTTTTTTTGCATTAAAAATTTCTTTTATTACTTTACCAAAGGAGTATACATTATACATACACATTATGCTATTAACATTGCCAATGTTCGTTCTTCTCTTTCCTATGTATGTGTCACGACCTTCTAACATTGATCTTAACTGATTAAGATCAATATGTCATTCCTTGAATGCATCACCCTCCTTGAAAGGGTTAGTTGGCGCTGACTCTGCATCTTTTCTTCAACACCAACTACCCTCTCACTGATGCTGATGTTCATGCTGATGAGACCAGATGGGGGATAACTATGCCACTAAGTGTACTTCTGGACACATATCTCTTCTGTTAGAACAAACTATTTTGGTTGCAGTGAGATAAAGTGGAGTTCGGTGACATGGCACACATAACTTCCAGGGACCTTGTCATTAATTCTCCATCTCCTCAAAGATCCAAAGGCTTCTTCAACAAGACAGTGATCCCACCTTCTCTTCCTTCATGGATATCAATGAATGGAACCTTTGAGTATTGTCTTGGTGACTCTCATAACCTGAAGGTTACAAAGATTGGATCCTTGTAACTCGTTGGTTACAAAGACTGGTTCATGTTCTTCTTTTGTTTTTGGTGAACATGAAGCTTGGAATCAATTTGGAGAATCTCAATGAGTAAAGGCATTCTCTCTCTCTCTCTCTCTCTCTCTCTCTCTCTCTGTTTACTATGAATTGTGTTGTTTTTGTGTGATATGGTTGATCTTTTTTTCTCTTTTATAGATAAAATTTATAGTGGTAGATATCTCGGAAAATGGAAGTGCATTTATGACCATTTAATTCCAACTATTTGATGGATCAAGTCTTTATCACCTTTCTGAAAAGCTGCACATATTTCGGTGTTAAAAATATTTTCTTGTTTGACTAACTCTTTTTTTTTTGTATTCTTATATTGTTTATTATTTTGTATCATTTTTGAAAAAAGAGATCTGGCGGTGGCAATTCTAAGCTTAGTATGCAACTTTTAAAGTTATTATCCTAGAGTCATGATGCACATATTTCAGTGTTACGAATATTTTCTTGTTTGACTAACTCTTTCTAAGTGAGATTTCCTAGTCCAAATAAAAAATTGGTTAAAAAGCTTTGGGTGTTTATTATTATTTAACTATTTTACTTGACCCTATCCCTAGAAGCATGCTTTTTGTATGCATCAAGTCTCATATTCTACTGAAACATTGAGCATAACCCAATGGATTACACTGATTGCACAATCTTCAACGTAAGAGTTACTAGTCTTGTCCTTAAATAACAAAGGGTTTTTAATTTCTGTGACCTCCTAGTCCGAGGTATAACATGGTACCATTATGATTTAACGGTGATTATTTGATTCTAGAGTGTAGCTTACTCTATGATACGGAAGTCTAAACCACTTCTTGTTGATGAGTTAAATTGTTTATGATTCACGCTAATTTCACCTCAGCATGACTGAAACAACCCATTCTTTCCTTTATCTTCTTAATAAAACTTAATGATTCACTGTGTTATACCACACACTGATAAACGTTTGAAACTCTATGCCGATGGTTAATCTATGTACCATAGGCTATCGAACACACCAATCCATTATTACAATTATATTCTTCTTTAAAGTTTTATGATTCAGCATAATGTACCATATGTTGATGAGAGCTTGACAAATCTATGCCGATGGTTAATCTAAAACACCACAACTTATTATACCAACAATAAACGAGTAAAGGCATTCTAGTTTTCAGAGTATGGGGGTAAATCCTGTGGGGTAGCATAGGGTTGCAACCTTTTCACCAGAGTATTTTGGGCAGCATGTTTGCTGCGAGGTATTTCTTATACCATGAGAAAGTCATTTGTGGGTCTATGATGGAAGAAAACAGGGAGGTGCCTTTTGGGGGAGGCATACTTTTAGAGGCATGTTTGAGGTGGTTAAGAGGAGTATATTGGGGCGGTGGCTCTCATTGTCTATGATGGATATCGATTGTGGGGGTGAGGTCTCTGCTCTCATGATAATTATCATAAGGGGCCATTGGTTGGGGAGTTAAAGATGAGGAGTGTGATAGTTCATTATTTTCAGACAGAGATTCATGGCTACTACGGGACAGTTGAGATGTCCGGTAGTGTGTCAGTGAGAGATTTTGGATGACACACTGGGAAGTTTTAGAGGATTTTATCTGAGATTCATGATGTTTGGAGTTGCTTGGTCTCTATCGGGAAGATTATCGAGTATTATGTGGTACATTCCAAGAGTAAGTGTGATGTACCTGGTGAAACAGTCTGTAGAATAGATTGTTGGTGTGCCAAATGGTGATGGTTCGAGCCCTAAGTGGGGGAGAACCGGGTATTTTATTGAGAGTATCAGAGATTTGTTCAAGAGCGGTTAAAGAACTGGATATAGTGACCTGCGGTCCGGATACTTGAGACCAGGGTTATCGGCGGTCGAGGCAAGGTGCAAAGCTAGATAAAGCATGTTGTACATGTTCAGGATAGGACGAGTGTCTCCACGGAAGGTGGTCGTTGGTCAGAGACCTTGTGGTGGTTAGGAATTCTTCAAGGTTGTAATGGTAAATTCGAGGTGGTTAGCTCGTATGGATAGTTTCGGCAGTTGAGAATTTCTGGTTCAATGTATGGGTTGTTATATGCACTTTGGGAAGGGTAGAACTTGATTGGGCAACCAATTTCAGGGTCGGTATGTGTATTCTTGCATGGGTTTTGAGCAATAGAGGAGGGAGTTTCGGATTGTCGTCAACGTGCTCTGAGTCATTGACAATTCCTCCGTGTTTTAGTTGAGAGTTAGAATATTCTAAAGTTACGAGTTGTGTGAGAGGAAGATCAATTGTGAGATTCTGAAAGGTTGCATTGTTGTATCTGAGTATGATGCCGTAAGTAGGAGATCAGTGCTTGAGGCAAGACATCATGAGGTTCTATAATGGTATACCGAGGTATCCGAGTGGAATGCCCTGAATTTCAAATTATTTTGAGACTTGGGTTATAAGATGGAAAGTGGAGTATCCAGTGACTATGGTTCCAACGGGAGCCCTTCAGCTAATTGTCATCAAACGGGAGTATCCAAGAATGTGAATTACAGCGAGAAAACGTGTTGGTCACGACGGTTGTCGTCAGGAGTGGTGATGCTTAACCTGGGTGGGTGAGTCTACCTATATATGTTGAGTTGTGGAGTATTCGATAGTGAACTCAGAGGGGTGATAACTTGAGGAGGAGATCATGAGGGATAAAAGGGTGAGTGGATCCGAGTGGGAATAATCACTTCGGATTATCAGGGGAAAACCATGGAGTGAGCCCATGGCGAGTCAGTGAGAGAGATTATTGTGATAATACGGGGAGCCGTAATGTTCACCAGTCTACGAGAAACAACTGTGATACTGCGGGGAGCCGTACTGTTCACCAGTCAGCGGGAGAGTGTTGTGATACTGTGGGGAGCCATAGTATTCATGAGTCAGTGAGAGAGAGTGTAGTAGGCCTACGGGGAGCCGTAGCCTTCACGGGTTAGTGAGAGGGAATGTTATGATAATACGGGGATCCATATTATTTGCTAGTCAGAGCATGACGGAGAAGAGTTTTTAGGCTTAGGTAGTCTTATTCCTTGAGTTTCGGGAACCTGGTGGTCAGACCAAGGGAGAGACTGGGGTCTCCATATTCGTCGGGAATTGTTATATTCTGAGTTCAGTTGTGGTTATCGCAATCGAAAGGAATTGGAGAAGTGATCTACGCGTGGGTTGCGGGTCATGGGTCATGAGTTGAGTACTTCATTAGGACGAGTGGTTCCAATTCTGTGTCGGACCAGACTCTCGAGTTTGAGTTTGGCTTTGGTGGTGTATTGAGTAGGCGAATGAGATTTCGGATTCAGAGTTGCATTTCATTTTGAGGGGTATTGTGTGTCATTTGATGTCTTAGTCCTGAGTGGGTCATTTTGTTTGTATGGGGAGGACCGCGACACGCATGGAACTAATGAGTAGTAGATAACAGAGGTCGAGGGTGAGACGATTTCAGTTGCGATTGTAGTATTCGCTTGGGGTAAAGCGCATTTCATAACTTGTGTGTCACAATGGGCCGAGATAGTTTTTGTGAGAAGGAAGTCAGTGAGACATTTTAGGGCATGCAATTGGTAACGTTTGGAGGTTCAACTGTGGGTTCGGGAGTTGACCTGGTGCTTAGTGTTGAAAAGGATATATGAGAGGGAGCTGGGGCTTATGATTGTTTGATGTCAGAGGATAATTTTGAGCAAGCATGATCATTTTCTTGTGCCTAAGAACAGGGTGTTGAGAGTTCTTTGTTGAGATGGGTTTCGATTGCAGTACAGTGGATGGGTCTCTGGTGTAATGTGACCCTTTTGTTCCTTGGAGTACGATATAGATCATTTAGTATGCTTGGTATGAGTGTTCGCTAGCCAATTTTTGGGTTTTGACTTGTTTCTATCAGTCGCAACGAGAGAATCAGAAGGGCAGTGAGTTATCAGGGTTTGTTATTCGAGGAGCGAATAACATGGTGATAACTTGAGAGGGCGGTCTGTCAGTGAGACAGGCTACTAGAGTTTCCAGATTCTAGGGAGTCAGAAGGGGTATCGTAGCGGCAGAAGGGTATGTCCTCTTTCGGGTTTGGGAGTTCCTGTTTGGTTTAAGGTGCCCATGGAGGAAGTTAGCTGTGTGGTATGAGATCCTTTTGGTGGTACCTATCGGGTTTTTGGGTTCGATCTATGTGACGTTGAGAAGCGATTTTGAGGGCGAAATCTAATTCAAGTGGGGGAGAATTGTAACATCCGGACTTTCATGTATATTATTGTGTCTTTAATTTTTTAGATTTATGGAGTGACTCGACGAGTTGTGAGTCCAACTCGTCGAGTAGAGTCGAGTTGTCCGCGTAGGATTAATAAATGGACTCGACGAGTCAGAGATCTGAATCGCCGAGTAGGTGTTGGGCAGAGAAACCCTAATTTTCCGGGGTTGGGGCCTATATAAGGGAACTTATGCCCCCATTTCTGCCTCACTGGCCGCCTAACCCTTCTGTGTGAAACCCTAACCGAGTGTAGTGAGCTAAAAGAGTCTCCAAGCTAACCTTGAAGGATTTTAGTGCATATTTGAGGAGGAAGAGGATTTTATTCAGCAAGAAACAAGAGGGAGATGTTGGGATGCAGGCCATTTCGTCCATAGCTTCAAGAGGAAGGTAAAAAGCTTGAATCTTTCCCCTTTATTTGGTTAGATCTCATGAGTGGAGAAGTTAGGGTTTTCATCACATATTATTTGGGACTTCGAGTATACTAAGTTATCTAGAGGTTTAAACCTCATATCTGGACCTTGTGAGGTCCCTAGAGACCAAAAGTCCCAACTTTATTCATCCATATGAGGAGTATGGTGTTTAACACCTTATGAGAGCATGTATTGGTAGTTTGGAGCAAAACCACCATGCATGAGTGTAAAGATCGAAGATTTACGTAACAATCGAGCTTTAGGATGTCAGATCTAGTGTTTGGAGTGATAGATCTGCCTTCAATCGTCCAAATGCGAAATTATATCGAAGGGGCTCGCCGAGTCCATGGCCTGACTCGACGAGTCGGTGAGGGTTTGTTCCGATGAGCTTGATCGTGCGATAACTCGGCGAGTTGGGGGTCAACTCGACGAGTTGAGCTGGACTTTCTTGAGACTTCTGAGGAAACGAGGGGACTCGACGAGTCGCAAGAGTGCACTCGATGAATCGGGTCAAACATGGATTGTTGACTCGATTTTGACTTCTGTTGACTTTAGGGTTTGGTCAACATGAGTAATGGAGACCATGGAGGGGTAAAATGGTATTTTACCCAATTCAAGAGTTAGAGAGAGAAGAATAACATTTGGTTACTTAGAGTCGAGAATCAAGTATTAATTAGAGATATTTACCCTATGTGTTAGGCGGTGGCTAGTTCGAGATTCGAGTTCGAGGATAATTGCTTGCTTGCATGCAAGGTGAGTCTTCTCACTATACTTACCATGAGTGGCATCTATGAGTAACCAGAGGGTCTTATGTGTTTACTTGAGTTATGCATCTTGTCTGTGTGATATATGTATGCTATTATACTTATTAATACCGGATAGGAGGGTCCAACGAGCTGTAAGACCGAAGGGTCCACACTGAGACCGGACCGAAGGGTCCAACGAGCCGTGAGACCGGAGGGTCCACATTGAGACCGGACCGAAAGGTCCAACGAGCTATATCCATGAGAGGCTTATTATCTGTGTAGGTAGTATTTTAAGGAACTCACTAAGCTTCGTGTTTACCATGTTATGTGTTACGTGTTTCAGGTTTTTCTCAGGATCACGGGAAGGCACCGACTTGATTGTACACACTAATGAAAGAGTTATGTTTTGAGGATCCTGGATTTTAATCAAGAAATTATGGAGTTGAAATTTATGGTGTTACATTCATAAGGAACTAGGGGTAGGTTCGACGATTGGATGATGGTTAGCCTTCGGTAAAGGTTTTTGAAGTTTAGATCGATGGGTTCTCGGTTTTGGGGAGTATAGTGACGAACTTGGTTTGTGGTTTTGGTTCTAAGAGTTCCCGGTTTGAGTGGTTTTCTCTAGAAGTTGGGTCATACAGTTAAGGAGAGAAAGAAAGTTGTTGGATTTAAGTATTTTCAAATTATAGGGTTGTTTGTTGGTGGTGGTGGGTTTTCGAGTGGTCTCTCAAGGTTTCTCTATAAGATGCCTAGATTTCAAAATGGTTAGATGGAGCTTATGGAATATATTGGCGTTGTTTCATAGATCCTAACCAAGACGGATTTCGAGGACGAAATCCAGTTTAAGTGGGGGAGAGTTGTAATATCATGTTTCGAGAAGTTTCTTATTTTGGGATTGTTGGCAGTAAATGGATCAAGTAAAGGCCATGAGATTCAAGGGAATAGGGTTTAGACCCTATTGGATGTTGATAATATTGGTTATGTGATCCAAGCCCTTGGTTCATGTTTTGGAGTCAAAGGGTAAAAAGGGAAAAGTGATATTTTGGTCTGCTTCCATGAATTAAGGATTTTAATTTGGTATGTTTTAAGTTAAAAGTAATTAGATGGTATTGTGGGGCTCTTCATTACCTTTCTATGCATATAAAGAACTCTAAAAACGGATTTGAAACGAAGAAGTTATTGTTGTTTGCAGTTGAAGCAGGAATTGGGGGTTTTTGGGTTACATAGGGCGTAACAGGTTTTAATGAACTATGCAGGGCGTAATTTATGATTACACATGGAATAGTCCGGGCAGACCAAAACCCGATATCTTCGATTTTGATCCCTATTTAAGGGCTCTGACTTGTGGAAAACCCTCTCATTACCAATATCCATCACCGAAGACCATTTCTTGAGAAACCCTAGCCTCCTGTCACTTGTTTTTGAGATTTGACATCATTTACGATCTTATTTCTCCATTAGAAGGTTAAATGTTGAAGAGCAAGGTGGTGAAAAAGTGTAAGGAAGAAGAGATCAAGTATAGATCCAACAAGATTACATCATTCCTGGACCATTTTGAGGAGCTTTTGATAGCAACAAACCGAGTGTGTGTTTTACCCGACTATCGATTGAGGTGAGGTTCTTCACTATACTCGTGGGTTGAAGGCTCCAATGTCGACCCACTAGATTATGTTTGTAGGAGGATAGTTGTATTTATGACACTTCCTGATATGCTTGTATGTGCTTGTTGTTTTTGTGACTCTTGCTGACATGATTGTATGCTTAGCTGTAAGGGATGAAACATACCCTTATCAGTTGAAAGATACCGAAGGAGTTGAAATAAACTAAGGGGATGAAATAGACCCAGTACCAGTGAAAGATACCTAAGGAGTTGAAATAGACTCATGGGGTGAAATAAACTCAATTTAGCTTTGTGTTGTTATGTATGTTTAGTATGTGGTATTTTGGGGAACTCACTAAGCTTCATGCATATGGTTTATGCTTAAAATATTTCAGGTACTTTTGGTTTCAAAAGGAAGGGCCCAAATTGGTACCACTGCATCCCCCATATATTTATTACGCACTAAATGTTTATGAGTTATTCTAATGTTTTGTCAGTACTTGGCTCTGATCATGTTTTGGAATATAAAGGAATGGTTTGAACTCATTTAAAATTGAAATTTTTATTTGGTATTTTTGGGATGTTAATAATAACCTTATTTTGATTCCTCGTGGGAGGTTGGAAATTGATGAAGATGGAAAGAACACAATGTAAAGTTCCTCTATATAAGCTCACCAACAAAAAGCAACACTAATGTATGTTAGTACTTGTAAAATAAGTTCTTAATCAATCAAGAAGAAAACTGATTTTTTGTCTTAAAAAAGTAAAGTTTTTCTTCACTAACTAGTTTAGAGAGAACCAAGTTTACGTCTATGCATATCTATCTTTTTTCACGCATAAGAAGAGTTAAAAAAAAGATGCATTTCTCATGCATATATAATCTCACTTATACCATAGACTCTCATGAACGCAAGCATATATCACGTACGAGATATGGCAAGTCAAAGAATGGGGAGAAAACCTGCCATCACCCATAGAGTATGGCCTAAAGTGGTATGATAGTAGGGGAGGAGAGCCTTACACTCCACTTATTTCCCTACATGGTGCATATATATATATATATATATATATATATATATATATATATATATATATATATATATATATATATATATTAAAAGATACACAAACTTAATTAAATCTATTAACCATTAATTGACATAATTAACACACACTTGAATTAATTCATACCATATTAATTAAATTAAGATACAATGTTATTGTCTCATGAAATGAAAAATACAAGAGTTATGATATTTTATCATAAATCATATTTACCGGATAAAATGTCCAATTGACATCTACTTGTTAATGACATGACCCTATGGGATCATAGGTTATTCGTAAAATATCGTTTTAAAATAATTCTTAAACATATAGATCTTTTCATCGCCAACTTTCACAAGATTCATTATAAATCGATAAAAAATAGTGGTGAACATCTAACAACGTTTCATTGCCCCTAATAACATGCGAATATATGCAATTCAACAACATTTGATTCCCAAAAATGCTCAAAGTTTCAATTGATTTATAAGGTAAGTTATCAGTTATCCATTTGTCACAAACATCATGTTGAACATGATATATGAATCGCAAGCAATTTCTTTTATTATTCAACTTTTAATAAGGCGCCTTAGATGTTTAACTGTCAACACATAAAATGAACAAATCTCATATTGACTACATACACCTCTTATGTAGTTTACATTATACCTAATAATAGCCTTTACGACTGTCTGGTAAAAAACGACATTTAACCATATCAAAACATAACATTCCCTACACTCAAGTCCAAAATATGTATCTCAAGTCTAAGAATACAATGATATTACATTTATCAAGTATCACACAGCGAACTATTAAGTGATCTTCATATAAATCTTGTCCAATACTAGTTCTTCAACAAGTACTTATGAACTTGGTTGCAACACTTTGTCACTTTCATCTTAGTCGGATGCTCCAACGCATGCTCCAAAATGCCTGGTCACTTTGCCAAATGCCCGACCATATTGTGGACATATAACTATTTTGCAAATAAAGCATTCTCTTGAACGAGGAGATCATCCTCTTTATTGCCCTTCACTCACCGGGAGGATATTCTTTTTCCCATCAATCATTCACTCATCAGAAATGCATTCTCTCTCTGACCGTTCTAATAAAGTAGTCAAACCCTAATAGTAAATGGCTAGGATATGTTGTGGTGATTGCGGAAGAGACTTAAAGGGAAGGAGAGGGATGGTGAGAAAAGTTGTATGGGTAGGGCTTGTTTTGTTTATAATAAGTTATACATGATACATAAATCATTAAAAAGCTTTCAGAAAGTCTTGCATTTTGAATTGAATATGACTAATACACAAACCAAAAAACAAAGTAGAAAGATTGTTCTAGTGAAAGTAATAGATAAAAGACAACTTGCACATTATCCGACCAATGAACGGTTTATGTAATTTATTCTAGAAAGTATAAACTCTAGAGCTAGAAAAAGAAAAATTATCTAAATAAAGACCATCCTATATTTTTCTGTAGATAGTGTCACCCATTTGTATGGCAAGTGCTTTTCGCCTACCAACATGGAAACACCATTCTCTTCTTTCATCGCACTATGCTCTCTTCTTTCTGCAATTACGTACTGCTGCTTGATTTACAATGCAAAGTTATTCCATAAACTCCGGTGCTTCCTCCTCCCACTGCTGCCCGGAGATAATGCACCGCCAACTTACCCTGTCATTGGCTGCCTGATTTCCTTCTACAAGAACCGCCACCGTCTGCTGTCGTGGTACACGGATCTACTCTCTGCATCACCAACCCAGACGGTGGTGATACGCCGCCTTGGTGCTCGGAAAACCATCATTACGGCCAACCCAGAAAATGTTGAATACATGCTTAAAACAAATTTCATTAACTTCCCAAAAGGAAAGCCTTTCACTGATATTCTTAATGATTTTCTTGGGTGTGGGATTTTCAATGTCGATGGAGAGCTCTGGCACGCTCAGCGTAAGTTAGCAAGCCACCAATTCTCCTCCAAATCGTTGAAAGAGCATGTGGAAACCATCGTGAAGGAATCTGTAAAAACGAAGCTTTTTCCGTTACTAGATTCTCTGGCCGGCGGTAAGGCGGTGGACTTACAGGAGGTGTTGAGACGGCTGGGGTTTGATATTGTTTGTAGACTCTCATCAGGGTTTGATCCATGTTGTTTGGGAGATGAACATTGTTTCTTCGACGAAGTGGAAATCTTGAAAGCGTTTGACAAGGCGGGGGAGATAAGTGCAAAACGGGAGGCGACACCCATCTCCACCGCTTGGAAGTTAAAGAAAGTGTTGGGTGTTGGGTCCGAGAAAGTCTTAAAAGATTCCGTGAAAAAGATTCATGAATTCATAAGCAAAATAGTTGATGAACGAAAGAAAAACAAAACTGAATCTGAAAGTAAAGATTTATTAAGTAGAATGATAATGGATGGTGTGAGTGAAGACGTTATAAGGGATATGTTAATCAGTTTCATCATGGCCGGAAGAGACACGACGTCGGCGGCGATGACATGGCTTTTTTATGCACTTTCCCGGCATTCCCAGGTAGAAGAAAAGCTTGTAAATGAAATAGGGTTTCAATTCAAAGAAGATGAATATGAAAAACTTAAAGAAATGAAGTATTTACAGGCTTGTCTTTGTGAAACCATGAGGCTATACCCGCCGGTTGCTTGGGACTCGAAGCACGCCGTCTATGACGACATGTTGCCGGACGGGACTCCGGTGAAAGCCGGCGATAGGGTAACGTATTTTCCATACGGAATGGGAAGGATGGAGAAGATATGGGGGATGGACCGGTTGGAGTTTAGACCGGACCGGTGGTACGATTGTAAGCCGGATGAGAATGGAGGGACAGTGTATTTGAAGGAGGTGTCGCCGTTCAAGTTCCCGGTTTTCCATGCCGGTCCAAGGGTTTGTATTGGGAAAGGGCTGGCTAATGTTCAGATGAGTTATGTGGTAGCTTCGATCGTGAAACGGTTCGAGATCAGACCGGTGGTTTCAGGGAAGGAGGCGGTGTATTTGCCGTTATTGACGGCGCATATGGACGGCGGGTTGAAGGTGTTCATACGGAGGAGACAGAATGGACTGGTGCCACCTGTCAAGATAGCAAGATAAAGAAGAATTTATTTGAAAGTACAAGTTAATACTAAATGTCTACATCCTACAACCTTTTTATTTACTGTCTATTTGTGTTTTTTTAATTTATCATGTATATGCCATCTTCTATAATAAAATAGAAAACAATAAAACGTATGTTTGTAATTTTTTGAAATGTTAAGCGTATTTTATGGCCATTTAATTGGATTATTTTTATGGAATTCTTTTAAATAATATAATAAAAATGATTCCCTCTATTGTCGAACTTTTGTTAAAATCCATAAACAAGTCAATACAAGCTAGTTCACAAATAATTATAAGACTACTCAGATGACTGAGAACAAGCACATGTGCACCACGTATTCCGTTTCACTAAACAAATACGATCGAGATGAAATAAGTGTACAATCAATAATATCTCACACGAGTATTGTCGACAACATTATGATTCAAGTAGTTCATTTATCCTACAAACATACTAATTGTCTACGGTAGAGCTAGATTCAAAGATCTTGTATACTTTATGTTCATAATGAAAGAAAACTCTGAGCTTTAAGATGCATTTATGAGACTACTATATATATAGTTATACGCAGTTCATTTTCTACGTCTGAAAAGCCACGATATATATAATTTTTTATGTTTAATTATTATTGAAAGGTAGTTATTATTATATTTTATATAGTTATTATTGGAGCGTAAGAATTACTCGACAAATACAAACAAAACCGCTGTCTATCTTAGAAATTGTATACTTTAAATTCAAAAGAATCATTATTAAGCAGTAGCACTATTTGTACGTGGGCGATTCTTCTTCGACATCTCAAAAAACACGATGTATATTTCTTTTAATATTATTATATATATGACTGCAACGTAGGTATTAAGCACTATGGTCACGTCAGGAGAGAGGGGAGGGGGGGTTGTATGGCCAAGATTTCCTTACACGTAGATAAAAAGATAACATGATGTATATAAAATACGTAGGGGGCACATGCGTTATTAATTTTTCCACAATAATTGAGACTTAAACTGTAAAGAAAGACACGCATACCATTGCATGACCACATGGACTAATGGCCAACTCAAGCTAGCATGCAACTTCAAAGTTTTTAATTGGTAGCAACCTACAAGTACAACCATCCACTGCAAGTACAACCATCCACTATTGACATTTCAACTATATATGGCATGAAAAAAGGTTAACAAAAATATATCCGATCTCCAGTTACATGATTCCTTACAATGAGTTGATCTTCATATATATCTTACTAAGACCGTCAGTTATGGGCCTGTGAAGGGTTGTTACTGCTGACCTGACAGCTCCTTCACGGTGCCATAACCAGTAGCGGATACAGACCTTTCAAGTGGGGTGTATGACCCACTTGATAGTGGCTCTCACCATATTTTATACTAAACAAACCTTCAAAAATAACATTTTTATACTAAAACCCCCTCCTTGGCATCCACTTATACAGAAAATACCTTCATTGATATTTGTTTTTACTGAAAAAACCTCAAAAATACTTTGCATTTTCAGAATTTTCCACTTTGATACATTTTTTATGTATACTGGACCCGGTTAAGTTTTGTTCTGGATCCGCCACTGGCCATAACGCATGAACACCATCCCAACTATGCCGTTAAGAGCAGGGGCGGAACACAGACATTTAACCTAGGGGGCTGAAACCAAAATTCAAAACAAATCCATATAAATAAGTTTGACAAATAGATTTAAAAAAATGGTTAATAACATAAAAACCAATATAGTTTGTCATTTTTTCAGGTTTAATCACCTAATTTTATTTGTGCTAAATTAACTCTGTCTTTTAATAAAAATTCTATCACAACCACTATAACATGCAAATGTTGGTGAAACATGTAATTGTTTTTGTTTTTCTACAAAAACAACTTTATTTTCAAAAATTCTATTGCGACCACCAACTTTTTAGTGGTTTTAAGAAAAATATATACGTTACCTAACTAAGAAATATAACAATAAATCTTTAATATTCAATAAATTAACAGGTTAGGTAACTATATATATCTCTAATAGCGCACAATACGTGAGCTATACGAACCTATTCAACACCCAAAACTCATCCCAAATTCCATTTCAAGGAAACTTTTTTAATCCTGTCCCACCCCAATTCAATTTCCTACATTGCCCTACATGCAATAAAACTCAAACCTTTAATCAAACATTTTCAATATTTTCGGTTCCATGCGACAAACAACCACACAACCACCACCCACACAACCAACGCAAGAAACAGTTCATGAAACGCAAGCGAGAGGTAGTCGGGAAGCTAAAGGGAAAGGGAAAAAGAAAGGGAAAGCAATCGTGGAAAGTGAAGAAGAAGCTCCACTATGGTGGACACCGAAGAAGGGAAAAAGAAAGGGCTTCTAAAAATGCAACTATAGGAAATGATATTAGGAGAACTGGATTTTCGGAAGCCATGCTCGGAAAGTTTCACACACCTATGAAGAAACCGACATATCGCAATGTCGATATGCTTAGTAGCAAGTGGACTCCATTTAGTCGTCAGTACACTAAGTTTAATGCAATATACAAAAACATTCTTCACAAAAGCAAAGTGGTGACAATGATTTCGATGTGTTCAATGCCGCGAGGGAGCAATATCTAGTGGAAATGGGTCACGTTTTTGAGTATGACAAAATATGAGGGATTGTGAGAGTGGATCCAAAATGGCTTAAAACTCCAACATCGTCAGAGGTTCAATCAAAGAAGTCTCGCAAATCAAGTTCGTTTGATGTTTCCTACGCACGAACTAACATCGACCTCAACGTCGACACGGATGACATCCCTGACGACATCGAAGACATCTCTCCTAAGTCGATCGATCTTGCGTAACAAAGTGAAGCGCGCTAAATGAAACAAAGACGAAGCCAAGAGAAGGGCACAAAAGTTGGCGAATATATAAGAAAAGTTCGACCAACACAATCTAATCGCATAACAAAAGGTTGAAGTGCAACAAGAGCACTTGGATTTCCTTCGTAAGCAAGCAGAGGAAAAGCAAATGATGAAAGATTTAGAAATTCTTATAACACCTAGTTTTCGTACTGTTTCTAATTTAGGACATCGGGCCGGAATTTGATCGAAAAAAGGTCTTGAGCTTCAACGTAATAAAGATTAGACCTTATTGAATGTTGATAATATTGGTTATGAGATCTAAGCCCTTGATTTGGGTGTTGGAACCAAAGGGGTAAAATGCGCAAAGTTATATGTCGAGCTTCTTGCATGGATTATGGTTTGAACTTGACATGTGTTATGCCAAAAGTATCTAGATATAATTGTGGGGCTCGTGAAATACTTTTTTGTGCATATAAAGAACGCCAAAAATGGAGCTGAAACGAAGAAGTTATGGTTGTTTGAAATTGGATCGGAAATTGGAAATTTTTCCCGTAGGAAAGCCGCTACATTGGATGTAGGTGCTGAATTCTAGATGAGAGTTTAATGACCTACGCTAGGTGTAGGTTATGCTACGTGTGACATTCTCATTTTTACGACCATAAAAGACTGATTTGTTTATGCTTATTAAATCAGAGTATCCTTTTAAAAAGATTTAATTTGCGAAATTTGTCCCAAAAATATGATAATAATATTATCAAGACATTTTTCAAGAAGTGTGTTTCACTTATAAAACTTGTGGTTTTATCGTCAATAAAAGAAACATAAGCATAAATGAAGACTTACAACATCTCTTTATACTAATAGTCTATGTTTCCTTTGAATCTCTGAGTAGATATCTATATCGTCAAATATACTTACATAGGATACAATAAACTTAGTAAGTCATATTGGGAAACCCGGTGAGTACATAGGGTTTTCAACCCACAATAATATAATTTATCTCTGTATATAATTCACACCAAATAGTTAACTCGATTGCCCATTCCCGTTAGCCCATTCTGTCTGTCTGTCTGTCTGTCTGTCTCTGTCTCTCTCTCTCTCTCTCTCTCTCTTAGTTTCTACCCCAAGGGTTACGTGCTGATTAGGTAACCAAGGAAAAATAGAGCACTCAAATAAATGCACAATCCATACTCTCGATTTGTTTGATTTCATTAACACCTATAGTTTGCAAGTCTGCTAGTGTTCCATTGGACAGTCTAGAATAGTCTGTGGTTGCCATCAATACTCTACTTGATGACTGATCTCTGTTGGGCATAGTCTCTCACCACCAATATATGTCTAGTATGGTTTCTCACTGTTATCTCTTTTCTCTTATGGTCTCTCATTGTTACCTCTACTCTTATGGTCCCTAACTATTATCATATTTCTCGTATCTCTTTCTACCCATCCTACCCAATATATTATGAGTACGATAAAACACATATATGATAATTTAGAAAATCATTATCGCATGTAACACAAATATCAGAAACTCAGATAACAAGTACATAAAGCATTTAGGAAAATTAAATACTTGATATCTATGTGTAAGTTGAAGGTAACTATGCACTCACCTGAAAGATGTAGGTAACTCAAAGTTAGGGCAGCGCTTCGCCTTAACACCTAGATATTCCCTTGAAGTGACCTAAGTATGATTAATACAAAGTGTTAATATAATGATTTTGGTGACTAATAATAGTCTAGATCCTGACTAAACCCATTGTCTACATCAAGATCTATCAAGTAAGGATTAGCCATATATGATAGTTGGGAGGAAGGATCATTTTGGCATATAGCTTTTCTAAAATCTAACAACCAAGCAAACATGACCATTCTAGACACCTCTCATGTAAGTAGATCAATTAGTATAACGACTTGGAAAATTACTGATAAATCTTATTTAGAGGTTCATAATAAGGACTTATGAGTATAAATATAAGTTACACTAAAAAGACTAGAGTGTAGCTTAACTTATAGAGATTTTTGATGAAAACCAGAATCTAAACGGCGACAACATTGACTCGGGATCTCCTCCTTGAAGGTTACTACTCGTACACGTACTCAGGGGCATGGTAGGGTTTCGACGTAAGCTAGAAACTCAACAAAAATGGCCTAAAAGTGAAGAATACACACGAGAGAGTGTGTGTAGGGTGTGGGGGTGAAAGCATATACAAAGCCAACTATTTATAGGAAAGAAAAACAATGTGTGCCACACACTCTAGGCATGATCGCGCACACACTAGGGTGGTGGTGCCTACTTTAGGCATTCGCCACGTGTTGCCGCCTCATTCATTCGTGTATGCCTCTCGTAGAAGGTGTCACGTGTCGTATCTTTATGATGCCACATGTCTAAATCTCGTGGTACCACATCACCTTGACTCTTCAAAGATTGGGAGGCCGACCATGCCACATGGCGCCTCTAGAACGCACCCAAATTTCCAGATTTTCAAAATGACGTAAATTCTTCATACTAGCTCGGTTTTCGACGCTCTTTATATCCGCTGAAAGCTCTCGACAAGATCTACAACTTTCAAAGCTATATTTTTAATAGGCTAAGACTATTAAATTTTGTTAAAAAATCATAACTTTCTCATAAGATATCGGTTCTCCAATGTCTTTATATCGACATAATCATATTGGTGAAATCTTCAACTCTTTTTTAGATTGTTTTTCTTAACAATCAACCGATATCTACTTCGGTTTCTGAACCGTATACTACTGTGTTGAAGCTTCGAAAAATAATAACTTCCTCTCACAAAATCAGATTTGGATGTTCTCTATATGCACACTCTCGGTTTAACGACTACTATGACTTTTGTTTAGACATTATATTCTAAAAATCTATCTATCAAAATTCACTTTTTACGATACGCAGAGCCGTGTCGGATTAATCACGAAACTTCGAAGAAGCATAACTTCTTCATATGAAGTTAAATTTCAACGTTCTTTATATGTAGGGAATCTTTGTGACGAATACTATATTTTGGTGAAGATTGTTTATCCTAAATAATCCCCTTTTTAAAAGTTTTTATTATACCTTAGAATAACTTATTTGTCTAGCCCGAATATGTGGGTGTTGTAATTATCTCCCCCTTTGGATCATTACGTCATGGAATCATCAATAAAACAGGGCTTGTATAATGACTCTGTACATTACATTTCCATCCTGGGTGATAATTGTAACCTTAATGTAATACCCAAAATCAGAAAGACCAAGAAAAGAAAGGAAGAGCTCTAAGTCATGAGTCAACTCGCCGAGTCCAGGGAGGAACTCGACAAGTCGGAGTGGGATACGGGGTATACAGTAAGTAACCGACTCGGCGAGTCGGCTAGTGGACTCGGCGAGTCTAGTCTGGGCGAGAAAAACACTAATCCCGGGGGTTGTGGCCTATTTAAAGAACATTACATCCCTTCCCCAGCCTCTTTATGATGGGTTTTATGTAAAACAAATAAACTAGAAAAACAATTCCTAAGTTCACATGCAACCTACTTTGGATCTATGTTTTAACTATTGAACATATAACTTTGAATTGCAAAATAAGAACCCTAGAGGAGAGAGGCTATTTTCGAAAATAACAAACTAGGGTTTAGGAGTTACATACCTTTTAATTGTTATAGAAAACAATTGACAATCCTCTTGATCTTGATCTTGATCTTCTTGGAAGCTTAGCACCACAAATGTAATGCCTCCAATGGAATCACACCCAAGAACTAGCAAGGAGGAAACTTGAAGGAGAGAGAGGGTAAGGTATGCAAAAGTTGGCCTAGGGTTTCTTCCAAGGAAGGAGTGGCCGATTTTAGGAGCTGGGAGGCTCCTTATATAGCTGAGGGATCTAGGGTTTTGGGAAAACCCTAATACTCCTTTGCTTGGGGCCTAAGCTAATCCAAAGGCCTTATCCAAAGCCCCTTGGACGAAATACTTAGGGTTTCCCCTATAGATTTCATCCACCTCCTTCGAAGGAGGTTCTGGAGCCTTCCACTCAACTATCTGATAATTGCAAACTAGTCCCTACACTTTATAATTAATACTTTTAACCCGAAAATTAATTCTAATTAATTTCTGGCTAACTATTAATTAAACATTATGATTTCTAATCAATATATTAATCATTTAACATATTAATAAATCATTTATATTAATTTATTAATCTTATAATAAATTAATATCTCTCCTTTCATAATTTCCTTGTCCAATTGCTAGGTTTGAGGGCAACCTAAAAGGACTGTGCTGCTATCAATTCAAGTACATACCAATTATAGTTATGGGCTTAGAAACCTAATCCAACAGTCTCCCACTTGGATAAGTCTGTAACTATAATTGCTAGTATGACTTCTAAATTTGACCAGCAAATTGTAGCTTCCAAAAGCTGATACCGAACTCTGACCCAGTCAGTTATGTGTCCTAAGATAAGTGATCACATGACCCTTCGTTGTACTAGATATCCCTAGACATAAGACATGGAATACAATCAATCTCTTTGTCCAGAATCTATGTTTCCCGATTTCTGATTTGTGATGATATAGGACTTCTAATCGAACACATCAATTTAGTCCTGGCTGGGCCCAACACAAAAGTCAACACAAAATCATCGAGGGGCCCATAGATATCGCTTTTCCCGTTAGGGCAAAAGGAACGAATTAACATTGACTGATATGCTTGTATCTTTTACTCATCAAACCATACATGACAATACATTTTGTAACACCAAGTTACTGATGCGTTTTTGTATCACCAATGTACAGCCGACTTGCAAATTACAACTCATATATCTCTGTTTCAAGATCATAGATATTATCGTCTCAGCATTACTCGTGATGAATTTCATGAAGTAATACTCTGAGCGTGGGTTTATCCAATACTCAAATCTCACTCTCTGAGTACTCATGAACATTGCAACAATTCTATCCTTAGACAATCTACAATCCAATTCATGACAGTCTTAGTTCGCTACTTACTTCCAAAAGTACGAGCGACTGTGGAGTTTGAACAATCATATTATTCGGGAAGTAAAACATGCAAAATATGAAACACAATAATAAACAATTGACAAAAGGCAGTAAACAAACTCATAAATAATACTTTATTATTTAATCACCAAAAGTCAATTACATTTACTTTGTAACAAGTTTCTAAACTAGACTAATCTAACCACTAAAACTAATATCATCTTTCATCCCTATGCTTCGAGTACGATGAATATGCTTAGCCCTACTCAGACCCTTTGTGAGGGGGTCTGCTGGGTTATCTTCAGATGATACCCTCTTTACAACAAGATGGCCTTCTTCTACTCTATGCCTGATGAAATGGTACTTTCTGTCGATATGTCTGGTTTTACCATGGTCTCTGGGTTCCTTAGTTAAGGCAACCGCTCCCTCATTATCGCAGAACAATTCCATAGGCTCCTAGATGGTTGGAACAACTCCGAGATCCCAGATGAAGTTCCTCAACCAAGCTGCTTCTTTAGACGCTTCAATCGCTGCTATGTACTCTGATTCACAAGTAGAATCAGCCACTGTATCTTGCTTGAAACTTTTCCAAGTAACTGCTTCTCCATTCAGTAGAAATACCCAGCCAGATTGAGAATGGAAGTTATCTCTATCTGTTTGAAAGCTGGCATCACTGTAACCATCTACTCTCAAAGTATCATTGCCACCAAGTACAAGGACCCAGTCCTTCGTTCTTCGCAAATACTTGAGTATATTCTTTACTGCTATCCAATGAGCTCTACCTGGGTTTCCCAGATATCGACTGACCATGCTCAAAGCAAAGGCCACATCAGAGCGAGTACATGTCATAGCATACATGATCGATCCGACATCGGAAGCATAAGGTACACTACTCATGTCAGCTATTTCTTCATTTGTACTAGGGCATTGAGTCTTATTCAATTTTGTGTTGCTCTGGATAGGTAGCTCTCCCTTCTTGGAATTTTCCATACTAAACCTCTTTAGTACCTTATCCAAGTATGTGCTCTGACTAAGTCCAATTAGTCTCTTTTTTCTATCTCTCAATATCCTAATCCGAAGAATATAAGCAGCTTCTCCAAGGTCTTTCATGGCAAAACACTTTCCAAGCCAAGACTTAGTTTCGTTCAAGGTTGGAATGTCGTTACCAATGAGTAATATGTCATCGATATATAACACGAGAAAAGTTACTATACTCCCACTAGCCTTGATATACACACAAAACTCATCTTCACTTCTAGAGAAACCAAACTCTTTGACTTTCTCATGGAAGAAAAGATTCCGACTGCGAGATATTTGTTTCAATCCATAAATGGATTTCTCAAGCTTACACACTCTATTGGGAAACTTTGCATCGACAAAACCCTCTGGCTGATTCATGTAAACATCCTCAGCTAGCTTCTCGTTAACGAAAGCAGTCTTCACATCCATCTGCCAGATTTCATAGTCATGTAAGGCAGCTATGGCGAGCAATACCTTATAGATTTAATCTTGGCTACTGGCAAGAATGTTTCATCATAGTCAACCCCTGGGGTTTGTGTGAAATCTTTCACAACCAGTCTAGCCTTGAATGTGTGTACATTCCCATCCATGTCTGTCTTCTTCTTGAAGATCCATTTGCACCCAACTGTCTTACGACCCAGTGCATTATCAACCAAATTCCAAAATTGGTTGTCATACATGGACTTTATCTCGCTGTCTATTGCCTCTTTCCATTTGGAAACCTCTGGGCTTGCCATTGCTTCCTTATAAGAGACTGGTTCATCTAAATTCACCAGTTTCCTATCACTGATGAATGTGTCACCGTCTGAAGTAATATGAAAACCATACAACTCAGGTGGCACACTCACCCTAGTGGATCTTCGAAGAGGTAATGATTTATCAACTGGTTCAATAGGAACTGTTTCCTCTGGTTGAGTACTAGTGTCATCTAAGGTTCCTTCATTAGTTGACTCTTGAATCTCTTCAAGGGAAATGGTACTCCCACTGTCCTCTTTGAATATGAGCTCTCTTTCTAGAAAGACTCCTCTTCGTGCTACAAAAACCACGTTCTCGCTAGGTCTATAGAACAAATATCCAAAAGACTGTTTGGGTAACCAATGAAAACACATTTCTCACTTCTTGCTGCTAGCTTGTCGTGAGTCTCTCGTCTTATGAAAGCTTCACAACCCCAAACTTTAATATATGCTAACGAGGGAACTTTCCCTGTCCACATTTCGTGAGGTGTTTTGGCAACCTTCTTTGTTGGGACAAGATTTAGGATGTGGGCGGCTGTTTCTAAGACATAGCCCCAAAAATGAATTGGAAGTGGAGCACGACTCATCATGGAACGAACCATGTCTAACAAGGTTCGATTACGCCTCTCGGCCACACCATTTAACCGTGGTGTCCTAGGAGGAGTCAATTGTGAGACTATCCCACATTCCTTTAGATAGTCGTTGAACTCAATGCTAAGATACTCTCTGCCTCTATCGGATCTAAGTATCTTTATTTTCCTGCCTAATTGATTTTCGACCTCATGTTTAAACTCTTTAGACTTATCAAAGGTTTCTGACTTATGTTTGATTAAATATACATAACCATATCTACTATAATCATCTGTGAAAGTCACAGAAAATCGATTAGCATCTCTTGTGATTGATCTGAAGGGCCCACACACATCTGTGTGTATGAGATCCAACAGAACTTCACCTCTTTCACAAGACCCTGTGAATGGTGATTTTGTCATCTTTCCCAAAAGACAAGATTCATACAGATCATCTGACTTTAGGTCAAATGATTCCAACACTCCATCCTTTTGGAGTTGGACTATGCGTTTCTTGTTAATGTGTCCAAGACGACAATGCCACAAGCATGCCTTGTCTACACTATTAGATAATTCAATATTAAACACAATATTTCCTAAGCTATCAACACAAGTCACGGTTTCATATACACCATCACAAGGTAAAGCTTCAAACACAGAAACACCATTCTTATAAACAGAAATTGAACCATTTAAATCATTAAAAGAATATTTAAAACCTTGTCTGAACAATGCATGAAATGAAATAATGTTTCTCGTCATCTAATACGAATAGCAACAATTCAATAAGTCTAATCTAACATCATTACTAAGCAAAAGTTGATAAACTCCGATCTTGGTCACTGGTGAAGACTTCTTGTTTCCCAAGATCAAGTTTATACTTCCTCGCTCTATCTCCTCACTTTCCTTTAGCCCCTGCAAATCAGAGCAAATGTGAAAACCACATCCTGTATCAAGGACCCATTAACGAGAAGATAATGAGTTATTAGAAGAAATAGTGTAAATTCCTGCCGAAGATGGCTTCCCTTTGCCATATTTGATATCCTGCAAATATTGTGTGCAGGTTCTCTTCCAATGCCCTTTTTGATTGCAATAAAAGCAAACATGTTCCTTTGGATCATAAACATGGGGAATGGAAGCATTGGGCTTAGCCTTTGGGCCACCGCTAGATGACCCGACTTGGACCTTTGCTTTCCAATTTTGCTTAGGAGGACCTTTCCTCTTTCCCCCCTTTCCCTATCCAATAGCTAGAACAGGAGCACTTGCAGGAGTGGAGGCTATACTTTTACCCTTCCTTCCTGCTTCAGCAGCCTGCAACAAGTTGTGCAATTGGGCCAGTGTCTGCTCAAATGGTAAGTTAAGATAAATTGACCATAAAAATCAGGCAATGAGTTCAAGACCATGTCAATGGCCAATTCCTCGTCAAAATGAATGTTGAGCTTGACTAAACGCTCTGTGTAGCGTTGCATTCTTTGCACATGAGATACAACCGACTCCCCCTCTTTCATCTTGCAAGACATGAGTGACTTGACTACTTCAAACTCTTTTTGACGAGCTCGCTTATGGTACTTTTCCATAAGGTCCTTGTTCATCTCAAAAGGCCAGTAGTCCTCATAGTACCTTTGCAATTCTGGGGACATGGTTACGACCATGATGCATGCCACCTGGGTTGTAAATCAAGTCACCTGTACGCTGAGAACTGGGCATAGAGAAACAAATTGATTAAAAATAAACCAATCCCCGACAACGGCGCCAAAACTTTGGTGGTTGTCAAGGCCAACACAAATAATAACCCTAAATATTACACACTAAAATAGTGTATAGTGGTAAAGGGGTCGAATCCACGAAGATTGGTTCAGTTTGTAACTCAATGAAAAATCTCTTTGTAAAAATACTTGTAAAATAACAACAAAAATAAAATGGGGGGATTTGGTGTTTTGAAATACTTGAAACAAACTAGAATTAACTATGATTTAAATAGACAATTTCAACAAAAATAAGGGTTTGATGTAAAATCAATAAGGGAGAGATGGTTGACTTAAAGTTTCCTCACTCTGACTTTTGATGAACATATCATTAGAATCCAATGGTTCAATACTTTGATTTAAATCCTTAATATGGCTATAGTAATCCAAGGAGCTTGAGATTACCTAGACTTTTCTTAATTGTTGAAATGGCTAGAGAAGCTCATAACAATTTCCTTAGTCAAAGTCACTAATTCCAAATAGCATGTAATTAGTGAAAGTCAACTAGCATTAAGAACCAAAAAGTCACCAAATCCAAGAGGAGTCAAATGCTTTCACCACCATGTTGGAGGAAATGTTTTTATGATTGTGTGAAACAAAAACAACACAAAAATCATTTCTTGCTTGCTAATTTGAGGATCATTTACTTAATCAAGAAATTAGCCAACTAATCACCACAAACACATTCAAACTCATGAATAAAAACATACTAGTAGTGATAATATGATAAAACACAAAACATCTCCATAAAGATTTAAGAATAAGTTCATGGATCCTTCAACATCCAACAAAAGTTCAAAGGGTTCAACAAAAAGTCAACCAAGATTAGTTTAGCCAAGCATGGCTAAACTCAAAGAAACAAAGTTAGAGAAGATTGTACCAAACATTTTAGAGTAATCAAGAGGTGAAATCAAGATGTTCTTGAGGTGTTCTTGGCCTTCAAAAGTACTCCAAACTCCAGAGAGAAAGTGTCAAACACGGAACCCCAAGATAAGGCTGAAAAGGCACACCAACCTTCCCAATATAGAGCTCTAAGTAAAATCCCGAATTTGCCCTTTTCAGGAATCCACGCGGGCTGTGGGTAATCTTACGCGAGCTGCGGGCTTCGACGGGATTTTTGGGCTTCTTCAAGTCTTGGGCCCCCACAGCTAATCCATTGGCCCAGTTCGAATCCAATAAGCTCCTAGCCCAATTTTCTTCAATATTTCTTCAATTAAAGCCCAATTTGTCTTTACACATCACTACAAACTTCCGCAAACTCTTAAATATTGATCTTGCACACTCAAGAATTCTCTCGCGCCCTTTCAAATTTAAAGTTCAACACTTCTGCGCCTTCAAGCAATCGACAAGCCTACTCCCTGGATCACCTCCAAAGCTATCAAGCATGACATCCCCACTGCTCTTCAAGTCCAATCGCCTTCCAAAAGATCCCGCACACTCCCACTCCTCTAGTTTCCTTAAAATCTGCAATAATGCTCAAGAAAGTAGAAAGTACCCGAAATGGTCATAAAAATAACAAAAAGGAAAATATGCATGGAAATTAACTAAAATGCGAATGAAATGTGCTAAAAAAACTATAAAAAAAGTAAATAAAATGAAGCTATCAAATCACCTAAAGCTTAAACCTTACCCTGCCTCAAGTAAGACAAGACTAAAATGAACTTGGGACGAACTACCCTAGAAATAAAAAGGATGGATAAAACCATGGAACCTGTTCGACGTTAGTCAACATGGTCAGAATTGATATCGCTGCTATCTCACAACTTTTTCATCCGATGACAATGGGTCCATAAACCACAACCAGGACAACTCCTCTAGGTGAATAAGGAGGGATGGTCAGTCGTAGTGTTAATGGAACATGCATACAATGAAGAACATTCGTAGTAGGGAGAAAGCAACTGGATGGGCTCGGGTGGAGCTCTTCTATAAGTGCACACTCTGCTCTCACGTTTTCCGGTTTCTCTCATTTGTAACTAGGTTTAATCGCTCGGGAACCGTTGTAGGAATCGGTTCACTTAGTGTTGGCCCAAACCTCCCGTAATATCCGACTCGACAGTCTCCTTAACATCACCAATTTGCAAAAAAAAACAACTCGATCTATATACAATAAAATAGAACTATACAAATGAATATCAAACGCCGGGTGACCAAGATGTTGGAAAATTTGTTCAATAATTGAACCGGCCACCTATTTAAGATAGTTGCAACTGAAAATTTGCATGCTTTTTTTTTTACCATACTTGAAGGTAACATATTAACAATCAAAATTTTTAACAAGAAAACCCTTTGACTCAAAATTTGGTTCCCAAAAGTGTGTAAGTGGAACCAAAAGGGTAATGATATAATCCGAATGGCTTAAGTGTGAAAATGACCGTGTGTGGAGCATAAAGATGTAATGTAAGCTCCTTTTCAAACTTGTGGTTTTTCAAAGATAATGAAAATGTCCAAATGTGGACTAAAAGACTCTCAAATTCTAAGAAAATCGCAAAAAGATATGGTGATGTAAAAAGACCAAATATGGATTCTACTCGGGGACAAGCACCAATGCTTCATCCTAACAGTTCAAACATGATCAAGTGTGATCCTCTCAGCGGTTGTGACCGCAAGGCTAAGAACATCCATTGCTATAGTATATCCTACAGTTGTTAGTATTGTATGCATAATTTTCATGAAACTACCTGGCCATGATCACTTACCCCTTAAAGCTACTAGCATCTGATCCCAAGTATGAAATCACAAACTGCAGCTAGTGGTCCCGGTTCGATGGGTGTGATAGCAACAAGATCCTGGACCAGTAATGATACAATAACTGTGAACCTGTTCCATGACATCCAAGAGAGGTGAGAATAAACAGACAATAAAAATGCATGAATGCTAATGCCTTAGGCTAAATGTTATGAAAAAATATAAAAGGTGAAAAAGTAGAAAATAAAATCTTTTTGGAATTTTAAATAAATAAAAAAAATGAATGAAAATTAGCTTAATACTAAAATGTTATGCAATCTAGCTAAAAATGCATGAAAAAGTAAAAGATAAGGGAAATGCACCACCCCAAGCTTAAGAACAAGCATTGTCCTCAATGCTTAAGGAAAGGGCGGAAAGGACCTAAATCGGAGGGTCGGGCAGCAGGAAATGCCCGTGGCGATAATGGTAGTCCCACATATCTTGGACCTGGCAGGAAATGGACGAGAAGGACTGCTCCAGTTGATCAACACGGGTCACCGCATCCTGGATGGCGTGGGTGTTCTCTTGCGTTTGGGTATCGATGCATTACACCGTGGAGAACATTGTGGCGAATTGTTCAAAGAATGTAGGGGGGAAATATGGCGGGACTTCATGTCCCCCCTGTTGCTGCGGCTGAAATTGAGGCTCGGCGAATTGCTGTGCAGGCTGAAACTGGTCATCCTCATCATCTATAGGTGGAGGGTAGTCTGATGGAACGATCCATTGCTCGGGATCGATTGGCTCAAAACTCCCTATATACTCATGGGGGAGAATGAGGTATGGTTGGTTGTCAAGAATCCATATGGGACCGACGACCGAATCCTGGATGAGTTGCATTCGACGAAGTGCGTGGCTGTCAAGGCTAGAGGGCCCGGAAGCCTTCTCGAATGGAAGAGTAGAGAGATGAAGTTGAAGCGGTGGTCAAGATGCAATGGGGGTGATCAATCCCCCAATGAAAATGTCTCCTTTGTCCATAGTTGTGAGATTGTAACATTTGGTGAAGAAAAAGGAGGCAAAATCCGGCCGTGGACCGTTCTCACGAGTCATGCACCAAAGAAAAAATAATTCCGCCTTTGAAATTTGTCCCACTTCGGAGCGGGCAAAAATGGTGCATGTGAGAATTTGATGTGCTAGGCGCAAACATGGGTGAATTATGGAGGAGGCCTTTGACAAAGAAGATGAATATTGTGGCTCGTTGGTAATTTGCTGCCAAAAGTAATGTTCATTGAAGTTTCCGGGCCATGGGTCTTGTTGGTAATATATGTTGTCCATTGGAGTGCCCATCAGGGCGTTCACGACCCGATGCGGTAGGGATCGTTTCTCACCGAGCATTTGGAAGGTGACGGTTTGGGCTTCCTCCTCGGGATTGAATGTGGCAAGAAATTCCAAGGTGGGTTCAACATAGGTGGCGGCACGGTTATAAAGGAATTGACCCCACCCGATGTTGTTAAATAACGCTTGGACTCCATCGAGTACCCCAAGACTATCAAAAGATTCCCTATGGAGAAATTTTGTAGACTTAACATGACAAGTATTCGAAACGAGAAAATCATAAGCTTTACGGTCCTCACCATTCAACAAACGAAACGGGGGATCCTTAAATTTTCCCTTCGACCCTCCTTTAGAGGAAGTAGCTCCCATCCCCGTTTTTGCACGTTTAGACATTTATTTGGGACAAAATTTTACCAATAATAACTCTCAAGCCACAACAAAGGCACACAATACCAACAACAAATGGGAAATTGAGGTGTAAATAATCAAGTTAAAGGAATGAAATTACCCAATTTCTTAGACCAGGGATGAATTAGGGCCACCAAAAAGATTTCGTCAAGATACACCCCAAGATTGCAATTTTGCTCCGTATTTGACGCTTTAATCGGTACAACAACCCCACAAACTAGCTTCAAGATGACTTTCCGGCGACTAGAGTGGCGGCACCCGGAATTAGACGAAATTTTTTTGTGAGTTTTTGCAGAAAGATTGGTATGGTTAGAAAGCCCTCGTCGAGAGAAACAAAACCCCATGCTCGGAATCTCCAATGGTGGCCGGATTTGGCCGGAAAACGCGAAAGAAGGTGGTGGCGCCTGGAATTACGGCCACAGATTGGACCAGAATTTGGGTGGGGTTTGTAGAGGGTGAAAAATGGCGAAGAATAGAGGTGGTTTCACGAGATTTTGACCGGTAGAACTCTAGGAAAATGGATTTTTGTGAGTAGTGGTTATGGAGTTCTTGAGCTTCTAGAGAGAAATTGGGGGATTTTGTTAGGTTAGAATGAAGAAGAAGGGTGTTGGAGGAGTTTAATCTATGGTCAAGAAGGGTCAAACCCGGTTCAATGTTGGTCAAATCATTAAACCCCTTGGTCAACAAAAGTCAAAGAAGTCAATAGTTCCAAGGAATCAGTCAAATGACCAACACGCGGGTAGGGCGCGGGCCGTGTGCTGGCCGCGTCTAGCCTTTCATCGGTCGACTTATCTTCACATGCCTCTACGTGGGTTGGACTTGGGCCGCGGGTGCTGATTCGATAAAAAAATTGCTAAGTGTTGACACCTCAAGCGCGGGCAAGGCGTGGGCCGTGGGTAGGCCATGTCTAGTTGCTGAGAAAAACTCTGGACACTCTGATCTTTCACGCGGGTTGGGCTTGGGCCGCAGGTGTTGTTCCACAATTTGATCTTTGACCTACGCGGGCCGCGGGTTCTCCTTCATGCATCTTACGCGGGCCGCGGCCTCTCCTGCACTTCAAAAGATTGAAATTTTTCGCAAAATTTGATTTTTAAGCCAAAATGATCCCCGTAAGGCCCGGTTTCAAAATTTTGTCAAAATTTGGAGTAAAATGGGGAACAATTGGTGAAACCTTTCAAAAATTTATTGGAATCCCCAAAAAAAAAACGCTTTGCAAAATGATTTATTTGAATTTGAAAAATGGTGAAAGCAAATTGCTTTCCAAAAATGCCCTTCTTTAACATATTTGGCGAGACGTTTTCCTGGCTTGCTTCAACACATCGGGACATTCAAATGGATGATTTCAAGAGCATTAGCACTGAAACCTTCATAGAATGGCTTCAACCGATTCCCATTGACTTTGAAAATTTGTCCCGTCTTTTTTGCTTTAAATTTCTACAGCCCCATGGTCAAAGGTCTTTATCACAACAAAAGGTCCAATCCATCTTGACCTTAGCTTGCCTGGAAATAACGTCAATCGTGAATGGTATAGTAAGACCCTATGCCCCGGTTCAAAATGCTTCCGGGTGAAGGATTTGTCATGGAAGAGCTTCGTTTTCTCCTTGTAAATCCTTGCGTTTTTAGAGGAGTCGTTTCTCAATTCTTCTAGCTCTTGGAGTTGAAGTTTCCTATGCCTTCCCGCCTCGTCAATGTTGAAACTACATTGCTTTACCGCCCAAAATGCGCGGTGCTCTAATTCGACGGGAAGATGACATGGTTTTCCAAAAACCAATCTGAAGGGCGACATTCCTATCGGGGTCTTATAAGCAGTCCGATAGGCCCATAAGGCATCGTCAAGTCTCAAACTCCAATCCTTCCTTGTCGGATTCACCGTTTTCTCTAGAATAGACTTCACTTCACAATTCGAGACCTCCGCTTGACCATTCGTTTGAAGATGGTAGGCGGTAGAGACACGATGGGTCACGTTGTACTTTCTCAATAAAGCCACCATCATTTTGTTGCAAAAGTACGTCCCTCTATCACTAATCAAAGCCTTAGGCACACCAAATCTCAAACACATTAGGTTTTAAAAACTCGATAACCGTTTTGGCATCATCCGATCTTGTGGCTTTGGCCTCAACCCACTTAGAAACATAGTCAACCCTGAGCAAGATGTAAACGTTGCCAAACGAAATAGGAAATGGGCCCATGAAATCAATCCCCCATACGTCAAAAATGTCACTAACAAGGATTGGATTTTGGGGCATTTGGTTCTTTTGCGAAATGTTTCCCGTCATTTGACACCATTCACAACTTTTTCAAAACAAGTAATAGTCGCGTGACATGGTTGGCCAAAATAGTCCACATTTAAGAACCTTTCTCATGGTTCGGCTAGGTCTGAAGTGTCCCCCACAAGCAAATTCATGAAAGAATTGCAAAATAGATTGTTGCTCTTGTTGGGGTACACATCGCCTAATGATTTGATCGGGACAATGTTTCCACAAATAAGGCTCATCCCACACATAGTATTTTGCATCACTTTTGAGCTTGTCTTTTTGAGCACGTGTGAATGTGTCGAGATACCTTTTTGTGACCAAAAAGTTAATGATATCGGCATACCAAGGAATAGATTGAGTAAGGGAAAAGAGATGCTCATCCGAAAACTCGTCCCGCAACGGGAGAGGAGTTTCATTTGAAGTGATCCGGCTTAGATGATCGGCAACGAGGTTCTCGCATCCGCTCTTGTCCTGGATTTCCAAGTCAAATTCTTGTAATAGTAGGACCCACCAGATGAGTCTCGGCTTTGCATGTTTCTTTGTCATCAAGTACTTGAGAGCCGCATGATCCGAATACACTATACCTTTGGTGCCAAGTAGATATTGTCGAAACTTCTCCAAAGCGAACAGTATAGCCAATAGCTCCTTCTCCATGGTAGAGTAGTTGCTTTGAGCATTGTCTAGTGTCCTTGGTGTATAATAGATCACGTGGGAGGCCCTCCCATTCTTTTGACCCAAAATGGCGCTTATCGCATAGTTGCTTGCATCACACATGATCTCAAAGGGGAGATCCCAATTTGGTGCTTGCATGATGGGAGCGGATGTAAGCAACTCTTTGAGCTTATCAAAAGCTTCTTTGCACGCCTCATTGAAGTTGAAATCAACCTCCTTTTGCAAGAATTGGCACATTGGTCTTGTTATCTTTGAGAAATCCTTGATGAACCTTCGCTAGAACCCTGCATGGCCCAAAAAAGAACGAACTTCCCGAACACAAGTCGGGTAAGGTAAGCTTTGAATAACATCAATTTTGGCCTTATCTACCTCAATTCCTTTTTTAGACACAATGTGACCCAAAATGAGACCTTGACTTACCATGAAATGACATTTCTCAAAATTCAAAACTAAGTTTGTTTCAATGCATCTTTTTAAAATTTTTGTGAGATTGGTCAAACATTCTTGAAAAGAGTTGCCATATACCGTGAAATCATCCATAAAAACCTCAATTATGTTTTCAACGTATTCCAAAAAGATACTAATCATACAACGTTGGAAAGTGGCCGGGGCGTTACACAATCCAAATGACATTCTCCGGTAAGAAAAAGTACCAAATGGACATGTAAATGTCGTCTTTTCTTGGTCTTCTGGTGTCACCGGGATTTGGTGAAAACCAGAATACCCGTCTAGACAACAATAATGGGATTTCCCTGCCAACCTTTCTAACATTTGGTCGATGAAAGGCAATGGAAAATGATCTTTTCGTGTGCTTGCATTGAGTTTGCGGTAGTCAATACATACTTTCCACCCGTTTTGCACACGGTTGGGGACCATCATACCTTTGTTGTTTTCGACCACCGTGATTCCCGTCTTCTTTGGAAGGACTTGCACCGAGCTCACCCACTTGCTATCCGAGATTGGATAGATCATCCCCACATCTAGGAGCTTCAAAATCTATTCTTGACCACTTCCATCATTGGCGGATTCAACCTTCTTTGTCCGTCCCAGCTTGGCTTACATTCATCCTCCATTAAGATCTTGTGCATACAAGTAGAGGGATTTAATCCTTTAATATCCGCAATCGTCCAACCCATGGCTTCTTTATGCTCCTTCAACACCTTGATGATTTGTTCTTCTTCAAATTCGGTTAAGTGAGTTGAAATGATAACTGGAAGGGTTTCATTCTTTCCCAAGTAGGCATACTTCAAGTGTTGAGGTAAGACCTTCAATTCCAATTCGGGTGGTTGAATAAGGGATGGAGGCAATTTTGTATGGATTGGGGGCAATTCAATTTGCTTGACATGTAATCTTGTGGATTTTTTCATCTCCATTTTATTTACCAACTTCTCAACTTCCGGATCCAAAGAATAAAGCTTTAATTGCTCGGCTAGCTTCCCACAATTGAATCCTTTGCTTAAGATCATCTCCAACGTATCACCGTTAGATAACTCAAACAATTCTTGAGTAATTGGCTCAATAACATCAACAAAGTACAAAGATGAAACATCACTAGGATATCTCATGGCATCATAAATATTAAAACTTATCGTTTCGCCATCAAACTCCTTTGTCAAACTTCCTGTATACACATCGATCTTCGTCCTAACCGTCTTCAAAAACGGTCTCCCATGCAAGATTAGAGCCGATTTGGAGGATACTTGCTCATCTAGATCAATCACATAGAAATCTACCGGGAAGACCAATTGGTTCACTTGCACTAGGACATCTTCCAAAACACCTCTAGGAAAGACACTTGATTTATCCGCAAGTGAGATTATGACACCGTTTTCACTTAAGAGTCCGACATTCAATGATTCATACACCGAATAGGGCATGACATTGATAGAGGCACCAAGATCAAGCATAACACTACTAAAAGTGACATCTTCAATCTTGCAAGGAACCGTGAACATTCCGGGATCTTTGCATTTGGGTGGAAGTTTCCTTTGTAAAACCGCGTATGCGTTTTCATCACCAAAATTTTCTTATTTCCCTTCAAATTCCTCTTGTTGGTACAAAGTTCTTTCAAGAACTTTGCATATCTTGGGATTTGCTTGATTGCATCAAGTAGAGGGATGTTTACTTCCACCTTTCGGAAGGTGTCCAAAATCTCTTTCTCCTCCATATTCTTCTTTGAAGTTGCAAGTCAGGAGGGGAACGGTGGTTGAGTGGCTATTGGTGTTACTAGAGGGGTAGTCTTCTTTGGGGCTCTGACTTATGCAGCGTTCTTGACTATAGGTTCTTCAGTGGGAATGATCTTTATTTCTTCCTCTTCTTCCATTGGCTTCTTTTTTGAACTACTTTCTCCGGTTTGTTTGCCACTTCTCAAGGTCACCACATTGACATTTGGGTTCTTTTCGGTTTGAGAAGGGAGTTTACCACGGGATTCCAACTTGCTTATAGATGTAACTATATTTCCCATTTGTGCTTCAAGGTTGGAGATACTAGCCCTTGTCTCTTTTTGGAAATGTTGGGTACTAGTGGCTAAAGAATTGACAATGTCTTCAAGAGACATTCTGGAGCTACTTGGTTGAGATTGAGGAGGTTGTTGATGATGACGTGGAGGGTGCGGTTTGGCTTGATAGTGTGGTTGTTGATGTTGGTAATGAGTTTGTGGTGATGGATAGGACGGTATAACCAATGCATTTTGAGGCAATGGTCTTGGGTTGTAGCTCATGTTGGGATTTGGCTTCCAACTTGAATTATATGCATTTTGGTAACCAGATGGTTTGTTGTGGTAGTTTTGGAACTCTCTCGTGGCATTCACATGCTCCGCATCTTCTTGAAGGATGGGACACATATCCGTAGGATGTCCCATTGTTGCACATATTCCACAAACCATCACTTGTGGAGTTTGTCCCATGGCTAGCTTTTGGAAAACAGAGGTTAGATCTTTTATTTGAGACTCAAGATTTGATGTTCCCACTTCATTGAATTTGTGTTGTGTGTCCCTTTTCATATCTTGGCGAGGGCCAAAATGTTGTGAATTCGCGGCTATGGTGTTGAAAAGTTGTCTTGTTTGTTGTGGGGTTTTACTAAAGACATCTCCACAACTTGAGACATCAACTAGTCTTCTCTCCATTGGCAACAATCCCTCATAGAAGTGTTGAATGAGGAGTTGTTCTAGAATTTGGTGTTGTGGGCAGCTATAACACAAGTTGTTGAACCTCTCCTAATAATCATGAAAAGTCTCATTTTAACCTTGACGGATTCCACAAATCTCATTTCTAAGACTTGAGACTCTTGAAGCGGGATAGAACTTATCAAGGAAAGCTCTTGCCATGTCGGTCCATGAGTTGATCGACCCCGGTGGAAGATAGAATAACCAATCTTTTGCTCTATCAGCCAATGAAAAGGGGAATGCCCTTAGCTTGATTTGGTCACTGGTTGACCCTTGTGGCTTCATGCTCGTGCGAATAATGTGTAACATCTTCAAATGCGTATGAGGGTCTTTATTCTCCAATCCATGAAAAGTTGGTAGGTGATGGACTAAACTTGACTTCAACTCCGAGCCTCCTTCCAAAACCGGGTAATTGATACCGGTTGGAGTTTGTGTAACATCGGTCTCCATCATTTGCCTCAATGTTCTTTCGGGAACTTCTCCTCCGTCCTCCATTGCAATTAGTTCAATAATGGGTGGATTTTGTTGTAGGGGTGGTGTTTCGGGAATTTCTTGACGAGGGTCGGGACTAGAATCGGGTTCTATATCACTTAACGAAGCGGTTTGAACCTCCGGGTCCTCGTGGGGGTTAGAAGTTTGACCACGTTCAACTCATTTTTCCTTCGCCAAACGCCTTGCTTCTTTTTCGATTTCTGGGTTGTAAATCAAGTCACCTGTACGCTGAGATCTGGGCATAGAGAAACAAATTGATTAAAAATAAACCAATCCCCGACAACGGCGCCAAAAATTTTGTGGTTGTCGAGGCTCACACAAATAATAACCCTAAATATTAGACACTAAAATAGCGTATAGTGGTAAAGGGGTCGAATCCACGGAGATTGGTTCAATTTGTAACTCAATGAAAAATCTCTTTGTAAAAATACTTGTAAAATAACAACAAAAATAAAATGGGGGGATTTGGTGTTTTGAAATACTTGAAACAAACTAGAATTAACTATGATTTAAATAGACAATTTCAACAAAAATAAGGGTTTGATGTAAAATCAATAAGGGAGAGATGGTTGACTTAAAGTTTCCTCACTTTGACTTTTGATGAACATATCATTAGAATGAGCTAAAAGTTTGAATTTTGGTGTAAAAAACAAGGGTTTGATGAAAACTACTATAATCGTCTGAATGAGCTTCTTTATCGTTGCAGCAGGCATGGAATCACAAGATCTCTCATGGAATACAATCTGACATTCATCATGGGCCTTCACAAGGAATGGCGTAGTGTGAGTATGATGATAAAGAACCAACAAAGTTTTGATACTTCCACCTTGAATGATCTCTATAACCAGCTGAAAACACATGAAAGCGAAGTTACAGAAATGTTTGAAGAATCGAAACAGAGTCTAGGAGGACCATTGCTTTAGTCTCAAAGGTTACTGAAATTGATGTTGGTGAGAAGGAAGAATCAGACAATGAAGGTTTCCTAATGAATTCTGATGATGAAGCAGTTGCATTTTATTCGAACACAAGAGTAAAGAAATTTTTCAAAAAGCCTTTCAATCCAAAAGGAAAGCAAACTGATGCGAAGAGTGGTTTCATAAAAGCTGGAGGTGATGAGAAGAAGAAATTTTAGAAGGTTGAAGAAAATCAGAAAGATGCAAATGAAGAGAAGAAACTAAAAGGTAACTATGGAATTGATTGTCATTACTGCAATGGTGCGAATCATTTTGCAGCTGGTTACATGTTAAGGAAGAAAGAGGAGAAAAAAAACAAAATCAAAGACGAAGCCTACTACTCAGAGAAGATTAAGGAAGTGCATGCTAAGGCAAAAGGATTGTCTTTGGTTGCGAAAGGAGAATCTGACGAAGAAGAAAGTGGAACTTATCAGATCTAGTCTTCAGGATCTGATGATGAAGAGATGAGGCACCCAACTCATGGTGCAATGTTCACAAGTTATGAAGAAAATGGCGAAGAGAATGTTTCTGGACAATGCTTTGTATCCAAGTCCGCTGATAAATCTCCAATGACCACTAAGGTACGTGCTATTCTTGAATCCTTTAATATTCCTTTATCTGCTTATGATGATGAAATAACTTTATTTGATGATACTGTTGCTTATTTTGATGTTGTTATTGTGTCTGCTATTACTGAAGCACAAAATCTAAATTTGCAACTAGTTGAGACAAGAAGACAATTAGAAATAAAATGAAGCGGAATAGATAAACTTGAACTACAAATGAAAAATGTAAATTGTGATAGGGACAATCTTAATAAAGAAGTTAGGTTGTTACTAGCACAATGAAACATTTATTGTAACTCTGCTAAACATTTATATGCAAAGTTAACAGCTTTACATCATTCATCTGAGATAAGCAAAGAACAACATATGAAACTATTACTTTTTCTTGAATTTGAACGCGAAAAAGTTGATGTTGTTTCTTATGACTGCGAGAATACTATTGCTCAGTTTGACAAAATACCTGATGATAGATTTGCATATGGTATTGTCAAAATTGATGAATTTTTGAATGCAAATGAACTGGTTAATATAGTTAATGAAAGTTTGACAATGAATGAACAAGTGAAAATCTTAAAGAAAACTGAAACTTCAAATCTTGATTCTCAACACAATTATGCGGATGTCGATAACAATTCAGATAATGTGAGTGAAATCAGTGAAATCGAAGAGGAAGATGAATTTGATTGTTCTCAACTGTCTATCATTAATATAACATCTAAGGTCAAAGGTAAAGAAATTATAGTTGATTCGATAGTGAAGGATGAACTTGAAAATCCCTCTACTTCGCAAACTTGTGACTTTGACAATGTGGAAGTTGAAAGCTGTAAGTCAGATGACGTTAATGAAAACGAAGAAGTGAAAGATTCACTTGAATCACCTCAACGTGTTGCTGTTAGTCAAGTGTTTGGTGATACAAAAGAATTCGGTAAAGTTCTTAATGAGAAAGGTGCACATTATTTGGAAACCAACACTATGGTCTATCCGAATTTTACATGCACTGATAACACGGTTTTTCCAAATCAAGTTTTTGTCACAGCTGGAAATGTTGAGAAAATCAACCCTGAATTTGATAAAATGGTTGAGAATGACAACAAAAGATCAACTACCGAAGGTTTCTTTGCAAATAAAAATACGGTAGAAAACAATTTAACTAAAAACTCTTATGTTTTTCAAAGCCAAAGTTTTTCACAAAAATGGGTGGTTAAAAGTGAAAAAGAAAACAACGTATTTGAAAAAGATGAAAAACCAAAGATGGAAGTGAAATTGAATTCTCATGAATTTAAGTTGATGGTTGGAAAATATTCAAAAGAAAATAATGTTTCAAAAAGGAAAGCAAGAAAAGCAATCTTTTGGCAAATTGTGTCTAATGATAAACCCAAAGATGCAAAAGAACAAATTCCTAGAAGAAAACCATCAAAATTTCACAGAACAAACAAACAAAAGGATACAAGTTTTCACAAACCAATATATTCTGTTGACAAATTTTCAATGAAAAATAAAAATGAATATGTTCAAAAATTTGATAACATTAGAAAATTTGAGACTTCGCAAAATTTTGTGAATGATCATAAGTTTCAAAATGGTAGCAAATTAACAAATAATTCATCATTGTTGAATGTCAAAACTCAAACAAAACCAACATTTTCACCCAAACAACCAAATTTTCCAAATCCTTCGATCACACAACCAACCAAAGTTTCGTATACAAAAGGAAAATCTGATGTATATACGATCAACAATTGGCTTGAAGGGCAAGGAAAACAATACCAAAATGGAAAGTTTTCACAGCAATAGATAAAGATTGCATTTGACAAGTTTGTGAATGAGTCTTTTAATGGTAGTCTTAGTTCTTCATCTCATGATTCGCAAGTTTCATTACAAAAGTGGAAACCAGTTGAGAAGGTTGTGAAGGATGAGGTGAAAGTCAATGGAAATCCAAAACTATCGAACAGTTATTTTTATATATCTAGATTTGATGATGTTGATTTAATCGATAGTGTCACAGACAAAGTGAAAACATGGTTTTTAAATACAGAGAATTTGTTGAATGTAACTAATGAAGGACCCAACAAGTCTTGGGTTCCTAAATTCTTTCATTAAATGCAGGTAATATGTGACGAGCAATATGATGCGAAATGGTATATTGATAGTGGTTGCTCTCGTCATATGCCTGGAAGGAAGGAAAACTTGCGAGATTATAGAAGCTTGGAAAATGCTGGAGTAGTCAAATTTGGAAACAATCACAAGGGTCAAGTGAAAGGTTATGGAAAAGTCACAAATGGACAATTCACAGTTAACCGGGTTTCTTATGGACAAATGGACAGTACTCGTAATGGTCCTAAAAATAACAAAAAGGAAAATATGCATGGAAATTAACTAAAATGCGAATGGAATGTGCTAAAAAAGCTATAAAAAAGTAAATAAAATGAATCTATCAATCATAAACATGGGGAATGGAAGCATTGCGCTTAGCCTTTGGGTCACCGCTAGATGACCCGACTTGGACCTTTTCTTTCGAATTTTGCTTAGGAGGACCTTTCCTATTTTTCCCCTTTCCCTGTCCAATAGCAAGAATAGGAGCACTTGCAGGAGTGGAGGCTATACTTTTACCCTTCATCCCTGCTTCAGCAGTCTGCAACAAGTTGTGGAATTGGGCCAGTGTCTGCTCAGTGTTGTTCGAATGGTAAGTTAAGATAAACTGACCATAAAAATCAGGCAATGAGTTCAAGACCATGTCAATGGCCAATTCCTCATCAAAATGAATGTTGAGCTTGACCAAACGCTCTGTGTAGCGTTGCATTCTTTGCAGATGAGATACAACCGACTCCCCCTCTTTCATCTTGCAAGCCGTAAGTGACTTGACTACTTGAAACTTTTCTTGACGAGCTCGCTTATGGTACTTTTCCATAAGGTCCTTGTTCATCTTAAAGGTCCAGTAGTCATCATAGTACCTTTGAAATTCTGGGGACATGGTTGTGACCTTGATGCATGCCACCTTGGTAGCATCATCATAGTGCTTCTTGTAGGCAGCGTACTCTTCGGGAGTGGCTTTGGACTCATCAATTTCTTTGAGCTCCTTTTCAAGGACATATTCTTTGTCCTCGAATCGAAGCGTCATCTTGATGTTACGCATCCAATCGTTATAGTTAGAGCCATCCATAACGACTTTCAAGACACCTCAATATAATAACCCGAAGATATCATATCAAGGTTAGGATCCAACTATGAAGATTTAAAACTTAGAAATGGGATGCCGAGATCCAAGTTTAAATTTCATAAAGGTAGGTGAATGACGATTCACCAATTCCACCATTAGACTAAATAAACGAAGTGAAATTCCTAATTATTTTGAGATACATTGAAACTATTCAATGACATGTTTTATTCTCGGATTATGCTCTACTATTTGTGACTGGGATACCGAGGATCACAAACTATACGTGAATAACCATGCAAATATGCTTGGTAACCTTATTGTCTTTATCATTAACTATTGATGTGCCGGTAAACCACACACGCTCCATCAAAATGATAATTATAAGATACGCATTACTACTATTTATTAGTGCCTATTAGTGTGCCGGTGATCCACACACGCTCCACCAACGACCAATAAAGCATAATGTGCAATTTCATGGATTAGCATACTTTTCACATTTTTTCTAAAGTAACTAGAGTTGGGATTTTTGTAAAATAATGTTCTAGTACTTTCTTTAATAACTTTATACTTTTAATGAGATGTAGTTGTCCTATTAAATCCGTTTTGGCTAACGACCCTACACTAATCAAGGAAGCGGTGGGTGAGAGTGGACACCCATTCAACTACCATTTTATAAGTAGTTTCCTTATACCCCCTTATAGATTAGCTTCGTGAATGAGGTATACTAGTGATTTGACTGACCATGTTCTTATACATATATAATATTTAACTTTTAATTATAATATATATATATATATATATATATATATATATATATATATATATATATATATATATAAGGTGTGTTTTAAACTTTTAAAACTTTAGGGTTTATCTATAAATTTCAAAAATTAAGATATTAATTTCAAATTTAAAAATAAACCAAATAACTAGATTTAATATTTATCTATTAATTATCTTTTAATTAATTAATTAAATCTTGTAAGGATTATCTAATTAAATTAAAAAATTAATTTAATCCTAATCCATATCCTTTCTAGATTTCGAAAATATGGGGATAGGATAATTTCCTTATTTTTCTCAATTATCCAATAAAGCAACTATTATCCAAAACAAAGAAACCCTAATTCTTCTAGCATATTTCAAAAATCAAGGGAGGAGGCTAGGGTTTCCATAACCCTAACCCTAATTTCCATTAGGGTTCATGGAGGGTAGGGTTTTTCGAAAACCCTTTGAACCAAAAACCCTAGAAATCGAAAATTTGGCCTTTTAAGGTTTAATAGCTATAAACCCTAATTTGCAATTCAACTATTATAGCAATTAAATTTAAAACAACAATGGCTCTGATACCACTGATGGGTTTTATGTAAAATAAATAAACTAGAAAAACAATTCCTAAGTTCACATGCAACCTAATTTGGATGTATGTTTTAACTATTGAACATATAACTTTGAATTGAAAAATAAGAACCCTAGAGGAGAGAGGCTATTTTCGAAAATAACAAGCTAGGGTTTAGGAGTTACATACCTTTCAATTGTTATAGAAAACAATTGACAATCCTCTTGATCTCGATCTTGATCTTCTTGGAAGCTTAGCACCACAAATGTAATGCCTCTAATGGAATCACACCCAAGAACTAGCAAGAAGGAAACTTGAAGGATAGAGAGGGTAGGGTATGCAAAATTCAGCCTAGGGTTTCTTCCAAGGTAGAATTGGCCGATTTTAGGAGCTGGGAGGCTCCTTATATAGCTGAGGGATCTAGGGTTTTGGGAAAACCCTAATACTCATTTGCATAGGGCTTAAGCTAATCCAAAGGCCTTACCGAAAGCCCCTTGGATGAAATCCTTAGGGTTTCCTCTATAGATTTCTTCCACCTCCTTCCAAGGAGGTTCTGGAGCCTTCCACTAAACTATCTGATAATTGCAAACAAGTCCATGCACTTTATAATTAATACTTTTAACCCGAAAATTAATTCTAATTAATTTCTGGCTAACTATTAATTAAACATTATAATTTCTAATCAATATATTAATCTTTTAACATATTAATAAATCATTTATATTAATTTATTAATCTAATAATAAATTAATATCTCTCCTTTCATAATTTCCTTGTCCAGTTGCTAGGTTTGAGGGCAACCAAAAAGGACTATGCTACTATCAATTCAAGTACATACCAATTATAGTTATGTGATTAGACACCTAATACAACACTTTACTCCCCTTTTGAGATCCAGAGACCCTAAATCATGAGTGAGAGCCCTTGGAAGCAATTTAGAGCCTAGACAAGTGATTTTGGTGGAAAGGGGCTTGAAGATCAAGAGGCTTGCCGCAAAGGAATGGTGTAGATCCGGGATCTACTTCGCTTGGAGCATATATTGGAGGTAATAAGCTATTGCTTTGGATTTATTGCATTTAGATCTATCTTATGTTTGAGAATTGAGGCATTTTGGGCATGATTGAGATCTATGTCGAGTTAGAGGCCTAGATCTGAGGTTGCTACCTAAGATCTAGTCTTGTGATGGTCCAGAAGGTCATAAAGTTTATGTCAATAAGTTGTTGGTGAAGCCCCTTTGTCTTAAACTCTTGCCCTAGATTGTTTTGGGCCTTTAGCTCCTCGCTTTCACGTAAAGTTTGCAACTTTATGTGGGGGATAGACGGTAAAAGAGTGCATCTATGGATTGGAGCCCCTGCATGGCTCGAAAAGCCACTGTATGGATTGAGATCTGAAGAGACTCGGCGAGTCACATAGGTGTACTTGGTGAGTTTTATGAACATGAGCATGGACTCGACGAGTTGGAACACCAACTCGGCGAGTTCGTTGAAGATTGCCTTGGACTCGGCGAGTTTGTTCTTGGACTCGGCGAGTCTAGTCACAGAACCTCAACCTTTTCTAGTTAAGACGCATATCAGTGAGTTGAGTGGTGACTCAGCGAGTTGGACAGGATGGGACTCAGCAATTGTTGAACTCGACGAGTCTTGGGGTGACTCGGCGAGTTGAGTAGTATTTTGAGAGTTTCTGAGTTTAAGAACTCGACGAGTCTATGAGTTGACTCGGCGAGTCGAGTCAACTGGAAGGTTGACTTTGACCAGGACTTTGACTTTGACTGGAGTTGACTTAGTTTGACTTCTAGAGTTCAGTGTGGAACTAAGTGTTATATTGATAATAGTAACTTGGGGAGCTAGTGGAGCAGCGGCTCAGAGAGTTATCGGACAACAACCAGAGGGTTATTAGCAAAGTTCAGCAGTGCAGGTGAGTTTCCCCTTATCTGAATGGGTCTACGGTGACAATGCTGTCCCATGTAGTTATGATTAAGAAGACCCGAGGGTTAGCCCTAGGCACAGTATGCTAGTATGACATTCGGGACTAAGGTCCAATGTTAGCGGGCGGGTGCCCAATAAATGGTTTGTATGATAGTTATACTTATTTTCTGTGTGATACATGTATATGCTTGGTAAGGAGGTTAGTGTGGGCGAGATCCCATATCTCACCAATAGCAAAGAGTGGACGGTGTTCCATACCTCATTAGCAGTAGAGCAGGGGCGGGGCGCAAGTAAGGAAAAGAGTGAGTGTGGGCTGGGTCCCTATCTCACTGTCAGTAGGAGCATGAATGGGGTTCCATGATTCATCAGTAGTACGATAGGGGCGAGGCCCAAGATAGGCGAGGCCTTAGTACAGTAATCCAGTAGAGTATGTTAGTTATGTGTTGTGATATGATTGTATGCTGGTATATGTTAGCGGGTGGGGCCCGAAGACAGGCGGGGCTTAAGGAAAACAGATCTGTACGCTAAGCGGGGCTCGAAGTCAGGCGGGGCCTGGTGACGGACGGGGTCCGATAGCGGGCGAGGCCCAATGCAGCAGGCGGAAGCCCATAATGTGGTTATGTGCTCAGTGATATGTATGGAATGTATGGATCAGTAGATATGTATGGTATGCGGTAGGTTGGGGAACTCATTAAGCTTCGTGCTTACGGTTTTCAGTTTTGGTTTCAGGTATTTAGTGTTCAGAATAGGAGTTCGGGAGGGTTGTAGTGCACACACCATGGCAAGTTAGCCTAGGATGTTTACTCTGATAATTAAACAAGTGTTTTGGAATTGAAACTATGATTTGTCATATAAACCCTTTTTGTATGTTTGAATGACTTAACGCTATGAATTAGTAATGTTTTTACAAGAAGTTATCGGACTCGAAATTTGGGATGTTACAAGTTGGTATCAGAGCCTTGGTGTGAGGGATTCGGTCACGCTCTCGGGTGTGTCTGAACTCAAACTGAGGAAGTGGTACAAAATTTTCCAAAAGAAATACCATATTTATAAAACGATTTTGTGGAAAGAAAAGGGTTTTAGAAAAAGCAAAAAGAACTTTGAAAAGAGAAAAGGGTGTGGTGCATGCAATCAGCCGAGCTCAAGTAAGTTCTCCCAAATTACCCATACAAGTTTATGTTATGATATTATTATGTGATCAGCATGCTAGATTAGGGCTAAGGATCTAGGAGGATGCCTTATGTGCCTGTTATATGCGCTTATTAAGCTATATACTAGCAATGGTTAGACAGTGGTAGGATAGTCTGTTTAGGTTATGCCTAATTATGTGAGCTTATATTGAATGCAAGTACAAATCCTTGTATTTTGATAGAACTGCTTAATTATGTTCTTGTTAGATTTCCCTTTGGTTTGAATGCTGCTTGCTTTGTGCTTTGTGGGATTCTGAGTGATGGGAGTTAGCTATTAGATGAATACGTTAAGTCACATGTGATCAGGGTTGAATAATCTCAAAGTTCTGGATTTGACCCTACTACGGAACTCTCGTTTGAGTCCAACCGTTGTATGGACGAGTCCTTCACTCAAAGGATTATTTGAGCCTCGTTATATGTGATGGTATTCAGGTGATGGCTAATTGGCATTACAAAGAGACCTTCAGCAGCTGAGGACTGGTTTGAGTCCGAGATTTTCCTAGGGTAGGCCTAGGATGATTTTAGTAATGGGAGCAGTGGTTGTCGTGCAAGGGACTTGGTGGAGTCTAGGGAACTCTTGAGGAAAGTACGGATAGATGTGGATGGTAGTATGGGCCCATACTACTGAAAGCAGAGGATCCGTACTCGATTCGATAGGGGCCGAGACAAAACCAGGGGACTTGCAATGCATGTGAGGTACCTCAGTAGTGATGTGTATTATGATGATTGTTATGGCATGCTTTCAGTATGAAGACATCGCAAGATGGACCAGTGGATGGATCAGGTGTCAGAGAGGGGTCAGGCTCGCATTCAAGGATCGATTAGCTCGAGGAGCGAATGAGAGAGTTTGTATCAGTTCAGGTTACACGCAGTATTCTTGATCAGACTCATGTGATCTTTGGCACAGTCAAGGAGGGCATCCGGGAGATTTTGGATGAGAGGCTTGGAGCCTTTCGCATAAAGCTGATGGCTATGTTGGGAGCGCGTACTTTGACTTTCCGGGAGTTCAGGGCCTGTGGAGCTCCAGATTATCATGGGGCTAGGGACCCCATTGCTAGTGGCAGATGGTTGGCTGATGTCGCCAATGCTTTTCGTTCTAGCCAGTGTCCCGAGGGGGACAAGGTTCGACTCACCTCATGTCTTCTGAAGGACAGAGCACGGGATTGGTGGGAGGAGGTTGGTCATGCTATCGAAGATGATGTCGCGTTGGACGCGATGACATGGAGTGATTTCTCGGCCAGGTTCAAGGCTGGGTTTGCACCGATTATTGAGGTGCAACAGTTAGCCTAGGAGTTCCAGGATCTACAGCAGACGACCGAGACGGTTGCAGAGATCACCGCCAAGTTCAGGGAGAAGGCTCTTCTTGTTCTGCAGTATGTCATGGATGAGGAGATGAAGAAGGCTCGATATCACGATATGCTGCGAGATGACATCAGAGCGTTTTTGAGTCAGTCCAGCTGCAAGAAACTGGAGGATATGATTGCTCGGGCCAGGGAACGGGAGATCAATCTGGAGCACCTTGGGAAGAGGAAGCCGGATGAGGTTCAGGTATCTAGGAGATCAGGAAAGAGGCCCAAGACATCAGACTCTAGATCGAGAGTTCCTCAAGACCAGGGCCTCTGTGGAAAATACGGCAGGACGCACGAGGGTGCGTGTAGGAGTGGCAGCGGTGGTGATTCTGGTTGCTTCAAGTGTGGCCGGATCAGTCATTTTAACAGAGATTGTACTACCACCACCACCCAGGGATCAGACCTGTTATGTTTCCATTGCAGTTATAGGGGGCACAAGAAGCCCCAATGTCCGAGTTTTCATTCAGCAAGGCAGGTGATAGCACCCGCCCCTGCAACAATGAGGATCACCGACGGCCGTCAGGGCCAGGCAGAGACGCCTGCAACGAGGAGCAGGGCGTATCAGTTGGTTTCAGATGAGGTGTGAGCATCCTGATGTGTCAGGTACATATCTTTCATTTCTCTATCAGCTTATGATATGGTCTTATTGTGATGGTTTTGCATCAGTATTGATAATGACACTTCAGAATTTTCCGGCCTGTTGGTAATTGATTTATATGCCATCTGCATACCTTGGATGTTAGAATGATAGTTAGAGGTCGTCTCCTTTAGAGTGGGTTACCTAGGATGCATTATCTGTAGCATGCCTGTGAGGGGCTTGTTAGTGCCTCACTAGTTTGGGAAGGTGTCGATTGGAAATGGATCGTTTGGACACCCCCCCAATTGTAGTAAGTCGGGTTTTCAGTGAAGTGACCAGGAGATGGTAGGAAAAATTTGAAATTCTTCTGAGCCGTGATTTGTGAGGAGCTAGTAAAGTCGAAGTGGGGGAGATCTATCCATGTGGCCAAGGATAGAAGTAAGTACAAGATTAGGGTGGTTCCGCAGTTTTGGTAAGGAAGGAAGCAGCTCAAGTGGTTGTTTGAATGGAGGATCAGGTTAGTTGGGAGTTGGAGAAACTTTCCAACCTTGAGTTTGTGTATTCATGTCCAGCGGGTGACTGGTTTAGGAAAACCAGGTCGCAGAGCCTTTGCCAGGTGCGAGTTTAGGCGGGATATAAGACTATAGGGGTAGCCGCAGCATTCCCCAACAGCTAGTCGTGAGGAATATGATGTAAGACTGCAGGTAGGCCGTAACATTCACTAGCAGATTAGTTCGCGGAGTGTGGGCGGAGGCCCGTATCTCCTAGTTCGCAGAGTGTGGGCGGAGGCCCGTATCTCCTAGTCAGTGATGGGTATCAGGAAAGGGTAAGTTGTTGAGGTTTAGTATGTAGTTGGGTTGCATAGCCCTCGTTAGGTGAGGCCACTCCAATATGCAGTTGGGTGAGACCCATGTGCGAGGCCCGTATGTTAGCAACAATATATGTGAGACCTAGGAGCAGGATTGCTCAGTAGTATGGTTTGGGTGAGACCCGCGTGCGAGGCCCGTGCGACAGTAGTTAGGCAGGTGAGACTAGAGGGGAGGATCGCTCTAGGACATAGTCGGGTGAGACTCGTGGGAGAGGCCCGTAAGATTATAACAACATAGGTGGGAACTGGTAGGGACCTTAGGGTCAAGTTAGGGGATCGAGGATCACAAGACTTGTAGCGCCAGAGTGGCAGGATAGATAGAGTAGTTTAGATAGCCGAAGTTCCTTCGGATGTCGTTGGGAGCGACTAAGAGATTGTGCTAGTTGTAGCGATCGGTGAGTATCCAGTAACCCATTTATCGGCATAATCTGTAGAGGGACCATGGTGGTGTCGGTCCATTCGGAAGGAAAATGGGAAGTGGCAGGACTTTAAGGTAGGGAAGTGAGACTAGAGAAGTATGGCGCGGGACAACTAGTTGACCGAGGAGTGCTACGCCTCCCGCAACAGGGTTGGATAATATCAGAGGGAAGGGGTTGACCTTGTTGCGCAGCTCTCGTTAGAGTCTAACCATTACAGGGATGAATCTTTTGCTTGAAGGATTATCTGATCCATAGGCTGGTTTGGGTGCTCAGCGCTAAGTTATAGTAGCATGAAGTGTTCGGTAGGTATCGGCAGTAGTGATTAGCACTGTGAGTGGCTGGAGTAATGGATACCATGAAGGATATGTCTTTCACAGTGGTAGAGGAGGTGGTTAGTGGTGGAATTTTTGCCTTGGGAAGGCCAGAAAATGCGCATGGACAAAGGGGGTGAACCCCTAGGATTTCAACATAAGTACTCAGGGAGTACTGGAAGGATTGTCAGTTGAGAGAGTTTTGTGCTCAAGATTTGCGGGATTTGAGTGCACTTGAGGATTGATAACTACGAGGACTAGTTTTACTCTGGGTGACCGGGCGGAAGGTCCACGAGAGTGGTCGGCCGGATTTATAGTCATCAGGCAGGGGCGATGTGCGTGGATTGCAGGACAGTTGGTCGTAGCAGACTTCGAGGACGAAGTCTAGTTTAAGTGGGGGAGAGTTGTAACACCCAGAATAAGAAAGACTAAGAAAAGAAAGGAAAAGCTCTAAGTCATCAGTCAACTCGTCGAGTCTAGGGAGGAAATCGACGAGTCGGACCGGGATCCGAGGTATAAAGTAAGTGAACGACTCGGCGAGTCGGCTAGTGGACTTGGCGAGTCTGGTTTGTGCAAGAAAAACCCTAATCCCGGGGGTTTTGACCTATTTAAAGAACATTACATCCCTTCCCCAGCCTCTTTACTCCTCTTTTGAGATCCAGAAACCCTAAATCGTGAGTGAGAGTCCTTAGAAGCAATTTAGAGCCTAGACTAATGATTTTCGTGGAAAGGGGCTGGAAGATCAAGAGGCTTGCTGCAAAGGAGTGGTGTAGATCCGGGATCTACTTCGGTTGGAGCATATAGTGGAGGTAATAAGTTGTTTCTTTGGCTTTATTGCAATTAGATCTATCTTATGTTTGAAATTTGAGGCATTTTGGGCATGATTGAGATCTATGTCGAGTTAGAGGCCTAGATCTGAGGTTGCTACCTCAGATCTAGACCTGTGATGGTCCAGAAGGTCATAAAGTTTATGTCAATAAGTTGTTGGTGAAGCCCCTTTGTCTTAAATTCTAGCCCTAGAGTATTTTGGGCCTTTAGCTATTTGGTTTCACGTAAAGTTTGCAACTTCACGTGGGGATAGACGGTAGAAGAGTGGATCTATGGATCGGTGCCCCTGCATGGTTCGAAAAGACACTGTATTGATTGAGATCTGAAGAGATTCGGCAGGTCACATGGGTGTACTTGGCGAGTTTTATGAACATGAGCATGGACTCGGCGAGTTGGAAGAACAAATTGGTGAGTTCGTTGAAGATTGCCTGGGACTCGGCGAGTCTGGTCGCAGAACCTTAAACTTTTCTGGTTAAGACGCAGATCAGTGAGTTGAGTGGTGACTTAGCGAGTTGGACAGGATGACACTCAGAAATCGTTGAACTCGACGAGTCTTGGGGTGACTCGACGAGTTGAGTCGTATTTTGAGAGTTTCTGAGTTTAAGAACTCGGCAAGTCTATGAGTTGACTCGGTGAGTCGAGTCAACTGGAAGGTTGAATTTGACAAGCACTTTGACTTTGACTGGATTTGACTTAGTTTGACTTCTAGAGTTCAGTGTGGAACTAAGTGTTATATTGATAATAGTAACTAGTGGAGCTAGTGGAGCAGCAGTTTAGAGAGTTGTAGGACAGCAGCCAGAGGGTTATCAACAAAGTTCAGCAATGCAGGTGAGTTTCCCCTTGTGTGAATGGGTCTACAGCCACAATGACGGCCATGTAGTTATGAGTAGGAAGACTCGGGGTTAGCCCTAGGCACAGTATGCTAGTATGACATTAGGGACTAAGGTCCAATGTTAACGGGCGGGTGCCCAAGGAATGGTTTTTATGATAGTTATACTTGTTGTCTGTGTGATACATGTATGTGCCTGGTAGGGGGTGAGTGTGGGCGAGGCCCAATGCATTGGACGGGAGTCCAGTATGTGGTTATGTGCTCAGTGATATGTATGGCATGTATGGATCAGTAGATATGTATGGTATATGGTAGGTTGGGGAACTCACTAAGCTTCGAGCTTACAGTTTTCAGTTTTGGTTTCAGGTATTCAGTTTTCAGAAGAGGAGCTCGGGAGGGTTGCAGTGCACACACCATAGTAAGTTAGCCTGGGATGTTTACTCTGATAATTAAACAAGTATAATGGAAATGAAACTATGATTTATCATATAAACCCTTTTTGTATGTTTGAATGACTTAACACTATGAATTAGTAATGTTTTTAAAAGAAATTTTCGGACTCGAAATTTGGGATGTTACACTTAATGACTTTTCTATTGAGTTTCCAACTAATAGACTTCTTGACTATTAATGGTGTTCAACCCTACTCCTTCTTTGGGATCGCTATTAGGGGCTCTTGCTCCTTCTTATAATTGAATGAATTTAAGATAAGCTCTTTGAATACCATAACAGACCGATGGGCTATGTTCTACTGACCTCTCATTGTATGCTGCAATGGTTCGGCTCAAGCCTTTTTAAGTCATACTCTATCATGAAGGGTACCTTTCTTCGTGTTATAATGTGATATGATCACATACTAGCAGGTAGAAATCTCTAGCTACTAGTTGGTACGCTCTAATGACGATTTTCAATCTGTCTTTTAATTGCCTGGATCCTTTCCTTCTTTGATCTTTGACTAAATTTGGACATTACTTCGAAGATACTTCGTAGATTAGTCGGACTCAATTTTATATGACCATAAGGTTCGGAACATGAATCATTACCGAAAGAAAGGTAATGATGGAAATGAATAAAATAGGTCATCTACTAGAGTCTTAGTAACCTTGTTATTTTCCTTGATCCAAGTGTGAGTCATGTGCTTCTGGCAGTATATGTTGGATTAGTGTGTAAGTCCATAACTATTTTGGTATGTACTTGACCTGATGGTGCATGGTCCTTTTGGGTTGCCTTCACCAAAGCAACTTGATATGATGAATTATGGAGAGAAAGGATTAATTATGATTTATTAATATATTATGAGAATAATATATTAAAGGAGAAATCATATTTTTTTTAACTAATATTAGTCAAGAATTAATATTAATTAAGTTTGTGACTAAAAGACATTCATTAAACTTAAGGGACTAGAACTGTCAATTGTATGATAGTTGAATATTGAGCTAATGGACTCCATATTAAAGGTGGGCGAATTCTATGGGGAAACCCATTAGAAATCGTCCCAGGCCTTTAATAAAGGAGTCCATGGGTTGCTTAGGGCCTAAGCATCCAAATTAGGGTTTCCATGTTAGATAACCCTAATAGCCTCACTATTTAAGGGACCCTAAAGCCGCAAAAACGTGGTGAACTTGAGGATTAGGGTTTCCACACGTTTTGGGCAGCCTCCTTATCTTCTCTTCTTCATCCTCTTGCTCTTGGTGTTTGTGAACCATTAGAGGAGTGACATTTGTGACTCTAAGCTTTCTAAATTCATTACAAGAAGGATTTGAGATTGTTATTGCTACATAACAATCAAGGTATGATCTAAACCTTAATTCATATATTATATTGTTTATCATATGCTAGATCTGGGGCTTAAAGTCTTGGATGAATTGCATGTACAATAGAGAAACCTAGATCCAAGCATTGGGGTTTGTATGAGCACATAGGATGTTCTTATGGCTAAAACCATCAGTGGTATCATAGCCTTGATTGGTTTCTATTGTATTGATGCCTTGTTAACTTGTTCATGCTTGAAAAATTCGATTTCGGTGAGTCTGCCTGATGAACGCGGCGAGTCCCATTGTGGACTCGGCGAGTAGGCCCCTACTCGGCGAGTCCATATGGGTACTCGGTGAGTTCGAGCGTTAGAAAGAGGTGATTTCGGGATTTCTTGTTGTTTTACTCATGGATACTTGCCTTATCTGTTTTAGATCATTAAAATCTGATTTTATACATATTTATGAGTATATCCTTGATTAGACAAAAGATAATTACCAATTGATTAGATAATAACTTCCTTATATGATTAAAGTTGGATTATTTGTATTAATTGGGTAACTTATTTTGCAAGAAATTGAAATTAGGTCAAATATAGATAATGATAAAATTAATTGTTTAATTTATATTATTTGTTATTTGATCCTCGTGTTATGAAAAGTTTCAATTTTCCCCTTTAGGTTTTATAATTTAAATTTGAACTCAAAAGTTTTGTTTTGAAATTTAAATAGTTGAAACCCTAATGTTTTGAAATGTTTCAAAACTTGCCCTCAAGTTTTGGAATTTAAAAGTTGATTAAAGGTTTAATTTAGGAATGTTAAATTCTAAAACCCTAGTATTGTTTTGAAAAGTTCATATCACACCCTTATGGTTTTATTAATTAATTAAGGTGTATAATTAAAAGAGGCTCAATAAATCCATAAAAATTTTGGTTTACAATTTAATTGAATTAAAAGTATAATGGTTAAAATTGACCACCTAGTATTTTAAAAGTGTAAAATACACCTACACTATATATAACATTAAAAGTCTAACATTATATATATGTATGAGTAAAAGTCAGTCTTGCCGTTAGTAGGCCTCATTCACGAAGCTAGTCTATAAGGGGTGTTTAAGGAAATTTCCTATAAAATGGCGATTAAATGGGTATCCACTCTTACCCACCACACTCTTGACTAGTGGAGGGTCGTTAGCCGAACGGGTAGGATAAGACAGAAACCTTCCATTATAAGTATAATGAAGTACAAATGTAACCAAATGTTTTACAAATTCCCAATCTTAGTTACTTTAGGCAAAAGTGAATTGATGCAATTCCATGAAATTACACTTTGTACCCTTGCAAAGACGTTAGTGGAGCGTGTGTGGTTTACCGGCACACTAAATGGTTCTAAGCGAAGGTAGCAAAGGGTGACTCAATGTTTGTCATAGTTCGGTGGAGCGTGTGTGGTTTACCTGCACATCGAATAGGTGACTGTAACATGTGGGGGCACCATGTAAGTTTGCATGGTTATTCACACCCGCTTTGTGATCCTCGGCATCCCAGTCTCAAAATAGAGGGGCATATCGAGATTTAAACATGCCATTGGAAAGTTCAATGAATCTCAAAGTATCTAGGAGTTTTCAAAGCATTTAAAACTTAATTTGTTTTTCTTTTTTTTTCATGGTGGAAAATTAGTGAATCATCATTCACTTACCTTTAAATGTTCTGCAATTTGGGTTATGCCATCCCTCTCCCGAGTTGTGGAATATTGTGTTGGGTCCTAGCCTTAATATCTCATTTGGGTGATTTATTAAGGACTAAATCAATCAACTAACTTGAATTTGTTTTCTCCCGTTTTTTAGATGACAAAGTACGACAACTATGGTCTTCCCAAATCCCGTGGAACAAGCTTTCCACATGAAGATGATATTCCACGATTCGATCGAGGAACGCGAAATCATGCTTCATTTCCTCCACATCCTCCAATCATTCTCCCTAACCCACAAGATCTAAGAATTGAAAGGTTCAATGTCACTAAAGCCCTATTGGAAATGAAACATGAAGATGGTAAACCCATGTGTGCCTACGTTCCAGGAATGAAATCACAGATCGATAGGTTGATAATGTTGGGTGTGTCATTCCCTGATAAGTTGGCTATGAACTCGGTTTTGCAGTCACTTCCTGAATCATATAATGAGTTCAAAAGAAAGTATTATATGATGGATCATGACGAAAACCTCATTGAACTAACTTACATGCTCATTGCTACTGAATCAGAAATGATTTGGCAAAGCAATGGAGCGTATTTGTTAGGAAAGTCAACCAACCATGCTTCCGAGGACGTTCTAGGAGAACCGACCTACGTTTGCTGCCAAGAGAAAGGGCGTTGGAGACAAGTTTGCCCTAAGAGCCTGAAGAGTCCAGAAGATGGGAGAGTCAAAGAGTATGGCTGTGCTTCAGGTAAAATCCAATATCTAACTATATTAAGTTCCTATTCGTTGATTCTTAATACATGATGTGATAAGATTGCATTTGAATGTTTTGCAGGATCAGTGAAAAGAGAGGAAGCTTGATAAAAGATCAAGATGAGTCTAATCACGAAGAAATGGATCTCGATCGCATGGATTTGAAGATTAGATTTTGAGCTTAGAAAGTTATAATAGAGTTGTTAGGAATTTTTCTTTTGACTACATAGTTTTTTCAGTTGATTTTGCATTGTAAGGATAAATGTTTTCCGCTGCTTTTATGAATAAAATAAATTTTGTTTTGACTCATTTATTTATTTATTTCCTTGTAATGAAATCGTTATGAAAAAATTGATGTTTGCATATTTCTACAACGAATGGATGTGATTCTTAATTATGTTAATAGTGGAAATGTCAAGAATTACCAAATAGGAAGAGTTTCTCATTGCCCAGGTTTCAAGTGGATAGAAACTTGGAATCATGAAACTTGGTTGCACGATGAATGAAAAATTTCATATTTGGAAATTAGATTAATTCATTGACAAAGTGTCGAGTGAAAGACTAGGAGATCGAGTACACAAAGTTGTGTGTTGATCAAATCCACCACAAGAGTAACAAAGATATTCGTCATACTAAAGGTTTAGTAAATATGATTATGCTTATAAGATTAAGTGTAATTCTGAATTGATTGAAAAAGTTTAAATCAATAGCAGAACGAATAAGAAGAATCAAGTAGGCAGAAAGATAAAAGTTTCTCTATTCTAAGAAGAAGGGAGAGTACCTTTTATCATATTTTATGATAGGTCTTAATGATTAAGAACCATATATCTCAATTGATCCTCCAAGTAAGTCCTAGTACAACTGTATGTCTGAGAAGAGGAATCAAGAATTGAAGAAATGGTTAAATCAAGAAGTCAATCATACTTCGTTCCAAAAACAAGTCTTAGAGTTAAGATTGTGACATTGAGTGACAAGTCTTAAGAAGGTTTATAACATTCATCAAATGTAGAATTTAGAAAAAGGTTTTTCTTATTTTCGCACATTTGAAATTGGAAAGTTGTGATGTCTTGGATAAGACAAAGACCAACTAGTACCAATTTTGTGAAGTGTTTTGATAAAAGCTACACTAACTCTCGGATATTTGTTTGTCAATAAATGTTTATTGACAAGAGAATCTTATATGTCAAGGAGTCAATGGGATTCTTAATGGTCTTGAAAGGATCAAGAACAAATCAAAATAAACCTTATCGAACATCACTAGCACACGACTTGAGGTTTACAACCTATCGTGTTGACACTATCTTGTTTCTGTGTCGTTCCAATCGAGATAATTAGGCATTTGAGTTCTATGAGTTCTCATTTGAATGCATAAAAGGCAAGGACCTTGATCAATGAAAAGTACATTGATAGGAAAGAGTGAGCTGCTTAACTACTTGGAAGACATGGTGGGCAGCCGTGTTACCATAAGGCAAGAAATCAAGATTGAGAAGGTTCGGTCCATATGAGTTTAAATTTGTCATAAACTTGGGTTTTAACAAATTCACATGGATAGGAACACATACACCATTAAAATCGAAGTGTCATAAGATTTCCTCCTTCATGAAAATGACTGTGAGGAAATGCTTTCACTAAAAGGGATTTTAAGAAGATAGTGATTGTGAAAATTGGATTCTCGGATTCGATTATGGTTACGGTATCCCTTTCCATGATTCGAATTGTGAGATTTGGCAATTAGTCTGAATTGTTTTAGACACACATATGAGCTATCTAAGACAAAGGTGTATAAGTTCAGGAAGCCTTGATAAAAGATTATCAAAGCATTGGGTATTAGAAATATGAACTTAAAGAAATTCAATAGGCATTGTTTTTTCTGAAAGTTAAGCTGTTTCTGAATGCATGTCAAAGCTAGTGGGAGCATAAGTGTTATGTTTATAATAATCACCGTGATAGTGGGAGCATAAATGTTATGCTTGTATGATTATTAAGGCAAGTATTGCAAGTTAGCAACATTAATTATAGAAAACAAGAGTCATACTTTGCAAAGTTGTAAGGGTTGAATAGTTGTTTTGCTATAATTAAGGGAGAGAATATTATGCTTCATTTCAAATATAAAGGCTGAGGTTGTGGAGTGTTAATAAATTTAGTCAAGGATACATAGTGTGTTCTTAAATTTCGATTATGATTACGACATTACTCTTCATAGCTCGAATTGTGAGAACGTAGCGCATAAAATATTATGGCAAAAGATTGATAAAGTATCAAATCTTTATGTAAGACATAATGCATTGTGTCCCATACGCTTCGGGTATAGGATTAATTGCAAATGCTATAATATTTTACCATTCTAAAATTTTTCCAAATATCTAGCGCATTTAGAGGGAAAAAGGACAAGAATCGGTTTTGACTAAGATAATTAAACAACTATCAAAGGACAATCCAAAGCTCGCTGAGGATTGGTCGCTTGTGAGTAGTTGGAAGTATGATATTGGATGGACCATATCGACATTATTGTGAATATATAAGATTCTATTAAGAATGAGTTGTCATATGGAAAATATGGAAATGTTTCCATATTGGGAGTTGGATATTGAGAGTCTATGTCTAGATTAGAAACTTTTATGCAAAAGGATGTTCAAAGGAATGTACTTTGAGTGAGACACATCACGTCTATGGAATTGTATTGTAACAATCTCCGATAGAGGACTTTGTAATTTCATTGTCAATAGTCATTGTGACTTTTGTGCTATGACATTACAAAAGGATCATTGCATAAAATGTTAGAATCTAGCATATTGTATAAGTGACAAGAATTTGATATTCTTTCACTTATGATAAAGGATTAGGAGTTGTGAAATGAGTATGATTGGAAACGTGTTCATTTGATCTATTTCACAAAGTAAGAACCATAGGTAAACATTGTGTGCATGCTAAGAGCATGGGACAAATGTAGTTATAATTCAAGTAAGAAGTTGATTACCTGAAACAACAAATAATGAGTAATAGATATGGTGAGAAATAAAAGGTGTTTTATTTATACTCAAAGGTTTGGGACCATATGGGATCAGTATTATTCTTGTGTTTCACTTTGCATGTTTTGACCTCCTGAATAATTAAATTGGTTCAGAACAATCAAATTATTCGAACGGACCACAGTCGTTCATATGTTGGAAGTAGGTATGAATGAAGACTATCGTGAATTGGTATGTGGATTGTCTAAAGTGTATTAGACATAAGCAAATGTTTGCTGCAACGTTCATGAGTGCTTATGAATATGATTTGAGCATTGGATTAAACCCATGCTCACTTGGATCACTTCATGGATTTTATCACGAGTGATTGGTGAGACGATAATATCTTATATTCTTGAAACCGAGATATATGAGTTGTATCTTGCGAGTCGGTTACACATTGATAATATGTAAACGTACCAGCAACTTGGTGTCATAAAACATATTGTTGTGTGTGATTCGATGAGTGAGTGCAAGCGAGCATTGAGTCAAAGTTTATCCGTTCCTTTTATTCAAAGTAGGATAAAAGCGATATCTGTGGGCCCCTCGATGATTTAGTGATGACACCTAAGCGCTTGGCCAAGCCGGGACTAAATTGATGTGTTCAATTATAGTCTATTATCAGTAATCATAAATCGGAAATCGGGAAACAACACATTGACAGAGAGAATGATTTAGATCCATGTCTCAGTCTATACGATATCTAGAATGGAGGAATATATGATCGCTTATCTAAAGGACACGTGTATCTGATAAGATCAGAGTTGACAGCGGCTTAAAAAAGCTATGATTGCAGATCAGGATCTGAAGTCATACGCATAATAGTTATTAGAATTATCCAAGTGGGAGACTGTTGGATTAGTGTCTAAGTCCATAACTATTTTGGTATGTACTTGACCCGATGGTGCATGGTCCTTTTGGGTTGCCTTCACCAAAGCAACTTGATAGGTTGAATTATGGAGAGAAAGGATTAATTATGATTTATTAATATATTATGAGAATAATATATTAAAGGAGAAATCATATTGTTTAACTAATATTAGTCAAGAATTAATATTAATTAACTTTGTGACTAAAAGACATTAATTAAACTTAAGGGACTAGAACTGTCAATTGTATGATAGTTGAATATTGAGCTAATGGACTCCATATTAAAGGGGTGGGCGAATTCTATGGGGAAACCCATTAGAAATCGTCCCAGGCCTTTAAGAAAGGAGTCCATGGGTTGCTTAGGTCCTAAGCATCCAAATTAGGGTTTCCTTGTTAGATAACCTTAATAGCCTCACTATTTAAAGGACCCTAAAGCCCCAAAAACGTGGTGAACTTGTGGATTAGGGTTTCCACACATTTTGGGCAGCCTCCTTATCTTCTCTTCTTCATCCTCTTGCTCTTGGTGTTTGTGAACCATTAGAGGAGTGAAATTTGTGACTCTAAGCTTTCTAAAGTCATTACAAGAAGGATTTGAGATTGTTATTGCTACATAAGAATCAAGGTATGATCTAAACCTTAATTCATATATTATATTGTTTATCATATACTAGATCTAGGGTTTAAAGTCTTGGATGAATTGCATGTACAATAGAGAAACCTAGATCCAAGCATTAGGGTTTGTATGAGCACATAGGATGTTCTTATGGCTAAAACCATCATTATAGGACTATACTACTTTTGACACCTACTCATACTTTTCCAAAGTATTGTCTCACAGTCCACTAAGTTATGACAAAAAAGGAAATCACATAGAAAACACATAACATAATTTAGGAAATTATATTGTTTCTTGGAAACAGTTACAACATTTATTTTAGTTTGCCATACTCATTAGGCTACGTAGATAATCCTTATTATTTATCTCCCTCCTTCAAGTACTCTAAACAAGCAGCTCTAAACAATCGTCTTCTTGTTGCCTCATCAAGTCCCATAAAAGATTCCATCCCTCTTAGTTTTGGCGAAGCAATTGGCCTTGCAGCTCTTTCCTTTTTTAGGCCGTCTTGCTTGAAGTGTCCTTCTTCAGCAAACTTGAAGCATACTTCCTTCTTGGCCGTTCATTCATTAGTATAGTGATTAGTTTTCCCACACTTGTAACATGTCACTCTTTCAATGCATTCCCCAAAGTGCTTCTTTTTGCACTTGTCGCACCACCTAGCCGTGTCACTTCCAAGCTTCTGATCTCTAGACTTTGAGAACCTATTCTTCTTATTTGTTCTTGAAGATCCCTCCAACTTCCTCTTTTCTCCAACCTCCACATTCTATGGACCATTCTCTCTAATCTAGGTCTCTACGTTCTTAGCTTCTCTGATAACTTCCTTCAGAGTGGTTGCTTCAGGTGTACGCTCAACTATTCGAGGCTCAAGCCGAAGACTAATGTTATTGTTTCCTCGTCCGCTACATGTCCTCAACATGAAATTCTATACACCAAATCATGAATTCAATGTAGAGTGATGAGAATATAAATAGGGAAGTTGTAGGCGTGTAATCCTCCTTATTACTCCGAAAAGTTATATGCCAATTCTAATACCGTAATTAAACGTTTAGAAACCTAAAAACATAAAATTTCCTAATTCCTAGGTGGGAAACATACCTTAAATTCTACCTAATAATATCATCCTAGATAAGCAATCCTAAGGCACGCTATAGCATAACTCATTTAGCATATAAAAGCAAATTAGGCATCTAATCCAAAAGTAATCTAGTGCTAGTGTATATTTAGGTGTACTACCTAGAATATAATAAAAACTCTTCTTACAATCATCGCTCAATATCCTAAGTTTAAGTCTAGAAATAAATCACTAGTCCTATTTCACATAAACTAATGCTCTGGTACCGACTGTGACATTCCCATTTTTACAGCCAGAAAAAACTGATTTGTTTATGCTTATTAAATTAGAGTATCATTTTAAAAAGATTTACTTTACATAATTTGTCCCAAAAATATGACAATAATATTATCAAGACATTTCCAAGAAATGTATTTTATTTATAAAACTTGGGATGTCATCATCAATACAAGAAACATAAATGAAGACTTACAACATATCTTTATACTAATAGTCTATATCTCCTTTAAATCTCTCGATAGATACCTATATCATCAAATATACTTACTTGTGATAAAATAAACTGAGTGGGTCAGGCTCGAAAACCTGGTGAGTACATGGGGTTTTCAACCCACAGTAATATAATTTATCACTATATATAATTCACACCAAACAGTTAACTCGATTACCCATTTCCGTTACTTCATTCTCTCTCTCTCTCTCTCTCTCTCTCTCTCTCTCTCTCTCTCTCTCTCTCTCTCTCGGGTTCTACCCTAAGGGTTACATGTTGATATGTAACCAAGGAAAAACAAAGTACTCAATTAAATCCATAATCCATACTCTCAGTTTGTGTGATTTCATTAACACCTATAGATTGCAAGACTGCTAGTGTTCCACTGGACTATCTAGAATAGTCTGTGGTCGCCATCAATACTTTGCTTGATGACTGGTCTCTGTTAGGCATGGTCTCTTTACCCTATCTCTGGAATGGTCTCTCACCACTAATCTTTCTCGGGTATGTTTTCTCATCATTATGTCTTTTCGCTTATGCTCTCTCACCGTTATCTCTACTCTTATGGTCCCTAACTGTTATGTCATTTCCCTTATCTCTTTCTACACGTCTTGTCTAATATATTATAAGTATAGTAAATTGAATATATGATAATTTAAAAAAATCATTATCTCATGTAACATAGATATATGAAACCCAAATATTAAGCACTTAAAGCATTTAGGAAAATTAAATACTTGGTATCTATATGTAAGTAGAAGGTAACTATGTACTTACCTGACAGAGGCAGGTGACTCAAAGTTAGGGCAGCGCTTCGCCTTAACACCAAGATATTCCCTTGACATGACCTAAGTATGATTAATAAAGATTCTTAGTCTAATGATCCTGGTGATTAATAATAGTCTAGATCCTCACTAATCCCAATGTCTACATCAAGATCTATCAAGTAAGGATTAGCCAAACAGGTATTGGGAGGAAGGATCATTTCAGCGTATCACTTTTCTAAAATCCAACAACCAAGCCAAGATGACCATTCTAGACACCTCTCCAGTAAGTAGATCAATCAGTATAACGACTTGGAAAACTACTGATAAATCTTATTTATAGGTTCATAATAACAACTTATGACTCTATAAATATAAGTTACACTGAAAAGACTAGAGTGTAGCTTAACTTACAGAGATTTTCGTTGAAAACTATAATCTAAATAGCCAAAATACTGACTTGGGATCTCCTACTCTAACGTTACTACTCAGACATGTTCTCAGGGGCTTCGCTGTAAGCTAGAAACTCAAGAAACGTGTCCTAAAAGTGAAGAATACTCGAGAGAGAATTTGTATAGGGGGTGTGGGATTGAAAGTATATTTTAAGCCGACTATTTATAGGCAAGAAAAACAGTGCATGTTGCGTACTCTAGGCATGCGCGCCGTGCACAAGGGTGATGCGGGTTCATTTAGGATTCAGGCACGTGTCACCCCCATTGTTCGTCCGCGTACACCTCTTCTAGAATGTGCCACATGTCATATCTTCATGGTTCCACATGTACAAATCTCATGGTGTCTCTTCATAGATTGGGCAGTCGACCATGCCACATGTCGCATGTAGAACGTGCCACGTCGTCGTGCACCCTGCGTGCTTCGCGTGCACGTGAATTTCCAGATTTTCAAAAAGTCGTAACTTCTTGATGCAAGCTCTGTTTTCGACGTTCTTTATATCCCTAGAAATCAATCGAAAGAACTCTACAACTTTCATTTAGACTTCGTCGGCTAATTTTGACTTTATTTTTAAAGCTATTTTTTTAACAAGCTGAAACTCTTAAAGTCCAATAAGAATTCACAACTTTCTCATATGGTATCCGTTCTCGACTGTGTTTATATCGAGGGAGTCATATGGACAAGATCTTCAACTCTTTTTTAGATTATTTTTCCGAATAATCAATTGATATCTACTTCGGTTTCTGAGTCGTATACTACTGTGTTGAAACTTCAAAAAATCATAGCTTCATCTCACGAAGTCATATTAGGATGTTCTCTACATGCATGCTCTCGATTTAAAACTAATACAATGTTCTTTTAGAGCTTTTTGCCTAAAAATCAATTTATCAAAAATTCAATTCTTATGATTCATAGAGCCGTGTGGGTTTAATTGCGAAACTTCGAAGAAGCATAACTTCTTCAAACGAACTCAGATTTCAGCATTGTTTATATGTATGAAATCCTTTCACATATATTATAACATGGTTAAGTTTATTTATCCTAAATAATCTCCACTTTAAAAGTTATTATTATGGCTTATAATAACTTATTTGTCTAGCCCGAATTTGCGAGTGTTACACTACGCTGGGCGTAGCCTCTGTACACTGAAACCCTAACCTTAAGGTTTTGAGCCCAATTTAAGGACTCTAACTCCTGGAGATCATCCCCATGATAAACCTCCACCCTCCTAAAACTTTCCTTTAAAACCCTAGCCACCGATTATGAGTTTTGGACCTTTTAGAGAATTTTGTGTGCCCTTTGTTGGAAGAAGGTGTTTATAGAACAAAGTGGGATGTTTCAAGGTGTATATATCTAGGATTTGCAAGATAACATTTATCTCTGGAAGGTATAAAGCTTCCATCTTAATGCTTTTACATGTTAGGTCTAGTATGGTTTTGAGTTTTATGCTTTTGTCCCCATAATCTTGGTCCTTGTGAGTATGGGTTATTCCAGACCATTTGAATGCCTCCTTCTGATATTTTTGAGGCTATAGATTAATATAAATGAGAGCTTGGGCACTCTTATCCATCCATTCATGAGTTCTTTAGCAAACATTGGTTTTATAGACTTAGGATTTATGTTTGTGCTCATTCTATCCATACAGATAGATACAATATGAGACTTTATGCATTAAGACATTCATTTAGATCAAATCTCAGAGTTTGAGAGTTTGGCTTGCTGTATTAGGAATTTAATACAAGTTTTTGGGAAATAGAGGCTCTACATTAGGCGTAGCCTTCTATACGCTAAGCTTAAATCTACTTTGGGCACAAACTTCTATCTACAAAGTGTAGCTTTATACAGGGCGTAGATTAGTCTGCTATGTTGAGCATATGTCAACTGTGGATTGACCATTGACTTTTTTATGGCTTTGACATTTGGTCAACCATTTTGGGACTTATCCTTGTTAGGGCAAAATGGTCTTTTACCCAAAGGATATTTGCTTGCAATCCTAGAAATTTGAGAATTAGTTATTACCTAAATTGCTAATTAGGGTTTTATTATGTATATGTTTAGCAGAAGGAAACTTGATATCGTCTGCTCGAGTGTGTGTTCATCCGGTCTTCAGTATTATGTGTGTTTTCTCACCATACTTTGTACTTCAGTATGTGTCTTTGTGTGTAGGATGTTGTCATGATGTATTGATCTGTTAGATTTAGTAGATCTGTAGATTACCTATACTTGCTTGATATTGTTTATTGTTTGCATATGTCGACATTGTATCGTTGTGTTAAGGTGGTACTTCTTTCTGCTGAAGGCCAACAAACCCGAGAGTGGTCCAACTTTATTGTGCAGGCTTAGGAGCGATCCAACTTTACGTTGTAGGCTTGGGGGTATTCCAGTCTTGTGATGTAGGCCCAATGTTCATGCATTGTATATGTACAATATAAGGTATTTTGGGGGAACTCACTAAACTGTGGCTTATTAAGGATTCAAATGTTTTTTAGGTACTTACAATTGACTGTACACACATACATCAACGGTTTTATGATTCGAGATTCCACATTTTTTTCTTTATAGCTCTGATTTTGAATTATGGTTTTTTAGCAAATGGTTATACTTAATGTAATTTTATAAAAACGGGTGTTTATTCTACTTTAAAAATGAAAAAGTTTTATTCTCGAATTTGGGACGTTACAAGTTGGTATCAGATCCCTGGTTTGAGGGATTTGGATGAACAATCATGTGAATCCAAACTCAAATTAGGATGTAAGAATTTTCACAAACATTTTCAAAAGGATTTAAGAAAATAGTTGGGTTAGAGACATGAATTTAGTTCTTGGTCATGTTTTTGTCTGATTATTAGCCTAGTATTGGGAGCATGGATCTCTGACTCAATTATAGTTTTAATAGGGAAGATACAATGTGTATAATCAACTGGAGCTTGAATAGGAAAGTGGTTCCCAAAATACCCATGTTTTTTGTATTTATATTTGCTGATATGAAAATTATTGGAAATGCATGCTAGTTGATAGGCTAAGGATCTTCTACGAATTACATGTTAGAGTTTCTTGATTTATGATGCATGATGGCTTAGGGAATTTCATGTTATGCTATATGAAACTGAAATTATTCTTATAGTTGTTTAGTGTATGCATAATGGTTGTACATAACTAAGATTTATAGCCTAAGAATATTTTATTGAGCCTTATTTCATGTTCCTCTTCTGGTTGTGGGCTTAGCGTAGAATCAATTATACGACTGTCTATCGAATCCAATGTTATATATGATTAGCATACACAAGGCGACTACAAATTTAGTGAAGGTTTCATGTGTTGGGGAAGATGCTTAGAAGTGAGTGGTTATGAGGATTTGTTAGTTACTCGAGAGAGAGTGAATATAGGGAGTATGTGTTTCCTAGTCGCTTAGGGTCTAGTGGCTTAGGAGATTCATGGCGATCCTTCAAGACAAATACGGGTAGGTGTGGAAGGTAGTATGAGACTGTACTACTTGAAGCATAGGAATCGTATGCATCTCAAGGAAGTAATGAGTTCCAAGGGATGGGTGGTTGAGTAGTGATGTGGTAGGGTTAGTTACAGCCCATCCTCATGTCGTTAGTCTTTTGGTTTTGATTGCTTTGGATGAGGGTTAAGTTAGTGCTTGTTTAGTCCTAAGTGGCCTTGGCTATTTAGACCTAAATGGTGCTGTTCTATACGAGTTAGTTGATTTCAAGGTGTCGAAGACCTTGTTGAAGTAGTGCCAGTATGATTTGTGAGACTCCTGTAGGAAGCGAATGTGATGATCGACCCGATGATTGCAGACTAAGGATGAGTGGCCGTCTAATGGATGGGATGTCATCCTCTACGACGGGGTTATGTTCTTCCAGCCTCCCGTGTTTGATAAAGGAGGTGTTAGATGTGTTTTAGTAATTAGATGAAAGAAAAGGAGCGTGTTCTCCACATCAATTTCTACAACAAGGGAATATTCAAGACTCGACTGTTCTTTTGGTTCGGTGGCCTATGTGAAGACCATGTCTCAAGTTGGATGCTTGGTTCAGTTTGAGAAGATCGGGTGTATCCAAGGAGGTTTGAGAAATTTAAGATTCAAAAAGGTGAGTTCTATTATATGTTAAGTTTGTCGGAGATATCATTTGAGCGTTTGTAAGGAATTCTTGAAGCTTCTAGGGAGAATAAGGTTGTGGGTAAATTCTTCAAAGTAGGTTTCGGTTGCGCGAAGTTCAGTTCTTAAAGTTCCTCGTCAATCCAATGGGATTCTGATCGATTTCGATGAGATTGAGGTGGCGATGCTGGGGAAGTTTCCAAGGTCTACTTTGAGATTCAAAGTTTCTAAAGGTTGGCTGATTGTCATTCGAAGGACCATATTGTGTTGTGTTATGCGTATTGAGAGTCATGGTTGGTATGTATCTTGTTGACCCGATCTGAGGCTTTGATGTTGAAGATGTTCAAAGATGGTAGTTTAAACCCTAAGTGGGGGAGAATTGGGCATCCTTCTTGAAGGATCATCGACCATTGGGATTTCATTGTTCAGCTTAATGGATCACGGGAATATACAATTTGAGTGGGCGATGATTTTGGTTCATTAGTATTGATGGAGACGAGAATGAAAGTAGGATACCATTAAAAAACTCGTGGTTAGGAGGTCTTCTTATTGCGTTATCGAGGGTCTGTTGAAATCCTTTCTTGTCAGGAAGAATTTAAATATTGGTAAGATAAAATGTAAAGTAATTTCGGTCTATGTCTTCCAAGATGCATCTGATGTGCTCACGACAAAAAGTTCTGGGGTAAGGAACTCTTTGTGGTCAGTAGTTTCTTCTGGAACCGCTAAGAATCTTGAGAAATGAGTGTTTGAGTCTTGCAAGTTAGGCATAAGACATAACGAGCAAGGTTAGCTCACAATATGGGTTTGTCATTTATGGTAATGGGTGGACAACTATTGATCTGTTGACCAACTATAGAGTTCAGTAGGTGTATTTTCACATAGGATTTGTTTAATAGTGAAAGGGATCATTAGGTTCATTTGTCGATCCGTTTCTGTTTAATTGGTTATTTGTTTCCTTAGCATCATCTGGGAGCATTCGATGATCACTGAGATGTGATAGTCAAGGGTGCAATTGGTGCGTCGACCCTTAATCATAGTCTTGTCAGTGATATTACTAGAGTTCGGGTTGTGTGTACTCTCGACTGTTTGGTTGTATAATTGTTGTTCCTAGTGGGCTTGAATTGGCGGTTGTCCTTGGTTATTGGGACTTCGGATTTCGGAGAGAAGTTATTCAGTTTTTAGGCATATATGTAACCTACGTAGAGTCCAGTTTGTGTAGGTCGCGTTGATTGGGTTGATTAATTGATTGATTCGAACAGGGCTCTAGCAAGAATCTGAATAACATTAGAATTCTTCTCCTAATTTGGAAGTTCTATTTGTTTAATTGCATATTGGTGTACAACTTCATTTAGCGCCTAAGGTTTGTTGTTTTTCTTGACCCACTGGTACTTCCCCCTTTGGGTAAGGCAATGTCAAAGAAGGAGCATAGTCGGCCTAAGGAGCGGTGTGTTCCCTTATGGGAAGGATGAATTGTTGGCAGTCTAACAAATAATTGTCGTGTGGAGTGTAAGGGGATTTAGTGTTATAGACTAAGCATACTTAGTCTAGTCTTATGGAATAGTTCTTATTTGAGTTACTGCTTTCAATTTGAGGGCTAGCATTCAACCGTTAACCTTATTCTCGTAGTCGCATGCGAGCATGTTTTGTCCGATGATGTGTTCGTAGCAGTTTAGACAATGGTAGGTTTGTATGTTATATATTAGTATGTCTCATGTGGTTGTTGGTAGGTGTAAGTGGGATGTTGATTGGGTTCCCACATGTTAGCGGGGTGATGTGTAACACCCGCGTTTTTGGCAAAGCATTAGTATAATGATGTAATAGTTAGCGTCAATAATCGTAACCTACTTTGAAGTAATGAAGAAGGATTATTTGAGTATTATGTGATTTCTGTTATTTATGTGCAATATACATACTTATAACGATATAATAAATAATAAAAAAATTATGTATAAAAAATAGAATGAATATTTGACCCAATATCTTTAAAGAATGTTGAAGTAGTTGTAACAAGGATTCTGGTGATATAAGGAACGCTGAAATCCGACTTATAGCGAATAAGTTATGACCTGTCGAAGTTTTACGACTAAACCGACACAAAGCCGCGTATCGTAAAAAGTGAGATTTTGATAAACTAATTTTTAGCCTTAGCGATCTTAATGAAATTTGTAGTACATGTTAAACCGAGAACATACATAAAAAGATATTCCAAATCTGACTTCCTTATAGGAAGTTATGGTTTTTCTTAGATTTAGCATAGCAGTACACAACCCGGAAATCGAATTTTAGATCGATCGATTATTAGCCGACACAACCTAAATGAGAATTGAAGATCTTGTTAATATGAGCTCAATGATATAAAGACAGTTGAAAATGGACATCGGATGAAAAAGTTATGAATTTTTAACGGACTTTAACTTTCTAAGTCTGTTAAAATATAACTTGAAGATTAAAATATAAATTAGCTGACATAGTCTAAAAGAAAGTTGTAGATCCCATCGATACCTACGGGTGGATATAAAAAATGTCAAAAACGGAGCTCGTATGCGAAAGCTACAGATTTTAGAAGATAATTAGTTTTTGGAGTAACCAACGAGTGACATGTGGCGCAATCTGAGTCGCACCTACTTACACACGGCTTTGCACAAGATCGCAACACGTGGCACAATATGCCTAACGTAATTTTGAGTATGCTCATTGTAACCCTTAAAAACTTATTACGTTCAACATAATTCTTGAGTATGCTCAGTGTACTCGGTGCTGCCAACTTATAAATAAAAAGGCGTTTTTCACTCTTTTCTCACATCTCTTCACCCATTTCCCTCCCAAACACCCCTAAACCATCTAAACCTTTCCTTAGGACCTACTAGGTATTATTATCAAGTCTCGGAGAACCGGAAAGCCCCGAGTTAAAGAGCTTTCGGCTCAAAAGTTCTGCCCATGCACATCGCGGTTCCTCGCTAAATCCCATTGTAAGTGAGTTATGCCTACCCTACTTCAAGTATAACTTATGTTTAAGTTCATTATCGTTATTATGAACCTATAAAAAAGATTTATTAGTGATTCAAATTCCTTATACTAATTAATCTGTTTATGGGGATGATATCTAGGCTGTGATTTAGTGAGGTGTTTAAAGTGGTAATTCTAAACAGAATACTTCTTATACCAAACAGACCCTACCTCCAATATGATCCAACCTGATTGTTCCTTATTTGATAGATCATGAAAGTAGACTTTGAGTTAATGAAGAATCTAGAATAATAATTAGTTGTAATAATTATTAGACTACAACTTAGTAATGATAATACTAGGTTTTGTCAACGGAAAAGACAATTGTTAGAAGCAAAGCGTTGCCGGAATTTCAAGTCATCACTTTAACAAGTGAGTGCATAGTTACTTTCAAATTACACATAGATATGACGATTTAATATAAATTACTTGCTATATGTGCCTATTATTTGTGTTCCTGATATCTATGCTAGATAAACGATTTATACATGTTTTACTCGATTTAAATTGTATATGTATTTTATACCTATAAATTATGATGGGTAAAGATAGGTAGATGATATGGATGATGACAGATGAAATAAATGATGATGGGCCTCAATGTTTAAGCTGATCCAGTAATCTAGCAGAGTATAGATGATGACCACAGACTATTCTAGACAGTCCAGTGCAACATTGGCAGGCTCGCAGCCAGTAGGTGATTTTGAACTGTGTGTTCACCAGGTGTACTCCATCCCCTTCATGGTTGCCTTACTGAGATATATTATTGAGGAATCCCTGAAGCAGTGTTGTCTTCCTGATGATAATCCTTATGCTAGGTCCCTTGAGTTAGATGCTTTAGGTACAATGAGGATAATGTGAACGGGTAATTATGTTGAATGATTCGATGAAATTAAAGAACTTAATTATTTTGAGTTGAAAACTCTATCCCACTCGGTTTCTTGTATTACAGGTAGTTGAAAAGGAGCACATGTGTGATGATTAGATGAGAGATCTATAGATTATAGGCCGTTAGAATAATAGATGTTTGTTGGGCCTGTACTATTTCTATTTATGCTTATGTACTATATTGACGATGACATCCCAACGTTTTTAATATAATGAACATCCATTTCTTTGGAAATGGTTTGATAATGTACTTATTATATTTTTGGGAACAAATTTTTCAATATTATTCTTAAAAAGGATACTCTGATTTTAAGTAAAGCATAAACAAGTCGGTCTTTTTTGGTCGTGAAATTGGGGATGTCACAGTTGGTATCAGAGCATTAGTTTAAGCGAACTAGGAATTTGTAGGATTTCTAGACTTAAACTTAGAATGCTAATTGATGATTCTGAGATGATTGTCTGCAATATACACGAGCACTAGCTTATTTTAGGAATGATTCCTAAATTGCTTTTTTGTGTTAAATGATTTGTGATACTTTATATGTTATTATTTGATCGGATCTATGGTCTATTGCCGACTAGATATGGAAACCTTTTGTGTTTAGATTTCTAAATGTTCCATTATGATATTAGAACTGGCATGTAACTTTTCGAAGAGACAAGTAGGATTTAAACGTCTATCGTAAATAAAGATCTAAATTTGCCTAGTTTGGTGTATAAATCGAAATGGTGAGAACTCGAAGCGGATTAGGAAACACTAATGGAAACCATCACCCTGAGCCATGAGTGATTGAGCGTTGACCAAAGGTAGCAGCTGCACCCAAACCAATCACGATGGCAGAAGTCCAAGCAATGATTCAGGCTATGATGGCCGAACAAAGAGAGGATACAAGACAAATGTTGCATAATAATAGAGATGAACCTACTGTACCCATTGTATAACCTGAGTGGAACATTGAATAGTTAGAGGATGGAAATTATAACCATATTGTGAGTCAAGTTGAATTGTAAGTGGTAAGGAGGAACAACGGGGATAGAGTGATTAACAGGGATAGGCGTATGTATGAGAAATTGTCGGGTGCCCAACCACCAAGTCTTTCTGGAAGCCCAAATCTAGTGGAGATTATGGACTAGATCTCCAAGATGGAAATGGTATTTGAAAGCTGCAACTACAGTAACAAGAATAAAACTGTCTTTGCAGTCAAACAACTAAAGACCAGAGTTTTAAGCTGGTGTAAGTTATTGGCAAATACAATGCCATGAGGAGAAGCCCAGATGATGTCTTGGGAAGAATTCACGGAGCAGTTGAAAATGCAGTACTGCTCGAAAGTAGATCTTATATAGCTAAACAACAAGTTTCGGAACCCAAAGAAAGGGAAGATGAGTGTTGATGACTATTCCACTGCATTCATCGAGAGAATGAAGTTATTCCCCTACTTCATGACCTATTGAACTCTCCAAGATAAAGAAGTTTGCTAACGGATTGCCATTGGATATTAGCCTAACAGCAAAATGGCAGCCACTTTGAAGACAACCGTTAGAGTAGCTAAGAATGTTGAGACCCGGTTAAGGGAGAAGGGTATGAAAAAGGATGAGGTAGGAGAGAAAAGGAAGTTTTGTGGATCCTCAAGGTCCAACAAGAAATGAAAATTCTCGAAGTTTGGTTCTAAGAAGTTTGGAGGAGGAAGTGGTCAAGAAAAATGGTATGAGAAGTGCAAAAAGAAGCACTTTGGAAAATGTGGCGAGTAGGCGACTTGTTTCAAGTGTGGGGAGACTGGGCATTACGCCAATGAGTGCACATCTAGCAAGAGGGTGTGTTACAGATGCAATGAAGAATGGCATATTTCTAAGGACTGCCCGAAGAAGAAGGAGGCGCCAATGCCTAATGTTCCGCTAAGGCCACAGGCAAGCACATTCCAGATGACCCTAGAAGCAACAAGGGATGAAGCAGATGTCGCTTCAGGTACCTTTCTTGTAATTGGATTTCCTGGAAATATATTGTTTGACTTGAGCAAATTACTCCTTTATATCGCATAAATTTGGTGTAATATTATCATTGCTTGTATTTAAACTTGATAATACTCTAGTTGTAGCAGTTGCCAGTGGAAAATTCATACCTGTTAACAATTGCATTAAAAACATCATCATCGGCTTGAATATAAATAAATTCCATGAGGAGTTGTTACCCATTGACTCGAACGGTTTCGACATTCTTCTTGGAATGGATTGGCTTAGTGAAAATGAGGACGAGATACTATGCAGGAAGAAGATGGTGAGAGTAAACACACCTAGAAAAAAGTCGTTTCTGGTGTATGATGATAAACATAGAGTAAATTCTAGAATCAGTTCCCAGATGAAATCCAGAAAATGTTTGTCAAAAGGATGCACGTCATACTTGGCATTTGTGATCGATGTAATGAAGGAAAAGAAAGAGATGAAAAGAATACCAGTGGTGTGTTACTATCCTGAAGTCTTTCCCAAAGATCTTCCTGGATTGCCCCATGACAGACAAGTAGAGTTTTGAATAGACTTCTTACCAGGATCGATGTCGATAGCTAAAGCACCATACCGATTAGCACTAAAAGAGATCAACGAGCTTATGATGCAAATTTAAGAGTAGTTGGACAACGTTTTCATTAGATCTGGCTCATCACCCTGGGGAGCTCCGGTGTTATTCGTAAAGAAGAAGGATGGGAGCATGATGATGTGTATAAACCATAGAGTGCCGAACAAGGCAACGACAAAGAACAAGTATCCATTTCCAAGGATTGACGACCTGTTCGATCAGCTGCAAGGTTCGAGCTTTTTCTCAAAGATCGATCTCAGGCCAGGATATCATCAGCTGAAGGTGAGAGAACAAGATTTTGAGAAGACCGCATTCAGAACGAGATACATACACTATGAATTCTTGGTTATGTCATTTGGACTAACCAATGCTCTAACAACATTTATGGATTTGACGAACAAGGTTTGTAAACCATTCCTCGATAAATTCGTGATAGTGTTCATAGAGGACATTCTGATTTACTCAAAAAGCTAGCACAAGCATGGCAAGCACTTGCGAGAAGTATTAGAAGTTTTAAAAAAGAAGAAGTTGTACGCAAAGTTCTCCAGATGTGATTTTTGGATTCGAGAAGTCGAATTCTTGGGTCATGTGGATAACCAAGAGAGAATAATGGTTGACCCAACAAAGATTGAAGTCGTGATGAAATGGGAATGACCAAAATGTCCCACTGAGATTTAAAGCTTTCTAGGTTTAGTTGGATATTACTGAAGGTTTATCTAAGGCTTTTCTTCTATAGGTGCTCCTTTAACAACTTTGAACCATAAAGGAGCTACATATACATGGAGTTAGAAACATGAAGAAGCATTTGAGAAATTAAAGTGGAAGTTGTGTGATGCACCGATTCTTTCTTTACCGGACTGAGTTGAAGACTTGGCAGTCTATAGCAATGCATCTGGAGTTGGGTTAGGTTGTGCTCTGACCCAGAGAAATAAAGTGATATCATATGCATCTTGAAAATTGAAAGAGCACGAAAAGAAATACCCCCATCTATAGTGATGCATCTGGAGTTAGGTTAGTTTGTGTTCTTACCCAGAGAAATAAAGTGACAGCATATGCATCTTCACAATTCAAAGAGCACGAAAAGAACTAACCCAATCATGATCTAGAGTTGACAGCAGTAGTATTTGCATTAAATATATAGAGGCATTATCTTTATGGCACAAAGTGCAAAATGTTCAGTGATCATAAAAGTCTCCAATATCTCTTTGATAAAAACGAATTGAATACGAGACAACGACACTGGCTAGAATTGCTCAAGGATTATGATTGTGAGATACTTTGCCACCTTGGTAAAGAAAATGTCATAGCTGATGCTTTAAGTCGAAAAGTAAACTTGGAAAGAAAAAGGCCAAGAGTGTTAAGAATAGAAGTTGTCTCGACAATTGTGGAAAGCATTAAGAAAGCTCAGGAAGAAGCTTTGGAGAAAAATGACCGAAAGGAAGAACGTTTAGGAAAAACGTTGGTATTCGATACAAATAATCAAGGATTAAAGGTATTCCAAGATAGGATTTGGGTGCCTAAGATGGGAGGAATAAAAGACCTTCTGATGGAAGAAGCTCACAAGACCATGTACTCGATTCATCCCGAAATAACTAAGATGTATAGGGATCTAAAACCTTACTACTGGTGGCCAAAGATGAAGCTCGATGTTGCAAAGTATGTGACAGGGTGTGTAACATGTGCAAGAGTTAAAGCACAACATCAGAAACTGTATGGGAGTTTAGAACCTTTACCTATACCTCTGGGTAAATGGGAAGAAATCACCATTGACTTTGTGACTAAATTGCCCAGGACGAAGAATGGTCACGACATGATTTTGGTAGTCGTGGATTCGTTCACAAAGAGTGCACACTTCATAGCAGCCAGTGAGAGATGGTCTATGGATAAGCTTGCGAATGCTTACCTGAAGGAGATAATAAGACTACACAATGTTCTATTAACAATTGTATATGATCATGACACTAGATTCACATCAAGATTTTGGAAAACTCTACAAGAGGAAATGGGTACAAACTTGTGTTTAAGGACAACCTACGATCTGCATACTGATGGTCAGAGTGAAAGAACAATTCAAACATTGGAAGATATATTAAGAGCATGTACCCTAGAATTTCAAGGAACTAGGTTGAGCATTTTCTCCTAGTAGTGTTTTCCTACAACAATAGTTACCATTCGAGAATTAAAATGGCACCTTATCAAACCTTGTATGGATAGAAGTGTCGTATGCCGTCTTGCTGTCTTGAGGCTAGAGAAAAGCAGGTTATGGATCCTTAAATAGTCCATAAACTGCTGAAAAAGCTAGAAGAGATTAGAGAAAGAATGTTAGCAGCTCAAGATCGCCAAAAGTGTTATGCTGACAAGAAGCGAAAACCAATTGCATTCAAAGTTGGAAATTCGGTATTGCTAAAAGTCTCACCATGGAAGGGACTTACAAGATTTGGAAAGTGAGGAAAGTTGAGTCCAAGATTTATTGGACGATTCAAGGTTATTCAGAGGATTGGGAACCAAGCTTACAAGCTGGAATTACGGGAAGAACTTGATGGTATTCATAACACTTTCCTTGTGTGTTATTTGAGGAAGTTTACAGGATAAGTTCCTGATAAAATTCCACTTTTGGAGTTCAGGATGGTTGATGATAAAAGGTTAATAGAAGAGCATGAAGCGATTGTTCACCGTAAGACAAATAAGTTGCAACGCAAGATGGTCGAACTAGTGCTTGTGTGATGGAAACATTCGAATGCGCCAAACCTCACCTGGGAGACAAAGAGTGACATGATGAGTTGCTGTTCAAATCTGTTTGCTGATGCACGATTCTGGGACAGAATCATCCTAAGGAGGAGAGAATTATAACGCCCGTGTTTCTGGCTAAGCATTAGTATAATGATTTAGTAGTTAGTGTCAACAATTGTAACCTATTTTGAAGTAATGAAGAAAACTTATTTGAGTATTAGGTGATTTATGTGCAATATACATCCTTAAAATGATATAATAAATATTAAAAAAATAAGCGTAAAAATGAAGATTTGACCCAATATCTTTAAAGAAAGTTGAAGTAGTCATCACAAAGATTGTGGGGACATAAGGAACGCTGAAATCTGACTAATAACGAAGAAGTTATGACCCGTCGAAGATTTACGACTAAACCGGCACAACGCCACGTATCCTAAAATGTGAATTTTTGATAAACTACATTTTAGCCTTAGTGATCTAAACGAAAGTCGTAGTATACGTTAAATTGAGAACATATATAAAAAGAACGCCAAATCTGACAGAGGTAGAGGAAGTTATGATTTTTCTAAGATTTAGCATGGCAGTACACAACCCGGAAATCAAATTTTAGATCGATCGACTATTATCCGACACAAACTAAACAAGAATTGAAGAACACGTTAATAGGAACTCAACGATATAAAGACAGTTGAAAACGGACGTCAGATGATCAAGTTATGAATTTTTAACGGACTTTAAATGTCTAAGCCTGTTAGAATATAACTTTAAAAATAAATTCAAAATTAACCGATAGAGTCTAAATGAAAGTTGTAGGTCTTGTCGATACCTACGCGTGTATATAAAGAATGTCAAAAATGTAGATCGTATGCAAAATTTATAGATTTTAGAAGATAATTAGTTTTTGGAGTAACTAGCGAGTGACACGTGGTGCAATCTGAGCCGAAAGCTCTTCAAAGTCGTTATAGTGATTGATCTACTTATGGGTTTGATGTCTAGGCTGTGATATAGTGAGTTGTTTAATGTGGGATTTCCGAATAGTATACTTCGTATACCAAATAGACCCTACCTTCGATATGATCCTACCTAGTTGTTCCTTACTTGCTAAATCATCAAAGTAGACTTTGTGTTAATGATAAATCTAGACTAATAATTAATCTGAATAAATATTAGACTAAAACTTAGTAATAATAACACTAGGTTTCGTCAATGGAAAAGACAATTGTTAGAACGAAAGCGCTTCCTGAATTTTGAGTCATCACTTTAACAAATGAGTGCATAGTTACTTTCATCTTACACATAGATATGAAATATTTAATATAAATTACATGCTATATGTGCCTATTATTTGTGTTCCTGATATCTATGCTAGATGAACGATTTATACATGTTTTACTCGATTTAAACTATATATGTATTTTACACCTATAAATTATGATGGCTAAACATAGGTAGATGATATAGATGATGAAAGATGAAATAAATGATGAGAGGCCTCGATGTTTAAGCTAATCCAGTCATCTAGCAGAGTATAGATGACGACCATGGACTATTCTAGACAGTCAAGTGGAATGCTGGTAGGCTCGCAACCTGTACGTGTTTTTGAACTACGTGTTCACCAGATGTACTCCATCCCCCTCATGGTTTCCTTACTGACTTATATTGCTGAGGAATCCCCAAAGTAGTGTTGCCTTCCCGATGATAATCCTTAGGCTAGGTCCCCTGTGTTAAATGCTTTAGGGACAGAAAGTGAGGATAACATGAACGTGTAATCGGGTTGAATGATTTGATGAAATTAAAGAACTTAATTATTGTGGGTTGAAAACCATATGTGCTAACCAAGTTCCCAATCTTAATCCACTTAGTTTCTTGTATTACAGGTAGTAGAAAAAGAGCACATGTGTGATGATCATATGAGAGATCTATGGATTATAGGTCGTTAGAGTAATAGATGTTTGTAAGGCCTATACTATTTCTGTTTATGCTTATGAATTGTATTAATGATTACATCCCAACATTTTTAATATAATGAAAATACATTTCTTAGGAAATGGTTTGATAATATGTTTATGATATTTTTGGGAACAATATTCTCAATATTATTCTTAAAAAGGATACTCCGATTTTAAATAAAGCATAAACAAATGGATATTTTCTGGCTGTGAAATTTGGAATGTTATATGATGGTCATGGGCTTAGAGACCCATCAGGTGCTAGTGGGGAGTCTTTATGTATGGGTAATGGCAAGAATGACAAGGAACCGTGATCTTCTCATTCCAACGGTTGGATGTTGTCACGACGTAACGCAAACCGTTTTAGATTGGGCTTATGTAGAATGTTGACTTATTGGAAAAGTCATGAATGCATAGGTATAGATTGTCTATCAAATCTATTCCTTTTCTTATTTTGCTTTCATTCTTGTTCTAGTTATTGTTTCTGCTGCAATCATTAAAACCCAAAAACAAATCATCCCCCCCACCCTATTTGCATAATAAGTGGTATCAAAGAACAGATTTTGAATTTCCTGACAAGTTTGTTTGATTTTATTTTCTTTCTAGATTTGACTGCGATTTTTGATAAAATCGCATCAAGGAGGTATGAACATCGCCAATCCAAATTGCGTGAATGCCTTACATGAAGGTTCGCAAGATGGAGAAAGGCGCCAACCCAGGTGTGGACAATTTAGGAATTATGATGAGTGAAAGGTACACGAATTCCCTGAATTCATTGGTAGGACCTATCCATAAGTATATTTGGATTGGGAGAGAAAGATTGAAAGAATCTTTGACTTTGAGGAGTGAGATGATGAGAAGTTTGTGGGAACAATAAATAGATCGACATATTCTAAAACACATAAGTGAATTATCGACAAGAATAATGAAGATCAATCGTTTGTCGAATGCTTAGATTCAAAAACTTTAGAAGAGTTCAATGTGAACTTTTCTGTGAAAAATTACGACAGCAACTAGGGTTTTACAAACGTTAACCCTGATAATGCATGCATGCACTTTATATATATGCTAGACTATTAAAGCAAAAATACAAGAATGGACCGTCCCATTCAACAATAAACCTATACTAGCACATAAATTTGACACAACACAATTAAGCCCAACAATCTCCCCCTTTGTGTCAAATTGTGAAGGAGATTCTTAATTGTTGTTATCTTTTCTGAACCTTGAAAAGTTTCAGCATTAATCCCAGAAGAGTGTTTTAGACAATGATGTACCACTTGATCATATTTAAAAAGAATTTCTGATCAGCAGCATCATTATCTTTACAAAATTCAGTTAACTTTATGATATAGTTCAGAGCAGATGTCGAGTGTAAGTTTTTGTCTAGCAAAAGGAACGTACACCTCTGAACTTTTTGATCAGTCTTTCTTTGGTACACCATGCTCCAATTTCCTTTTTGGATCTTGCCCAACTTCATCTTGTTGAAATCTTTCGATTCCTCTTCAGGTTTCTGAATTGGCTACTTTTTCAAAACAGATGCGATTTCCACATCCATCTTTGCGATCCCATGGATGTAACACACAACCATCCTCTTTAGATGAGCTAGGATTGGTTAGAACTTCTGTACATCTTTTGACAAAATCAGAAACAAACAGATCCAATCATGTGGATTCATATAAGGTAGATCAGCAAGAGTGAATTCAAATTCAATACGATTTGTACCTCCGAATCATTTGAATTTGATATTGATGAAGTTGTCAGCTGGAAAAAGGAGCATAAACCTTCACTGTGATGATCTTTTGTAAACTGCAAACTCGAAATTGAGGCTTTTTATACTTGAGATAGAAAGAGAAGAGCGTATGATTAACATGAGAATCAGAAAGTGGGGCTCTCTAAACCTTCTCAAAGCATTGAATAGAAATGCCCTACGAGTGATCAGGAAGTCGAGTTGAGATTCAGAAGTGTTGTCTAGTTCGAACGACACTGAAGGCTCCAAACAGTGAGTGCTAGGATCATCAACCACCTCTTTCTGAATCCTTTGAATAGACCATAGAGGAAAGAGGGTACTCTGAGTTGCAAGAGTGACCTTCCCAATCTCAGCTTCCTTCTCTTGATCTTCTAACTCTTTGTGAACTCTTAATAGATTATCAAGTTCATAATCACGTTTCTTTCTTATGATTTTTTCACTTTCGGATAATTTTTCCTCTTCGTCTTCAACATCAACTACATTCACTTTTCCTTTAGATCTAAAAGCTTCATTACCCTTCTAATCTTTAGTGTTCGGTTTCGGTTTTGGTTTTTGCTCAACTTCATCAATTGGTTTGAAAGGCTTTTGCTTGGGTTTTTTGTATTCGAGTTCTCCCCCTTGTTTCAAAAGAGCATCACTCTTCGAAACACCTTCAATCTTATTGAGCATTGAAAAGAGCGGTTTGAGTTTATCAGCAAGATGTTGTCGTACCGAGACACTGAGAAATGAATCATGTGTCTCTACCAATCGTTGTAGATTATGATTAACCTCCGAAACACAACTTTTTATAACAATATTCTTGGATTCCAAATCGTCAAAAATCTTATTTTTTGTAGTTTATGTTAACTAAAAAGATCTTAGCTTTTTCAGTCTTCTGAGCTAGTTTACCCATGATAGTGTTCTCGGTAGCAAGATCTTTTTGAAGTTGTTCAATCTTGGACACAACAGAGGCATATAGCATAGAATTGTCAATCAGGATTTCAGAACGGACACAAGAAAGAGCTTCCTTTTCAACTTGCAGAGTAGATCCTAGACATGTAAGAACCTTATTGACAATTTTGTATTTTCATCAGAAGACCTTTGAAAGTCAGCCATGAACTTTGTGACTTCATCATTTGGAAAGTGAGGAAAGTTGAGTCCAAGATTTATTCGACCATTCAAGGTTCTTCAGAGGATTGGGAACCAAGCTTACAAGCTGGAATTGCTGGAAGAACTTGATGGTATTCATAACACTTTCCTTGTGTGTTATTTGAGGAAGTTTACAGGATAAGTTCCTGATAAAATTCCACTTTTGGAGTTTAGGATGGATGAAGATAAAAGGTTAATAGAAGAGCCTGAAGCGATTGTTCACCGTAAGACAAATAAGTTGCAACGCAAGATGGTCGAATTAGTGCTTGTGTGATGGAAACATTCGAATGCGCCGAACCTCACCTGGGAGACAAAGAGTGACAAAACCATTCTCTTTCTTTCTTCAATCGTTCCGGAACCTCCCGCTATGTATAAAATAAATTTTTGAACCAAGACGTCCATTCTTACGTGAACCAGTTCAGCTTCAGTGAACAAGATCGACGACCCCTTCTTGTTCTCGCCGAACCTCACCTGGGAGACAAAGAGTGACATGATGAGTTGCTGTTCAAATCTGTTTGCTGATGCACGATTATGGGACGGAATCATCCTAAGGAGTAGAGAATTGTAACGCCCGCGTTTCTGGCTAAGCATTAGTATAATGATTTAGTAGTTAGTGTCAACAATTGTAACCTATTTTGAAGTAATGAAGAAAACTTATTTGAGTATTATGTGAATTATGTGCAATATACATCCTTAAAATGATATAATAAATAATAAAAAAAATAAGTGTAAAAATGAAGATTTGACCCAATATCTTTAAAGAAAGTTGAAGTAGTCGTCACAAAGATTGTGGGGACATAAGGAACGCTGAAATCTGACTTATAACGAAAAAGTTATGACCCGTCGAAGTTTTACGACTAAACCGGCACAACGCCACGTATCCTAAAATGTGAATTTTTGATAAACTACATTTTAGCCTTAGTGCTCTAAACGAAAGTCGTAGTATACGTAAATTGAGAACATACATAAAAAGAACGCCAAATCTGATATAGGTAGAGGAAGTTATTAATTTTCAAAGATTTAGCATAGCAGTACACAACCTGGAAATCAAATTTTAGATCGATTGATTATTATCCGACACAAACTAAACAAGAATTGAAGAACACGTTAATAGGAACTCAACGATATAAAGACAGTTGAAAACGGACGTCAGATGATAACGTTATGAATTTTTAACGGACTTTAAATGTCTAAGCCTATTAGAATATAACTTTAAAAATAAATTCAAAATTAACCGATAGAGTCTAAATAAAAGTTGTAGATCCCGTCGATACCTACGCGTGTATATAAAGAATGTCAAAAATGTAGATCGTATGCAAAATTTATAGATTTTAGAAGATAATTAGTTTTTGGACTAACCAGCGAGTGACACGTGGTGCAATCTGAGCCGAAAGCTCTTCAAAGTCGTTATAGTGATTGATATACTTATGGGTTTGATGTCTAGGCTGTGATTTAGTGAGGTGTTTAAAGTGGGATTTCCGAATAGTATACTTTGTATACCAAATAGACCCTACCTTCGATATGATCCTAAATAGTTGTTCCTTACTTGCTAAATCATGAAAGTAGACTTTTTGTTAATGATAAATCTAGACTAATAATTAATCTGAATAAATATTAGACTAAAACTTAGTAATAATAACACTAGGTTTCGTCAATGGAAAAGACAATTGTTAGAACGAAAGCGCTTCCCAAATTTTGAGTCATCACTTTAACAAATGAGTGCATAATTACTTTCATCTTATACATAGATATGAAATATTTAATATAAATTACATGCTATATGTGCCTATTATTTGTGTTCCTGATATCTATGCTAGATGAACGATTTATACATGTTTTACTCGATTTACATTATATATGTATTTTACACCTATAAATTATGATGAGTAAACATACGTAGATGATATAGATGATGAAAGATGAAATAAATGATGAGAGGCCTCGATGTTTAAGCTAATCCAGTCATCTAGCAGAGTATAGATGACGACCATGGACTATTCTAGACAGTCAAGTGGAATGCTGGTAGGCTCGCAACCTGTACGTGTTTTTGAACTACGTGTTCACCAGATGTACTCCATCCCCCTCATGGTTTCCTTACTGACATATATTGCTGAGGAATCCCTAAAGTAGTGTTGCCTTCCCGATGATAATCCTTAGGCTAGGTCGCTTGTGTTAGATGCTTTAGGGACAGAAAGTGAGGATAACATGAACGTGTAATCGGGTTGAATAATTTGATGAAATTAAAGAACTTAATTATTGTGGGTTGAAAACGATATGTGCTAACCAAGTTCCCAAGCTTAATCCACTCAGTTTCTTGTATTACAGGTAGTGGAAAAAGAGCACATGTGTGATGATCATATGAGAGATCTATGGATTATAGGTCGTTAGAGTAATAGATGTTTGTATGGCCTATACTATTTCTGTTTATGCTTATGAACTGTATTAATGATTACATCCCAATGTTTTTAATATAATGAAAATACATTTCTTAGGAAATGGTTTGATAATATGCTTATGATATTTTTGGGAACAGACACAAGAAAGAGTGTTCTCGGTAGCAAGATCTTTTTGAAGTTGTTCAATCTTGGACACAAGAGAGGCATATAGCATAGAATTGTCAATCAGGATTTCAGAACGGACACAAGAAAGAGCTTCCTTTTCAACTTGCAGAGTAGATCCTAGACATGTAAGAACCTTATTGACAATTTTGTATTTACATCAGAAGACCTTTGAAAGTCAGCCATGAACTTTGTGACTTCATCATATAGTTTTTCGACTTTTTGGTCGTTTCAGCAATGGTTTTCTCAGAAACTTGGATTTCCTTGGTCGAATCTTCAAGGAATTTCGCATGATCCTTAGTGAGCATATCAATCATTGTCCAATGGGACTTCAGCATGAACTCATATTTGGATGAAGTTATAGATGACTACAAAATTGAATCCAACTTGGCACTCAGTTGTTTAAACTGCCCTTAAGTCATCGGGGATTTGTCATCATCACTTTTTTGATTGATGATAAAGGGGATGAAAGTGAAATCTTGAAAAGCTTCCTGGTCATCACCAAAGATGATGTATAGATTGTTATCTCTCAAAGGCGAAGCTGTAGATGTGTTGGGACGCATAGTAACACCAAAAATGAATTGTACCCCTGTATCAAATATGTTGACAATAACTTCAGGTGTACTAACAACGGTTGTTGTTGTTGCGGTTGAGTCGGTAAAGAGTGGAGTGTAGAATGGAATAGAGATCTGAGGAAGTGAAACTCCAACATAAAACTATGGTAAAGGAGCGATGGTAATCAGAATCGTCGTGGTAATAGGAGAGGATGGTGGAGTATGCATCTGAAAGAAATCAGAAATCAGAGTAGAAGTAGTTAGTGGAGTGGATACCTTCAGAATTGGTGTGGATGTTGGTGGTTCTGAAATAGCAACAATGTCTTATACTTCCTTGTGAACTAGATCCTCATGAATATTAGTTTGAGTTCTAGATTCTGAGTCCTCCTGAGTTACCGGAGAAGGTGACCTTGGTTGGCGATCTTGCTTCTTGATCTTCTTCTTCGGAGTTTTGCGAACTTCAAAATTGGCAAACTTAGCTTTACATTTTCATCCCCTCTTTGGTTTGTTTACTTCTTCAAGAATCATTCAAAATTCCTCGATGATGGGGCGAACGCCAGATGAGGACTATTTGTGATATACATTTAGAATGGCATTGTCTTGAGGAACCATTTCCAGCATCACTCTAGGAATAGAACCAACAAAGCTGAATTTGGTTGGATCAGACATCATAAACAAATAAGTTTTCAAAATTGGAATAACAACAATAATTGAATCTTCTAACCAAGGGACAAGGTAGTGATCAAAAATACGCTTGACAATGACCGACCCAAAACGAGCACATGATATCTTTGTATGACGTTTAGAGGAAAACGTACTCTAAATCAAATGAGTCCACAAAATTGAACCAAAATCAAGATTCACTCCATGGTAGAGGCCATAGATAAATGTGTAGAAAAAGCGACTTGCTTTTTCAGAACCAGCAACTCTTTCAGAAAAACCCTTGAACAGAGGAGTAAATAAAGCATTCCACATGGGAGATAAAAAAGTCTTCCTGAACTTTGAAAATAATGACAAATACCCATTGTAACATCTGGAAAAACAAATCGATGAGTGCATAAGTGGTAATCGATTCTGGATCCATGAGCCCTTCAGTGGTAGCAAACCTTAAAATTCTGCAAAACGGGATTTAGAAATCGTTGTTTTGTGAGAAGCTACCTTAAAGTGAATGAACCCATCCTGTTGATTGTACGTAGCAGAAGAATATGCTTTAGAGAGATGGATCAAAGGAACATTGTCTACCATGGTTAGGGCTTGAGACAGTGGCGAGTACTTTAGGTACTCAAGCATAGGTCGTAGGTCTTCATTGTATCGAGAAGACTCAAGATCGATATTGAGATTCTAACTTGGCTTAACGCTCAACTTAAGCACATATGTGGATTGATAGACGAAGGAAGTGGTTTCAGTTGATTCGGCCATTGTCACCATGAGGAAGTTAATAAACAATAGAGAGAGAAAAAGGTTTTTTCCTTGGAGTGTTTTGAAAATAGAGTGAGCGGTGAGAGAAAATCAATAATCTAAAAACCTTATATACATCATGAGTGGTGATAAAAAATTGGCGCTTAACGTTCCCATATCTCGAAAAAGTAGCTTGGGAAAGCGTGACAATTGTATGTGTCAGACCGCGTGTAACTGACATACATGATGTCATGAATTTGAAAACAACTCGTCTAAATTTGAATCCATATCTCCAATAAATCGCCTTTGATCTGTCAATGCTTTCGGAATAATCGACCAATCAACCATAACTTAGTTAGTGAATAAAAATAACCAACAAGGATTAGAACCACACTTGGAAAAATCATAAAGATTTTTGTGCAAGAGTGTGTCAAAGAAAAAGAAATAAAATAAATAAAATTTGTTGGATTTTGTGATGTCAAAATCAAATTGACCTAAAATCATATGGATCCCGGGCAACGATCTCTTCCTTCGGATTCAAGAGAGACTTGGAAGTGCCTGTGTGATTTCCCATTGAATTACAATCATCTATTTGTTAAGAAATAGTGAAAGGCTTCTTTTTGTAGCCTTATGTAGGTGGCGTTAGGTCCAACCAGATTCTTAAACTCAACATAAGTTCGAAAATCTAAATAAAGTACTTGTCTGACCAGAGTAATCATAAGAACAAGTATGTGTTGAATGTTTTCTAAGTGACTAGATAAAATGAAAATCTCAGGAAAAAATAGATCTGATTGGGACGAGAACATTTCATTAAAATCACTCAAAAAGAAAGATAAGATGTTATACTGGTAGTGGTACGAACCAAAAAGGTTGTAATCGTCAATGCATTGGTGAAAATATCTCGAACATATTAAATGTTCACCGTCGTTTCAAAAATGGGTTTAAGATTTTGAGTTTAACTTAAATCGTGGTGATAACGATTTGAAGATCATAAACGCAAATTTTGTATAACCATAAGCCTCAATGGTAATTTCTGAGAGCCTCAAGGGTTACGATTATGAAAATGAAATTTGATGGAGAAAATATAGGTTGGTTCCGAAGAAGGTGTACCTCTGCTATAAACGAATGACTAAGTAGTCAACTCTTAACTCTGTATGAGAAGAGTAAGGTAGAACGATGAATTATGTGAATAGATAGCCTGATTGGGAAGAACCAATCGGAATGAAAGTTTCATTAAGGCTTCAAACATAGAGTCTTAGAGGCTTGGGTTAACATGCAACAACATACTTCTAGGGACATTTAGCTAGTACATAGATTCTGAATTGTATAGCTGTCCCATCGTTCTGAAGTGAGGTAACAAGAATGTGTACCTAAGACAAGAACAAATTCTAAAAATAACACATAAAGAAAAATATTTTTGAAGTTTTTGATTCTCTGAAAAAAGATAAAACAAAAATACGAATATAGTTTTGTAATTTTTGGATTTTCTATGAAAAATGAAAAACAGAAAGTAAGAAAATATTTTTTTGATTTTTGGATTTTTTGAAAAAGAAATAAAAACATAAAGTTAGAAAATATTTTTGTGATTTTTGGATTTTCTGAAAAAGAAATAAAAATATAAAGTAAGAAAATATTTTTGTGATTTTTGTATTTTCTGAAAAAGAAAAAAACATACATAGAAAATTTAGAAACATAATTAAATAGTATCTTTCGAACCATTCCGAAGGTCAGAATCAATCGGAAGACATTTAATGTACAAAGGATACAACTCATTCCCAAGCTCTTGATCAACAGTATATTCTGGATCATTCTGAAGCTCAGAACATTTCGAAACATGAATAGTAATTTCCGATTATAAAAGGGGTTTTGGAACTGAGTCCGCTTCGATCATTCCTAAGCCTTGTAGAATGTGATTAAAGGTTGGTTCGGGTAAGGCTTTTGTAAAGATATCAATTATTTTATCAATGACCTAACATAGTGTACTTCAACATTTCCATCTTTAACGTGATCCTTAATGAAATGATATCTCAATGCAATATGTTTCGTCTTAGAGTGTTGCAATGGATTATGGCATATCTGAATTACGCTTTCTGAATCACAGTATAAAGGAATCCTCTTCATATTTATCATGTAATCTCTAACCTGACTTTGAATCCATACTACTTGAGAAGTGCACGATGCAACTACGATATACTCAGCTTCAGCAGTGGATAAGGAGATGCATTATGCTTCTTAGATTGCGAACTAACTAGTTTGCCATCCAGAAACTGACATCCTCCGGTTGTACTTTTACGATCAAGACCACATCCACTAAGATTAGCATCTGAATATGCTTGCACAAAAAATACAGAGTTAGAAAGGTACCAAATTCCGAGAGATGTCGTTCTTTTGAGGTATCGGAGAATATTCTTCACAACAGTCATATGAGGTTTACGTGGACTCGCCTGAAACCTTGCACAATAGCAAACAACAAACATAATATCAAGACGACTAGATGTTAGGTACATTAAAGAACCAATCATTTGTCGATATAGAGTGATATCAATTGTTTTCATATCCAAGGATGGGGTGAGCTTCGTTCCGAATGCCATTGGAACCTTGACCTTTGAATCATCCACCATGCTAAATTTCGCAAGCAAAGTCTTAGTGTAGGCTTCTTGGTTAATGAAAATGACCACTAAACTCTCTCTAATATATTAACCAAGGAAAAAATTAATGGGACCCATTGAGCTCATCTTAAATTTAGTATCCGTTAGTTTTCAGAATTCAATTGTTAATTTAGGATTAATGGATCTGAACATGCTATCATCAACGTAAATTTGGACGATCATTAGATGGTCACCATCTTTCTTGTGAAAGAAGGTTAGGTCGACCAAACCTTGTTTAAATTTAGATTGTTTCAAAAATCAATTTATGTTTCATACCATGCACAGGGTGCTTGTTTAGTCAGTACACAATCTTATCCAAAATATAGCAATGATTTGGATATTTTTCATTTACGAAACCTGGTGGCTATTCTACATAGACTGTTTTCTCTAATTCACCATTCAAAAACGCACATTTCACATCCATTTGATAGACTTCAAAATATTTAAGAGTTGCGTAAGCAAGGAAAATCCAAACAGATTCCAGTATTGCAATCAGTGCGAACGTCTCTTCATAGTCTATGCCTTCCTCCTGGCAGTGTCCTTTCGTAACTAATCGTGCCTTGTTTCGAATCACGTTGCCTTCTTTATCAATCTTATTCCGAAATACCCATTTTAATCCGACCACTGATGCATCCTTTGGAGTTGGAGTAAATCTCCATACTTTGTTACGTTCAAATTTGTTGAGTTCTTCCTGCATAGCTTGCACCCAATCTAAATGTTCAAGAGCAATCTTCACAGTTTTAGGCTCTATCTTGGAAATAAAGGAGCTAAGCATGAAAAATTCCATTTTGGAGAATAATGCAGTTTGTTTGCCTTTTTTGTTGAGCTCTGGTAAGAACGCCTAAAGATGAATCTCCAATAACTTGACTTTTTGATGATCTTTAGTCCACTTTGACATAGTTGTATAGTTCGGATCATATTTTGGATTAATTTTCAGAACAACTTCCTCAAAGATTGTACATCAGAATCACCATTCTGAATCGGATCCTCCTCCTGGAAATCTGCATGGGATTCTATAATCGGAGTGGAATCATTCCCCCTTAATGGAGTATCAGTGTGGACTCCTAGATCAGAATTCTCACCCTGAATAGGTGTATTGGTTGTGGAGGTTGAAGTGGAACCTTCCCCCTGGAATGGAGAATCATGAATGTGGGTATGGCAGAATTTCAAAAGCCTTTGGAATCAGTGGCGTTGTTCCAAGAATCTTTGGCAACATCATCAATGATTCAGAAGAAATGGCCTTTTCGGGCTCATCAAACAAGTTCATGAATTCCTCATATAGATTCATAATAGGAATCGCCTGAGGCGGTGACAGAAAGACTTATGCACATGGACAATTGGTTTTCTGATACTGATGGGATTAAAACAACTTTTAATCTATGAAGATCGATTAGATCTTGAACAAGTGTATGAACATGAAACAGTAAAAACGCAATAATAAGGACAAAGCAGCTTGAATCAAACGTGTCGAATGATTAAATAAAATCCTCAGAAGAGCTCGATTAAGAACATCAACTGTAGAGGATTAGAAGATTACAAGAACGATTAAAGAAAATATTGTACTCTGTATGAATCGCTATTACGATAATCTCTAAAACGTTAACCTAATATGCATGCAAGCATTAACTTAAATACTATACATAAAAGGCTCTCGGTTGGACAGGCCCAAACCGGAGAATACAAGACTAAACTAACGAGCCCAAAAGACGCAACATCAAAACTATCTAAACCGGATGTACCAATTGATCATATCATTGAAGTACTTGATGTCATTAGCCGAATTCTCCTTACACCGCTTGATGATTGATAAGACGTGTTCCAAGCAAGCTGTGGTGTAAAGGTGCTTGTCAGCTAAAGCGAAGAGACATTTCTGTCCTTCGGCTCTGGTGAACATCACTGAGTTTCGCCTCGGATCAATCTTACCCATTTGCATTTGATTTAGATCACTGGCCGATCCCACTGGTGCTACCTTCGGTTTCTTTTTGAAAACAGTGGCGACCTCCTGATCCATTTGGGCAACCTCCATGATGTAGCAAGCCAACATCCTTTTGACATGGTCTATGATGGGACCATATTCGGTTTTGTCTGTCAGAAGGATATTGTACAAGACTATCCAGTCATGAGGATTCAGATTCGGCAGATCCACCAGGGAGATAATGTGAGCAGTTCTTGCTGATCCACGAATGAGCTTGAACTTAACGTTTGTGAATCTTCCCACGGCATAAGGCTTCAGCACCCGAACATTAACAATCTTCTGGGCGCTCCATGTAAGGTATTGAGGGCGAGCGGCCTCCAGGTAGAAGTCAATGAGCTCCGTGTCCAGCTCATCGTTCGGATGCGGGACTTCAAAAATGTTAGAGAAGGCGTGGAAGATGAACGCCTTTCGAGTCAGCGACATATCAAACTGTGAATCGACAGTATTGTTGCAGTCGAATGATATCACCGACTCGAGCCATAGTATGCTTGGAGTCTCTATGGCCTCTTTTATCATACGAACCCTGGTCCAGGCAGGGAAGAGCAACTTTCGGCTCTCAAGGAGATCGTGGGCTTCTTTTTGCTTACGTTCGGCTTCTTCAGCCTCACGAGCCACACGACTGGCATCAGTGTCAGCATTGCGACTGTTCTTTCGCTTTAACATGTCAGCAATGGTCTCCCTGTCTTCATCTTCATCTTCATTGTCATCTTCATCTCCATCAGCTATGTTTTTACCCTTGTTTTTCACACCCGAACCCGAAGGTGGTTCGGTTGTGTGAGTAGATTTAGAGGAAGGAGGATTCGATCCTTTCATCTCATCTCCCCCTTGTTTCGGTATGGACACGAAACTCGGTAGGCCTTCAATCTTGCTTAAAAGGTCCATGGCCGGAGAGAGCTTTTCAGCGAGGGTACGCCTCACCGAATAGTTCAGGATGGGGTCATGTGCTTCCAGAATGTTTGATAATGCTGCGTGGACATCCGAAACACACGATTTGATCACCTCCCGTTCAGATCGAAGAGCATCCAGTTGTTCTTGGGAGTTGGATAGTTGTGTGCTCTTGACCTTTAGGGCGGTTGTTTTACTCGCCAAAACGTCCATCAGAGAGTTCTCGGCTGCAAGATCCTCTTGTAGCTTTGCCAGGCGGGCATCGATGGAGGCACGGAGTGCCGAGTTGTCGTCGCTGATATTTTGTCTGAGGGTAGCGAACGAAGTCAACTCCGTCGAGACGAACTTGGCCAATTGCTGAACAATCGGTTCCAGAGTTGTCTTAGTGGCGTCGGCGCTCTCCTGCAAGGACTTCAGCAGGACAGAAGCGTCATTGAATAGTTTATCGACTTTTTCGGTCGCAGCCTCACAGGCTCGGGTGGAGGCGTCGATAGCAGTAGTTGCTGAGGCCACGGAATCATGTTGAGCCCTGGAGAAGGCGTCAATGATTTTCTGAAGGGCAGCTTCAGACAAAGATGACTGCTGGTTGGAAGAGGAGGCAAGAAGTTGATCAACCTTCTTGTTTAGCTCTCAGAGATGCTTCTTTGTCACTGGAGCATCATCCTCCTCATCACTCTGAACTTGAAACAGACTATAGTAGACCGAATCAAAGTTCATGTGATCACCACCAAGGTACTGATCGTCGCCATCGGAGGCGTCTTCTGGAGATGGAGGTGGTGGTGAAGCCGGGGGTGTTGTGGGTTTTGTGGGTTCTGGTTGAGTAGGTGTGGGATTAGTTTCGGGTGGTGGTTGTGTATGGGTAGGATCGGTTGTATGTGTTTGAGTTTGTGGTGGTTCGGTTACAGGAGGGGTTTCGGTAACGGGTGGTGTTTCGGTTGATGTGGTGAAAATGGGTGGTGGTATAGGAAATGAGGTTGGTGGAATAGTAGGGGTTATGGTGGGAATGAAAATAGGAATAGTTGGAGGGGGTGAAGGAACTGGTGATTGATGAAGTTCCATCTCTGGGGTTGGGGACCGAGGTGGTGTATTGCCTCGTTGAGGAGATTCGTCTCCTTGTGATCCTTCAGAGTCCGAACTCCCACCTTCGGATTCGCTAGAAGAAGAGGGAATAGTAAGCTTGCGCTTCGGTTGTGTCTTCCTCCTCTTCGGCTATAGGGACGGAGCAGCCTTCGGTTGTTTTCGCTTCTTGCGAGAAGGTCCCTTTGGAGCTTTGGACACTTGCTTCCCTTTGTCACCCTTTTTGCCCCTGGCCAACGGTTTATCGGCATCATGAATCGATCGCAGCATGTCCGGTGTCAGTTCCCTCGGACCAGTTTGCCTAAACTCCTTGATCGTCCTGATCAGTCTGTTATCCGCGGGCACATCGGCATACATCGACTCCGGGATAGAGCCAATGAATGAGAATTTTGATGCATCGGATACGATGATCTTCTTGGTATGAAACGTACCAATAGAAGACATCGATGCACCATCGGCTGTTGGAACATTGAACTTGTCCATGGCCCATCTTGTGATCAAGATCCAGAACCGAGCCAGCGACACCTCAGAGTGTCGGGAAGAGGAAGAGAGGCTCTGAATCAGCTGTTGCCAAAGGACAAACCCATAGTCTAGGTTTATCCCATTGTACACCCCATACATTATCGAAAGGAAAAGACGACTTGCACCGTCAGATCCTGAGCTCCTCTCTGACAGTCCCTTGAAGAGAACAGTAAATAACCCATTCCACTGGGGCAGTAGGCATGACTTTTTGAACTTAGCAACAGAGGTTAGAGCCTCTGTGTATCCCATGTTGTAAAACATAGTATACAGAAAACCGACCGGAATAGTCTCCGGGTTAACTCGCGATGGGTCAGCAGCAAACCCTAACATAGTGCAGAACCGGGAGCGAGAAATCGAGGTCTTGTGTTCTGCCACTTCAAAGAATACCCTGTCGACGGCCTTGTCGTAGTAAGCCGTCGCATAGACCTGAGATAAGGCCACCATTGGCACCGTTTCGATCCGTGACAGTGCAGGAGCAAGCTGGGAGTACTTGAGGCATTCTATGACCGGCGACATGTAGGAATCATACGCCAGTGGGTTCAGATCAATGACTAGGCATTGTTGGGGCCGGATGGGAAGAATCTGAGAAGTTGCATGAACAGAAGAAGATTCAGCCATTGTCGCAGGTTTGGAGAAGAAGATGAACAGTAGACGGTTTGTGCGTTTTTGCTCTTGAGAAATTTTGGAGGCAGTAAAGAGGTAAAAGGTTTTGTTGATGGCTTTTTATAGTGGGTGATAGGAGAGAGAAAAATCGTTTCAAATCTCTTATGGAAATACGAAGCGGGTTTTTTGAGTGATTGATTGGTGACAGTTGGGACGTGCGATGATCACGTAGGAGAGAGAGTGTCAGATTTCTAGGATTACGCCGCCCAATAAGCGCCGGTTCAGAGAAAGGAACCGTTTCCATTTCCACACGCGCCTCTAATGCTAGAGTGATGACGCTTCAATATCGCACACGCGTCTTTTAAGGGTCAGAAAAAGCACGGCCGTTTCAAATTCACGCGCCCTCCTTTTTACCGTCGTTTGAATTTTTATCCTTTGAACTCCCGCCGCGTCAGCAACCTTTCGTCTTATCCCTTTTAAATGGCGTTGTAGAAAAAATGAACCACGTGGAAAGTTTCTGACCACAATTTCATTATTTACCATCCAGTAATAATCCAGCCTGTAAAATAATTAGTAACGGAAGTTTGGAAAATCCAGGATTTTCGTGCAAAGAGTGTAAAAGAAATAGAAATAAAGCAACTCTTTTTAGGATATTCTGTGATGTCAATAATGACATGAAACTGATGATCCCGGGCACGAATCTCTTCCTTCAAGGTCAAGAGAGTCCTCAAAGTGTTAGTTTGGAATCCCGTTGAATTACGATCAAATATTTATTAATAAATGTTGAAAGGCTTCTTTTAATAAGACTAAATAAGGGTGGTTTCGCTTTGATTCATCAATTCTATTCTTGAAATAAGAAAGAAAGTGAACAAAGTACTTGTGAGACCGGTGTAGTCAGTTGAACAAGTAGGTTGGAGTTGATTTTGTTTTGGCTTTTATTAATATGAAATCTCATATGAAAATTTAAAACTGGATCCCTTGGGAAGAAATGTTATGGTGTGTAACAATTTCATGGGAATCACTCAAAAAAAATTGAGATTTCATGAGGGTACATTCGTCAATTCATTGGTGAAATATTGATCAATTTAATTGGTCACCGTCAAATCTTTGGTGTTGAATTTTGGGTTTCACTCAGCTCGTAGTGACACGAAACTAAGATCATAAACATAGATATTGTGTAACCATAAACATCAGGGGTAGATTCTGAGAGTCTCAAGGGTTACGTTGATGAAACGAATGTAGTGGAGAATGGTAATGGGGATGGTGTAAGAAAACATAGTACCTCTGCTGCGAACATAAGGACCAAGCAGGAAACTCTTAACTCATGTGAGAAAAGAGTGAGGTAGCTCACGATTAGAATAAATATGTTAGCCTTATTGGAAAGACAAGGTTTGTGTATACCAGGTCATGAAGGCTATTATTCAAAATCTTATGAGGCTTGGGACACATACAGCAGTATGCTTCTAGGGACACTTAAGTAAGTCATCAAATATATCCCCATAAACGAATGAGCACACACAAAAAAAATATTTTTGGAGTTTTGATATTAAAAAAATAAAAAAAATAAAATTAAAAAAGATAAGACTTAAAAATTATAAAAGAGATAAAAGGAAAAAAAAATACGATTTTAAAAAAACTTTGGAAAAAATAGAAAAAACTGAACCCGAACGTTCGGTTGGTTTCGGTTGGGAAAAAGTTGAAAAACCGAACCCGAGCGTTCGGTTGGTTTCGGTTCAGGAAAATTTTGAAAGACCGAACCCGAACCTTCGGTTGGTTTCGGTTCAGGAAAATTTTAGAAAACCGAACCCGAACCTTCGGTTGGTTTCGGTTTAGGAAAATTTTGAAAAACCGAACCCGAACCTTCTGGAGGTTTCGGTTATGGAAAATTTTAAGAAACCAAGGAATTTAGATATGCAATTTGGAAAAACTTTTTACACAAAGAAAAACAAATTTTGTACAAAGAAAATATACAACTCAGAAAAACTACCTTTGAAGTAATGAGCGAGTCAGATGGTTGAACCGAACCCGAACATTCGGTTGGTTTCGCTTCTTACGTTTGAGTGTGAGAGGTAGTGTGAGGTACTGACTTTGATTCCATCATACCTAGCCCTTGCAATATTTTGTTGAATGATGCTTCAGGAAGAGCTTTGGTAAAGACGTCAGCCAGTTGATCAGTGGTTCTTACGAAGTGAACTTCGACATTTCCATCTTCCACATGATCTTTGATGAAGTGATACCTTAGTGCTATGTGTTTGGTTTTAGAATGTTGCACTGGGTTATGACAGATCCTAATTGCACTTTCAGAGTCACAATATAGTGGGATCTTCTTCATATTGAGTCCATAGTCTCGAAGTTGACTCTGGATCCAAATCACTTGGGATGTGCAGGATGCAGCGGCAATGTATTCCGCTTCGGCAGTAGACAGCGACACACACGTTTGTTTCTTGGATTGCCAGCTGACCAACTTCCCATCAAGAAATTGACAGCCACCAGTTGTGCTTTTACGGTCGAGTCCACATCCTCCAAGGTCAGCATCAGAATAGGCTTGAACGAAGAAGCCTGAATTGGATGGATACCATAGACCTAAGGAGGTGGTTCGCTTGAGATAGCGTAGGATGTTCTTTACTGCCAGCATGTGAGGTTCGCGTGGGTTAGCCTGAAATCGAGCACAATAACACACAGAAAACATGATGTCAGGCCTGCTAGCAGTTAAATACATCAGTGAGCCTATCATTTGACGATAGAGCGTGATATTGACAGCCGGTTTATCTAGTGAAGGGGTAAGCTTGGTGCCGAATGCCATTGGGACTTTGACTTTTGAGTCGCCCATCATACCAAACTTCGCTAGGAGAGTCTTCGTGTAAGCTTCCTGATTGATAAAGATGCCTTCGGGTCCCTGTCTTATATTTAAACCAAGGAAAAAATTAATAGGACCCATTGAGCTCATTTCAAACTTAGTCTCCATCAACTTTCTGAATTCAGCTGTTAAGCTGGGATTCGTGGAGCCAAAGATGATGTCATCGACATAAATTTGAACTATCATAAGGTGGTTACCTTCCTTTTTGCGAAAGAAGGTTGGGTCAACCGAGCCTTGTTTGAATTTAGACATCTTTAAAAATTTTGTAAGCGTTTCATACCAGGCTCTCGGAGCTTGTTTGAGGCCGTACACAGCTTTATCCAGAATATAGCAATGATTTGGATACTTTTCGTTCACGAACCCAGGAGGTTGCTCTACATACAGAGTTTCTTCGAGTTCTCCATTGAGAAATGCACACTTAACGTCTATTTGGAAAACCTCAAAGTTTTTGTGAGCAACATAGGCCAGAAAAATTCTAACAGATTCTAGCCTAGCTACTGGAGCGAACGTCTCTTCGTAATCTATCCCTTCCTCCTGACAGTATCCTTTGACCACCAGACGATCCTTGTTCCTTATGATATTACCTTCCTTATCCATTTTGTTCCTAAAAACCCATTTGAGACCAACAACCGAAGCATCTGGAGGAGTTGGAATGAGGCGCCAGACTTTGTTCATTTCAAACTCGTTCAGTTCGTCTTGCATTGCTTGAACCCAATCAGAGTGATCGAGGGCAGTGTTCACTGTCTTCGGTTCAACTTTTGATACGAATGAGTTAAACATACAAAACTCAACCTTTGAAAATAAGGATGTCTGTTTTGCCTTCAGTTGAGATCGGGTCAGAACCTTTTCAGATACATCACCAACTACTTGAGAGATAGGATGATCTCTGGTCCATTTGGTAAGAGGAGGGTAATTCAGATCGAAGGTTGGATCTAGTTCAACGTTGATCATCTCTTCTGGCTCAGATTGGCTATCGTAATCAAGCGTCATATCATCATGCTCCCCCTCAATTGATGAGTCTTGAGAAACATGAGGTTCAGGGGTTTCTTGTGGTGCTGGACTTTCAGACGTTGAAGCACCTTCGTTTGGAGGGGCATCTTCGGTTGGAGAGGCACCTTCGGTTGGTGAAGGACCTTCGTTTGAAGATGAAGAGTTTGGCTCCCCCTGGACTTGTGAGCCTGGCTCCCCCTCGACATGAGAACTTGGCTCCCCCTCGACTGAAGCATTGATGGATGGAGATTCATCAGTGGGCGATTCTCCTTCATGCATTCTTCTTGCAGCATCTTCGACAATCTTCTTCATATGATCAACTTTGTTGTCAGCTGCACCTGCTTCTGAGAGAGAAGCTTTTTCCGGTTCGTCAAAGAGTTCCATAAATTTCTCGTATAAATTGGCGATCGAGACTGTGACTTGGCCAGTTTGAGGAATGATTTCCCCGGCAGTGTCTTCTATGGCCTGTAGCTTTTTGACATAGCTATCGTCAAAGGTCACATAGTATGTCTCTTCAATCCTTCTTGAACGTTTGTTTAGGACCCTGTACGCCTTGGATGTGAGTGAGTAACCCATAAAAATTCCCTCGTTGACTTTGACATCAAACTTGTTGCGGTGTTCTTTAGAGTTAAAGATGAAACACCTTAAGCCAAACACATGGAAAAATTTCACATTGGGTTTTCTGTTATTTATTATCTCATATGGTGTGAGCGTGAATCGCTTATTGAGATAGGACCTGTTCTGTGTATAACAAGCAGCAGAAATAGCGTCAGCCCAAAAATAAAGAGGTAAGGAAATGAAACTTAGCATAGTTCGGGCAGCTTCACACAGGGATCGGTTTCGTCTTTCGACTATTCCGTTCTGTTGTGGTGTGTAGGGAGCTGAGAAATTGTGACTATTTCCCTTTTCTGCAAGAAACTCTTCAAACTCCCTGTTCTTGAATTCAAGACCATTGTCGCTCCTGATGTTGCGAACGACCTTCTTGAGCTGGACTTCAATTTGCTTGATAAACACTTTCAGCTTTTGAGTCGCTTCAGATTTGAGCTTTAGAAAGAACACCCATGTAAATCATGAAAAGTCATCAACGATAACAAGAATATACTTGCTACCACTGATGCTTTCGATAGATGAAGGACCACACAAATCAATATGAAGCAATTCGAGTGGTTCAACAACTTTTGTGTTGATTACAGATGGGTGACTTTGACGACTCTGCTTTCCCATTTCGCATGCAGCACACAAATGCTCTCTGTCGAACTTGAGCAATGGAAGACCCCTAACATGACCTCCAGTGACAAGTCGGTTGATATCTTTGAAATTGAGATGAGAGAGTCTTCTGTGCCACAACCAGCTTTCGTCGGATTGAGCCTTAGATAACAGACATATGGTTGGGTTCCCTTTGATAGGTTTCATGTTCAGAGGAAACATTTCACCCTTTCGCTCTGACTTTAGAATCACTTTCTTTGTCTTTTTCTCTATGATTTCAGAACCTTCATCATCGAATGAGACTTTGAGACCTGTACCTCCAACAAGCTGAGATACACTGATGAGGTTGTGTTGGAGTCCTTCCACATAAGCCACCTTCCTTATAGTGAAGTCTCCATTTGTAATCATCCTGTATCCCTTTATGGTGCCGAAAGAGTTATTTCCAAACTTGACGTTGCCACCATTTGCAAGAGATCTGTATTCCCTGAGCTCTTCTTTCCTCCCTGTCATGTGACGCGAGCAGCCACTATCGATGTACCATTCTTCGTCAAACTTCTCGTCACTTATAACCTGCAAAAATTAAGCAGATTTAGGAACCCAAAGTTTCTTGGGTCCATGTGAGCTTTTCATGGGAATGGGAATAGTAAGAGAGATGTCAACTAGATATGTTCGTTTTATTAGAGTTGTTTCATTTTTCTTTTTAATGGTAAAGACTTTTATTTTGTTAGGATTGGGTGTGATCGTTTTGGACTCTGGTTTGGATTCATCGACCTTCTGCTTTCTCTTCTGTTCAGCTGATGAATGAGGTTTTTGAGAACAAGCGGGATTAGCTTTAGAGCAAGATGGAGATGAATTAGTGGTAGTAGATGAATTAGAAGAACTAGAAGAGTTAGAATGAGAGGTTTTGGATGGAGAGGACTTCCTGGCTTGGGACTCTAGGTGACTCTTTTGCTTTTGATCATTGGATGGACTGATCTTAGAGTCTTGTTCTCCTTTGACTTCAGAACTGAACCTCTGCGTTCGGTTGGAGTTGTTCTTGGAACCGAACCTTTGGTTTCGGTTGAAGTCCTTTTCAGAACCGAACCTTTGCCTTCGGTTGGTATCTTCTTGTGAACCGAACCTTGGCTTTTGGTTGGTATTTTCTTGTGAACCGAACCTTGGCTTTCGGTTGTTGGAACTTTCAGGCTTTCTTACAGGATTGTTTTCATACTTCAGATTCTTGTCTTTGTATGAATAGTATGCATTCTGGGAGTGCCAGAATTGTTTCCTTTCAGAAAGGTTTTTCCTGTATCTTTGGTTCCTTTCTATCTTCTTATCTCTCATCTGCTTAGGTTGAAGATGAACGTTCGCTTTCGTTTTTGCTGTCACCTTGGCAGGTTCCTTTTGAACTTTAGGAGTTTTACTTTGAGTTGAGGGAGCAGAGGGAATATCCGAAGAAGATTCAGTTTGCACTGAGGAAGTGGAAGGAATATCTGAAGAAGTTTCACTTTGAGCTGTTGGAGTAGAGGGAATGTCTTCTTTTGCTGAGTGATTATTCTCCCGAGGAATATCTTTCGTACCACTGGTACTTGGCTCATTGAAATTGTCTGGCTTGTTCAAAGGTTCAGGGATGTATCTTCCTCTGCTCATCCAGGTGGTTCTTTCAGACAAACCAACGGTTTCACTTGCATTATCAATTGGAGCTTCCCAAAAATACTCATCACAACCATCAGCATTGTCTTCGTTCACAATAGCTGTAAGTTCGGCTGTTTGATGTTCGGTTACTCCAGTCACCTTGTATACTTGATTCGGAGTGGTCCTGACCTTTTGATACACAACCGCTTTCTCTACTAATTTCGGGGACTTTTGTTGGGACAATCGAGCGAATTCCACAGAATTTTCAGAAATAAGATTTTTGTGGTTTTCAGTTTCGCTTTTAACAAATTCTGAGCAGTCAACCGTATCCTCTACAGAAATTTCACTCATGTTCTCGTCCTCGTTAAGCTCAGATGCATTTTCAACATCGATTTTATTTTCTGAGCTTACGTTGGCGTTTAGAGAGTCAAATTTTTGCATGGTTTCGGTTCTCAGTTTAAGTCTGTCATTTTCGTCCAAAAGATTTTTGAGCATGTCCTTGTGGTCTTTGGATTTGATGAAGGACTCAATTTTGTCCAGTCCATACATATAGGTTGGGTTGACATCATCAGACGATATCACACTCTCACAATTATAGGCTTCGGCATTGATTTCATCCTCCTTAAACTCTAGGAAGGGCAAAATCATGCGATGGATCTTTTGACCTATCTCACAGTCTAAGTGAAGTTGAGTAATATTGGAATATAAACGTTTAGCAATTAAACAAAAAACATTTCGTTGTTTTAACAATTTTAAATTGTCTCTCTGCAAATAAATGTTTTCGTCTCTGACTTTAACTAATTCCGACTCTTTTAACTCAATCCACATTCGCCGCTCCTCACTCTTCGACGCCACCCTGCTTAATTGATCAGTCAGGTTAGAATTGGTGACTCGAGTTTGAGTTAAGCTACTATCTAAATGAGAAATTCTTGTATTAACATTTTTTAGTTCTTTCTCATATGAGGATGGTGGTACTTTAGATGAAATAAGAACAGATTGTACCTTCTTTATCAGTTCATCGAGCTCATTGAACTGCTGGCTGAGTGGTTTGGCCGTAAAGCACATATCCTCCTGTACCTTCGGTCCGTCGCTTCCTCCATCGGTGTTGTATCCCCTCATTTGTGATACGTCAGTCACCATGAAGCATTTTCCTCCACTGCTTTCCTCCTTAGCCACATACGCCTTTCCATGGGTAGGCTTCCTCACTTCGTCGTCTTCTGAGTCAGTAGACCAGACTTCTGTGCTACCGAACTCATCGTCATTAACCGAACCCTGCACAATAAGAGCATTAATAGAAGGGTTAGCTGTAGACTTCTTCTTTCTCAACTCATCCAATCTCTTCTGCAGCACGGCTTCCTCATCATTTCCATCGTCCTTTTCAGCCATCTTCTTAAGAACACAGTCCTTAGCATAGTGGTTCTTGCCACCACAGTAGAAACAGCTTACTCCGGAATCGCCATCTGCCTTCGGTTCCTTCTTGGGCTCCTCAGCCTTCGGTTCATTGTTCACTTTTTCAGAGCTGTAACTCCCCTGCCAGTTTCGGTTTTTGTTGCTGGGGAATCTCTTCTTTATGAACCTCTTAGGATTGGACACCATCATGGCATAATCCTCAGACGTCAGGTCGTACTCCTCCAGGTTAAACTCTTCATCCTCCATCACAGCTTTACTTTTAGATAGGAGGGCCAACGAACCAAGACTAGAAACAACATTCTTCTCTTGTACCACAATCTTCTCTTGAGACTTTAGAATACCCACCAGTTTTGCGAAAGAGTATGATTTAAACTGCTCATGGGCTTTGACTGTGGAAACCACTGCTCTCCACTCAGACCTTAGTCCGTTCAAGAAAGTAACCTTCTGTTCGATAAGCTTTCTTTCAATGTCGTGTTTGATCATCTTGCTGAGAAGATGATTGAAGCGATCAAACGTCTGGGTCACCGTTTCTTCGGCCCCTTGCCTGAATTCTCCAAACTCAGATAGAAGCAAGGTTTGGATAGAATGTTCAAGATCTTCGTCTGTGGAATACAGTTCGCGAAGTCTATCCCATACTTCCTTAGCCGTAGTACATGAGCTGACCAGTCTGAAAGTGTCTGACTGAAGGGCGAATCTGATCAACCTTAACGCCTTAATATTACACTGGAATTTATCTTTCTCGTCTTGTGCAATATCCTTCACGTCCTTAAGCAGATCGTTGTACTCTTTTTGTGTCTTGATGATTCTGGATGTAGCAGAATGAGAAAACGGTCCATTGATGATGGCTTCCCATATGAGATAACCATTGTCTTCCGATCCAATCACGTAATCTTCAAAATGATGCGCCCATACTTCATAGTCATGGGTGTATAAGATTGGAATCTTTGTCGTCGAACCGATGCTGTTGGAAATATTAATAGGGTTTGATTGCGTCGCGTCCATTATGATCGTAAAAACCTGTTCAAAGATCAGACTTGTAATAAAGCAGATTAGGGCAAAACAATAAATATTAAGATACGTCAATTAAGATGACAGCTCAATAAATATCGATGATTGCGGAAAACCCTAATGGAAATCTTTTTCACAGAAAAGATATGTATCGATTACACAGCCTCCTGCTCTGATACCAATTGATGGGATTAAAACAACTTTTAATCTATGAAGATCGATTAGATCTTGAACAAGTGTATGAACATGAAACAGTAAAAACGCAATAATAAGGACAAAGCAGCTTGAATCAAACGTGTCGAATGATTAAATAAAATCCTCAGAAGAGCTTGATTAAGAACATCAACTATAGAGGATTAGAAGATTACAAGAACGATTAAAGAAAATATTGTACTCTGTATGAATCGCTATTACGATAATCTCTAAAACGTTAACCTAATATGCATGCAAGCATTAACTTAAATACTATACATAAAAGGCTCTCGGTTGGACAGGCCCAAACCGGAGAATACAAGACTAAACTAACGAGCCCAAAAGACGCAACATCAAAACTATCTTCAGCCCAACAGATACTTTTTAGATAATTATCATCAAAGGTGAAATAATAGGTTTCCTTGATCTTTTAGGATTTCATGTTCAGAACCTAATATGCCTTCGAAGTAAGAGATTATCCTAAAAAGATATCTTCCTCTGCTTTCACATCAAAATTGTTTCTATGCTCTTTAAAATTGTTTATGAAACAACTGGAACCAAAGACATGAAAGAACTTAACATTAGTTTTTCTATTATTCATAATCTCATAAGGTGTAATTAAGAATCTTTTTTTATGAAGGAGCGACTATATGTGAAGGCAGTTGCGATAGCGTCAGCCCATAAGTGGAGTGGAAGATTCACAAATGATAACATCGTCCTTGTAGCTTCACAGAAAGAGGGGTTTCTCCTTTCAATGAAACCATTCTACTATGGAGTGTAGGGAAATGAGAAATTGTGAGCAATATCTATTCCATTCAAGAATTCTTTAAACACTTGGTTTTTGAATTTCGAACCATTGTCACTGCGTATTTTTTGAACAGGCTTTCGTAGTTGTAGCTCGACCTGCTTGATGAAACCTATCATATTCTGCATTGCTTTGGATTTCTACTTAAGAAAAAATATCCACGTAAATCTAGAAAAATCATCAACAATAACTAGAATGTATATGTTACCGCCAATGATTTCAATAACATATGGTCCACATAAATCAATATGCATCAATTCAAGTGGTGCAATAATCTTGGTGTTAATTATTGAAGAGTGACTTTTTCTGCTTTGCTTTCCAAGTTCACAAGAAGTGCACATACGTTTTTTCTCAAACTTCAGAAGAGGAAAACTATGAACCAAATCACTAATCCCTAGCTTATTAATATCCTTGAAGTTCAGATGGGAACGCCTTCTATTCCAGAACCAACTATCATCAGAAGTTGCTTTCGTAAGCAAGCAAATGGATGGTTTTCATTAATCGATTTCAAGTCAACTGGATACATCTCTCAATTTCTTTTAGACTTTAGAAGCATTGTCTTTGTTTTATTTTCAATATTTTCCGAACCATCATCATCGAATGATACTTTCAGACCAGTACCAACAACTAACTCGAGACACTTATCAGATTGTGTTTAGTCCTTCAATGTATGCTACCTTCCGAATGGAGAATTCGCCGTTCGCAATCATTCTATAACCTTTTATTTCCCCAGTAGCATTATTTCCACAATTTAGTCTACCGCCATCAGATAGTGATCTATACTCTCTCAATTCTTCCCTTCTTCCTATCATATGACGTGAACGGCCATTGTTGGTATACCATTCTAAATCTTACTGTTCATCATGCATAACCTACAAGAATTAGAGAGATTTAGGAACCCAAACCATCTTGGGTCCTTGTGAGGATTTATTTTGCACAAGAAAGGTTTTAGTTCTATCAACCCAAAAGGATCTTTTTGTCAAAACACAATTCTTCCCTTTTATAATTTTGAAAACTTCTACTTTGTCATCACAAAGATTAATTTCAATTGGAATTATTTTTTGTTGAATAAATTCTTTGTGTGTCTTATCCATCTTTTTTGCAAATGCTTTTTCCTCCTTTTTTCAAATTTGCTTCGTATTCCTCGAGAGTTATCTCTGGTTCCAAAACAATTTTGCCTTTGCCCTTAACATCTTTTGATGTATTGATAGGTTTTGAAGATTAAGTTTTAGGAGAAAACTTGTTTTTTGGCTATTCAAACGGTTTTGAAACCTTTGATTTTGAAATATAAGGTTTTGAAAAAGGTTTTGCTTGTGGTGTTGAAATTGGAAAAGAATTCGTATTTTGATTTGAAACTCTTTCTGAATTAACAGAACTTTAGTTTGAATTCTTATTTTTCCAAAAACGCTTTCTTTCTTTCAGATTTTTCCTATATCTAGCATTCAACATTCTTTTCTTAGCGATCATTTCTTCAGATGATTTGTGAATGTTAGCTTTTGGTTTCTCTTTTATGATAGGCGTTTCCTGCTATTCTGAATACGTTTCACTAGGAACATCTTTCGTACCACTGAGTCTAGCCTGTTTGTAGCGATAGTCAACACGATTAAGTGGTTCCAAAATGTATTTCCATTTGGTGTTCCAAGATGTCATTTCTGAAAGACCCTTTGTCTCATCTGCGTTTTCTATTGGGCCAGACTAGAAGTATTCATTACATCCATTAGCATTATTATTATTAACTAGGGATGTTAATTCTGAAGTAACAGTGTTTTCTAGTCCTTTTGTTAAGAACACATGATTTGGTACACTTTGAACCTTTGGAAAAACAGTTGTTTTTTCATTTAAAACCTTTGAACTTTTATATTTAGAAATTCTTACAAATTCAACTGAGTTTTTAGAAATTAAGTTACTCTTAGGTTCTTCAAAATTCTAAATAAAAGTTGAACAGTCAACTTCATCCTCTACAGAAATCTCACTGATTTCGCTTTCATCGAAATTAGAAATATTTTCAAGTTCAAGAGTATTTTCCGAATTCAACTTCTTGCATAATAAGTCATACTTCTGCATGGAATTCATTTATATTTCCTCCTTATCCTTTTATGTTAAAATAGTTTTCAACAAAAATTTTGTGTTCTTTGGACTTAATGTAATCTTCTATTTTCTCAACTCCAACACGATAGGAATCAGACACCTCATCAAAAGAAAGAATGGATTCACACTTATAACACTCAACATCAATTGCATCCTCTTTCGACTCAAGAAAGAGTAAAATCATTTTGTTCAATCCTTTCCCTATTTCACAATCCACATGCAATTGAGTGATGTTGAAATATAAACGCTTAGCAATTAAACATAAAATATTTCTTTGTTTGATAAGTGAATGAGTATCTCTCTTAAGGTAAATTACATCATCATTTGACCTAATAAGCTCTAACTCCAAAGCCTCTATTTTAATCTCCTCTCTTTACTTATAAATTTTGCCCTGTTGAGTTGATCAGTCAGATTAGAATTACTTAGACGAGATTGTTTTAAACTATCACCGAAATTAGAAATAATATATTTTAAATCGTCTAGTTCAAAATCATACCGAGAGACATGAATATTAAGAGATTTGAGTATAGAATTTACCTTATCGACCACCCGTTCACATTCTTTCACCTGCCCCGCAATGGTTTTTGCAGCAAAACAACTTACAAAAGGTCGACCACTATCAGTAGTGTATCCCCTATGTTATGAAGCTCCATTCTGAACCGTCAAACATCTACATTCGTAACTTGGCAATTCTAACCTAGCGACAAAGCACCCTCTATGTGTGGGTTTCCTGACTTCATCATGCTCAGAGTCTATAGACCAGATCTCAACTCTTCCCTCATCATCACTGCCTTCTTCTGCAATCAACACTGACTTTGCATTCGACACTTTCTTTTTCCTCAGCTCCTCTATGTTCCGAAGATAGTAAGCTTCAATCCTTCTTAGATTCTTACTTCTCATTTCTTTTCCTCATCATACACCCTTTAGCAAAATGATTCTTAGCATGAAAATAGTTGCAATCATAGCGTGAATCGCCCAATCGTTTCTTTTCCTTCTTCTCATCCTCATTACCCGAGTTCTTGAAACTTTCATCTCTGGGATTTTTTGAACTGTAGTTGCCCGAATTCTTTTTGTTTATGAATCTGGAGTAGTTCTTTTGAAAGAACTTTTTCGGATTAGACACGATAAGATCATACTCTTCTTTTGAAATTTCGCTTTCCAAAAGTCTGATTCAGAATGTTCTTCAGCAACCTTCTTTCCCTTCGCAACCAATGAAATGGATCCCATACTTGAAACAAGCTTCACATCCTTTGTCACTTCATCTCCATGAGACCATAGAATTCCCACCAATTTGGGCAAGGTGTAGCTTTTGAACTGTTCATGTGCCTTGACTGTGGAAACAACAGCCTTCCATTCAGATCTCAGCCCATTCATAAACGTGATCTTTTGTTCAATGATATCATGCTTGAGATTATTTTTTAGCATTTTGCTTAACATTTGATTAAAATTGATTGAACGTCTGGTCTAGGTTTAAATCGGATTTTTGTACAAACACTCCAAATTTCGATAACAGCAAAGTTTACACAGAGTGTTCCAGATTAACATCATTCGAATAGAGTTCCTTCAACCTATCCCATATTTCTTTTGCAGAATCACATGCACTCATGAGACGAAACGTATCTTGAGGAAGAGCGAATCGAATAATCCTCATAGCCTTAATATTAGCCATAACCCTATTTTTTTCATTTTGTGCAACATCCTTATGTTCAAGAAGGACTTTATTGTATTCAACAAAAGTTTTGATCTTGTGCCTTGTACCAGAATACAAGAATGTTTCCTCCGTTATCGAATTCCATATCAGGGCTCCATGTTCTTTGATTCCAAGAACATAGTCTTCAAAGTGCAAAGCTCAGACTTCATAGTCCTGAGGAAAGAGGATTGGAATCCTTGTTGTGGATCTAATACTGCTAAAGGGATTAAACTAAAGAGCATATGGATCTTCGTAGGCCATCTTATCGAGAATTGAAAGAGGCTAACAAAAATAGATAGAACCAGATATGTAATACGTGAATCGAGTTCAAGGGTAAAACTTAATAACAAGATCAGGAATCTGCAATCTATCGAGATGATTGAGACTACAAGAACAGATCTAAGTTAAACATAAAACCCTAGCAAAAGTCGACAAAGAATAGCAAATTAATTACACTATAGGAGGATGACGAATTTGAAGCGAGGGAAGATGAATGTAGGACAATACGTTAATGATTTTGAGAAGTTATCATTGCTAGGAGACGTTGAGGAGGCCAAAGAATAGAAGATGGCACATTTTCTACGTGGTCTGAATTACAACATGTCTGGTATGGTGGAACTTTCTATATACTCCAATTTCAACATGCTTTGTAGTCTTTGTTTGAAGTTAGAAGGTCAAGGGAAGGAAAATTATGTGGGAAGTTCTACTTTCGAGTCTTTCAATCCTAAGCCTTGGGTTGTGTCCAAAACTAGCATGAAGGTGACCGCAATAACTATTCCTACTATTGCAAGTAGTTCCACAACAGCCCCGAAGTCGAGTAGTGAGAACAAGGAGACCAGCTTGTCCAAGATTCATTGTTTCAAATGTCAAGGGTCCAGACATTATCAGAATGTTTGTCCGAACAAAGGGTAGTGACATTAAGCGAGGTCGTTGAGGTTTTGAATAAGTTGGTTTGGGAAGAAGAAATAGTGGATGATACTTTCATGCTAGAAGAAACTTGTAAACCTAAAAAGAAAGAAAAAAGTTATGAAACGCCGACATGTGACACAATTTTGGTTCTTAGCAGTGTTGTAGAAATCGGCCTTGGCGGCCGATTAATCGCTCGGCGGCGTTAAACCGATTACGATTAGGGTGCCTGGCAGAAATTGGTCAAAATCGGTCTAAGTTGGCCTTGGCAGTCCTTGGCGGTCTCGACGGTCATAGGCGGTAATTTGTAAAAAAATTCAAAAAAATTTAATTTTCAAATATTACACCAAAATTTTAAGCTTCCAAATTTTAAAATATTAAACTAAAATTTTAAAATTTCAAATTTTGAAATACTTAGTTTTTTAGGGAATATTAATTTCTTTAATAATTTTATTAATAATTAAGGGTCCCCGATTAATCTCTGATTAATCCCAACCTAGTCCGATTAATCGCTTATTGCCAGTCGACCGCCAAGCTACCGCCTAACGATTTTTACAACCTTGGTTCTTAGAAATTTGCAATCACACGTGGTGCATGCTGATTTCTATCAAAGAAACCAATTCTTTCATAGTAAGTGTCATGTGAAGGATAAGTTGTGTATTTTGATTATCGATGGTGGAAGTTGTACACATGTTTTTTTCTAGAGAGATAGTTACAAAGTTCGACTTAGTCACAAAAACCCATCTTAAGTCATATGCACTTCATTGGTCGAGAGATGGAAACAAATTGAAGGTGACAAAACATGTTAGAGTTAGTTTAGTCATGGGATCGTATGAAGATGAAGTTTTGTGTGATGTTATTCCCATGGATGCTTGTCATACTCTTTTGATGACGACTATGGAAATTTAACAGGGATGTGATACATAGAGGAAGAAGCAATGAATACGAGTTAAGGCATAATGGTAAGAAAATTGTGTTAAGCCCCATGTCATAAAAAGGAACTAAGGTCGATAGTAAACAAGCAAGGCAAGAAGCCAAATCTTACCATGTTGACTAGGGAAAGGGAAGTGATTAAGGATCATTTGTGCAATGCTCTAGTTTTTGCATTATAAGATTTTTGTCAACCTTTTGCGGTTGATTCTGAGGCAAGTGATGTGGAACGTGTCAATGATAATGGTTACAATGAAAATTATGGTGAAGATATAGAAGGCAAATTTAACAAAACAAGGAAGCTAGACTGAAATGAATTATACTTTAGTGTTCCGATGGAAGCTAAGAACTCCTATGAAGATGATGTGATGAAGGAGGGAACGAAGAATGAAATAGAGTCGGTAAGTTTTTGGGAATCTGAAGCTAGTCACTCAAAGGCGGATTCTCAACCATTGCTTAATATGAATGCTCAACCTGATTTTCTTTTGATGCCTAAGGATTTTGTAGATTTATTGAGCCAAAATACGATTTTAAAGAATGTTTCTAATTAGACTAAGTATGCTCTTCAGCTAAAGACTATTGTTGGTAATGATGGATCTGATGTTGATATTGATAGGAAGAATGATAAATATGATGAGATAACGGAAGGTGGTACTAATGTGGACCATGAGGATAAAATGGGTTTGTGAATGAGATTCTTTATTTGTTTAAAAGTGAGTGTTGGGATGATGAAGGTCATATGGATTTGAGGACAATTCCTTTCAAAGGGGGAGGGGATGAAACGATTGCAAAAGATGACCTTTCAAATTCCAAACTGAGTGTTGGTTCCGAACATGAAATGCGATTGGAAGCAACGATTTCGATTCCGATTGCAATTGGTTGTGAGAATCAGAAGTTGACAGAAGGCGTGTTCCTAATAGTAACTTCAACTACAATTGTGAATGGGTGCAATTGCGACTGGTTATGACTAGTTCCGAATCACCGGAACAAATCAAAATCTCTTGTTATCGGTACGACTTGATGCGAACCTCGGAGTACTTTCAGATGTGAACTTCGGATTGCTGTGATTATGAATAATCTTGGAACCAATCAGACACTCATACACTCGGTTCCAATAGGTGCATGGATATTAGTTCCGATGGGCTACTCGGCTCCGAAAGGCTACTTGGTACTTGTTGGATGTGAAAGCTACTTGGAATTGATACAAGATGGATTTTCATGGTTACCACCGTAAATTAGCTGGAAGATTTTTTTTTAATTTTTGGAAATGATTTTAGTCTTTTGTTTATTTTCTTATTTAGTTTTCAATAAGCGTTTAGAAGGTAGTTTCCTTTTTATTGTTAGTTTCCTTTTTGTAATCGTTTTGTAAGTTTATAAATAGCCCTTTTGATCATTCATTAAAGATATTTGAAGAATTTTGCTCAATAACTTTTGTTCATCTTTTCTTGAATTATTGTGTATAATTCATATTGTTTTCATTGTTTGGGAAGTGTTTCTCATTTGTGGCTCAATTTCAATTTAATAGGTCTTAACTTGTTTTCACTCGATATTCAATCTATAGGTCTAGATTGTCTATCAAATCTATCACTTTTCTTTTTTTTTCTTATCATTCTTGTTTTAGTTATTGTTTCTGCTGCAATCATAAACCCCCCCCCCCCCCCCCCCCCCCGTATTCGCATCAGTGTGGGAGCAATAATGTCAAGAGCATACTTTCTCTACTTGAGACACATACCGATGTTGTAATGAACAGAGATGCCCAAAAGATAATTTAGTAAGGCTTACTCTCTACTTCTTTATGTCATATATGAATCTCGCATCTACATGATTTTATAAACATTCTACAACTTATTATTTATTTTACATGTTCTATAAGAAATTATTATTTTCCTAGAATGTTTTGGTATTCTAGATCCAAGCATGAAGTGTGTTATTTATGTATGTTTAAAAGCCAATATAGAGGATATGACTTGGAGATATGCTCTGAGGGAATCAAGAAAATCCTATTGAGTTTTAAGTAGCCTATTATTATCTTTCAAAATGCCTTTATGTAGGTCTCTTTGGATGTGGTTAGGATGTGTTTTTTACATGAGATATGATTGAGATCAAAAGGTACCTACCTGATGTGATTTTATATGGTGATTATAGCTCCTATGTTTATTATAAAGTTCAAAAAAGAAGAAGCAACTTTTCAATTTGAATGTGGTTCTTTATCCCTTTGCAACTCTTAGATCTTTGTGATCTTATACTCATTAAGGATGAGAGGAAAATCCATGTTACGGTTTAAGACATAGTTTTACTCAGGGCTATTCACTATTTAGATGAAAATGAATTATCTAATTGGACAATTTAGATTGGACTATTTGGTTTGGATATTCAGAATTTTAGATTGGTTTTTAACAAAACCGAATTATTATTTTGTACTTTGGATTGGTTTTGGTTTATAAAATAAGAACCGAATAGTCCAAAAAAACGAATAACAATTTATAATTTATTTATTTTTAATATGTAACGTCCCAAAAATACAAAGTAAAAAAATTTTATTTTTAAATCAACCAAAAACATCAACCATTCATTTCAAAACCCTTAAAGTATGTCCATGTAGAAAATATTTACCATAGTACAATCCAATATCATAAAATCTAAAACATTTTTGGATGGTGTGTGATCATGTTGGACCTTCACATACCATACATACGTTGTCATTGGCTACCTCTATGGTCTTGCATACAAGTGCCATGAACTACCCCCATGGTCTTTTCTCTAGAATTCCATGGGATACCCCCATGGTTTTTCCTTGAAATTCCATGGGCTACCCTCCTGGTCTAGCATCCAAGTGCCATGGGCTACCCCCATGGTCTTTCATACAAACGTTCTAGACTACCCCCGAGGTCTTCCACGCAAGTATCACGAAGACAGCTAGCATCCTACATAGTATAGTGAGCAGGCTCACCTCAATCTGATGATAAAAAAACCACACACTCAAACTACTGCCACAACGGCTCCTTACACTAAACATATCCAAAACCATATCTAATTAATAATTAGGGTGATAAACCATAATCAAAGGACCAAATCATATGCTCTTTTACTACCCTTCCCATACCAGATCCAACTAAACATGGCCTAAGGCCCATAATGACCCAAAGCCCAAAAATGGTTGAAATGTACTTCTGGTAGTATGCCATGCATTCTCATCCATTACGAATTGTGTACTAGGCTTCAACAAAAAAGGATTAAGGGCTAAACCTATTACGCCAAGCTTACCCTTAGCTTATGCCCAACATACTCCTCTGTTGCCCAAACTCACTTTTAAGATCTTAATGCTTAAAGACCACATGTCTAACTGATATATCTTAATCTTGGGACGGTCTTAACTGATAAATTCGACAACTCTAAGGTTTTGTATGGCATAATAAGGCACAAAACCAAACTCTGGGTTCATAATTTCACAAATTGACTAACAACTCATGCATAGGTGGACTATAACCCTTAAGATTTGATTTTTATGACTTATCAACCTCAAAAATGCCTAGAAATGATGTTCAAGGGTTCTGGAGTAGCTTATACTCAATAGAACCAAAGGCATGGGACCAAAAACACATAAGGATTCACCAACAAACAAGATATAGCAAATGAACCATCAAGGTGTGAGCTTTTCACCTTCTAAAGAAGCTAGATGTACAAAAAAATATGGATCTACAAGAAATAGACTCCCAAGAGCTCCTTTAATGATCACCTTCTTCACCAAAGACCCAAAATAACACTCTAAAAGGTCAAGAATCTCACAAGTTGGCTACGGTTTTGAAATGGTGCTTTGGGACAGTAGGGGTTGGTAATGAGGTAGGACTCAAGGACTTAAGGTCCTTTAAAAAGGGTCCAAACCCTTAAATTTAGGGTTTTGGATCAGCCATTGTATGCTATGCGTACATTACTTACGCCCTGCGTACTGCATGAAAGCCCCACATCCATTTTAATGACTTACGCCCAACGTACTCCTCAAGTACGCCCCGCTTAAAGACCAATTTTGCAAGAAAAGTTATTTTTAAGCCGAAAATAAAAATACCTGGAAAAGGATGTTACATAATATATCTATAATTATTTATTAATATGCATTTTCTCTCAAAAGTTTATTTATCTATTAAATAGTAAACTATAATACACCTTCTTAGTAGTTGTTTATAAATTTTAAATCACAACTAAATAATTTTTAGTTTGCTTCTTTTGTAAAAATTGGATAATATAATAATTATATGTCGTTTTGAGATATTCTGGTTTTTGAAAACCGAATTATAAAAACCGGTCCAACCGAATTGTAATCAGGTCGAATTAGATAATATTTGAGTTTACTTTGGACTATTTAGATCCATCCAAACGAACACCCCTAGTTTTACTGCAAAAATTGCTATAGAAAGATCAAATAAAAAAAATAATAAAATAAAAACTCAAGGTTCAAGGCTTAAATGAAAGTTTTGTGTGTTCAAAATAGTGTTCAATTATATTAGTTGTTTTGGTAATATTTCTAATAATAACGTGGTACTTTTTGGTTGGTCTCATGACCCAAATGACATTAGAAAATAGAGATAAATAAGTTGTTAATTTATTAATGAATTAATATCGTAATAAGAATTATTTTTGTAATTATTTAAATTGTTTTAATTAATTAAAGAGCTTGATTATTAATTAATTCCTGAAGATTAATATGGAATATTAAAAAGCTCATGGGGACTATATATTGACAATTATTATAGGCTCCTTGGATAGGAATATGACAGGTTTGATTAAGATAAAGATTAACCCTAGAGTTTGAATCCTTTTAGGTTTATATATGAAACTATAAATAGACTACTATGGGGGAATACCCTATGTGTGTAGAATCATTTACTAAAATTTTCCAACCTCTCTCTCTCTCTCTCTCTCTCTCTCTCTTTCTTTCTCTCTCCCTCTGTGTGTATGTGTGTCCATATATGAAATTCTTAGCATCTCTCCTTAGGTTAGAGATATTTAATTAAACCCTAACCGGGTTTTTAGTCCTTTTTATTTTGGTGTTGTAGGTCTGACATCATTAAGGGGGTTCTACTTTTGATCATTCATCCATTGCAAGCACTGGCATGTACGAGATCCCAATCAAGCAATCCGGAAGTTAGTAATTTCTTTCTGGCTGATTTTTAAAGTTTGTTGATATAACTAATAAAACATAGATCTAGGGTGCATGTACAATTAGGTAAATCTTTTAATTGTTTTCGCTACCTTTAGATAGTGTATTTATGCTAATAAAACCTAAGAGTGGTATCAGAGTCAATAGGTTTTAGTTGTAATCCACAAACTTTGTGAAAATCGAGGAATAAAAAGAAACCTACTAGCTGCAGGTGTGGCGTGTCTTCTACTGGACGCAGCGCGTCAGAAGATTTTTTGCATTTTCAAATTTTATCAGTTTTTTGAAAATCTAGGAGATACGCCTCTAATTTGAAATATTATTTTGACTGTTTCCGTATGAATATTCGAATGTTGAGATTATGTTGAAATATTATGTAATTGGAATTTAAATATAAATATCTGATTAATTAAATTTTGAATATTATTTAAACTTAAATTAAAAGTTGAATATTTATTTTATACTTTATTTAATAAGAGAATTAAATTAGAAAGACAAAAATATAAATTTAAAAGGTTTAAATTTGGTGTATGCTATAATTACTATATGTAGAAAAATTAAACTACATGTTTCCTCGCATGTTTTAATAAAAAACATTACCGTTGAATCAGAACTAGGCGTACCCACTCTAATACTCGAAGTAAGGTTTAAGGAGGTCTCTTTGATTTCTAATAGGGTCGGTTTTGAAAATGTTTCACGCTTACCACCCTCACCGCCTTTCATATTTTGAGAGTAGAGTTACCGAAAGACCTCGATCGGATTTTGGTTCAAGATTAAAAGTATTAATCAATTAATAAAAGAAAAATTCTTTTTTTTGCATATCTAAAAACATGAGTCATTCGTTACCCAATAAAATGCGCATATAGTTTATATTTTGATTATGCAGCGTGTGTGTGGATACCCACCTCGTCATTTGGAAAATATAAGTTGATATGAAGTGTCACTCATGAGATTATTATGTTGATCGAGACTGTATGGTTAACCGACATGCCAACATAAGAGTAATTTCATATTGTTGGTCATACGGTTTTGCATGGTTGATCCACCATCTATTTAATGATTTGCAGTTTCCCCATCATTAAATTTGAGATGGGCACAAACAAGATTAACATGTCATTGAACGTCAATAAATCTCAAATTATCTAGGAGTTTAAAAAGTTTAAAACTAGACAATTGCATTGCTTATGTAAATATCTTTGTTTTGTGTTTATTACATCTCTTTACACATCGTAAAGCCAAATATGAATCCTAGCCTTGTTAATAATGCATTTATGCTTAATATTCATTTTAAGGATAAAGTCAAACTAACTAAACCTCTTTCATCTTATCGATAATGAACGACAATAAGCCTCTACCTCCTCCCTCTTCGAAATTGAACTTCTTTCTCATTTTAATCCTATCTAAAGAGAAACTGACCAGTTAGAAATATCTAGACTGGATTCATACCTTGAGGATTTTCCTATGATACGAGGGAAAGAGTATGTCCTAGGTCAGAATATCCCTTATGTGGCATTCAAAATTACTAAAGTTGCTTGCATAATGTTAGCGACCATGTCTCCAGAACTCCAAAAGAGCTTCAAGAGTCTTGGGGCGTTCAATGAGCATCTCAAGGAAATATTCCAAGAGCAAGCTCAGAAAGAAAGGTTTGAGATCATTAAATCCTTGATGGCTTGTAAAAACCAAGACATAAATACTATATGTGCGCACGTTTAGAAAATGAAGTCGTATATTGACAGATTAGGGAGCTTGGGTGTTGAGTTTCCAAGGGATTTAACCATTGACATGATCTTGAACTCGCTTTGTGGTTTGTATCATCAGTTCATCATGAACTATACTATGAACAACCTCGACAAGACCCTAATGGAGCTTCATGGCATATTGCAAACAACCGAAGCAAGCTTGGTGAAAACCAAAAGCTCCAACACTACTACTTTTGTCTTGGCTATTGGGCATGATAGTGCTAACAAGAAGAATAAGTTTTCTCATGTTAAGGGTAAATCCAAGGTTGGATCTTCCAATCAAGGTATTAAGAGAAAAGATGATTCTCAGATAGCGCTTAATACCAACCTAAATGAGACCGGTTGTTTTTAGTGAAAAGAAAAGGGTTACTGGAGACGTAGTTGCCCAAAGTACCTTGAAGATGTGAAGAAGAACAAAGCGAAGGGTATTGGCACTTCAAGAATTTTTATGATTGAATTTCATAATATGTCAACTTATAATTCTTGGGTTCTTGATGATAACATTGTCATATGATTATATCAAAGAGAAATTACAAGGGTTCTCAGAGAAAAGGATTGTAGACTACAAGGAATAAAACGGCTATAAATACTAGCTAGACAGAAACCCTAATAGGTTAAAGACAAAAAAGAGCCCATAAACAAGCGGGCTAATAATATAGACTAACATCCCCCCTCAAACTCACAATGCCACAACAATAAGTATTGAGAGTTTGTCACATAAGAACCGAAACCAAGAAGCCGATAAAGCCTTTTTAAAGATATCCGCAAGCTGCAAAGTTGATGAAACAAATGGAAGCAAAATGGTCCCAAGCTACAAATGATGATGAGTAAAATGACAATCAATCTTAATGTGCTTCGTTCGCTCATGAAAAACAGAATTCTTCGCAATTTGTATCGCACTTTTATTATCACAATTTAAGGGAGTAGGTGCCGAAATGTAAACTCCCATATCCGCAAGCAGCCACCGTAACCAGATAATCTCGCATGTAGTTACAGCCAAAGCATGATATTCAGCCTCTGTGGAAGATCTAGAGAAAACATCATGTTTCTTGCTCTTCCATGAAATAAGAGACTCTCCAAGAAATACACAAAATATAGTGGTAGACTTACGATCATGACGATCACCATCCCAATCAGCATCATCATAGGCACGTAAATCAAGAGAAGACGTCGAGGGAAACAAGAGAGTTTGAAACTGAGTGCCATGAAGATATCTCAGAATACTAAGAACAGCTCCCTAATGAACAGAGGTAGGTGCAGTAACAAACTGACTGACAATATGAACAACATGAGCAATATATGGACGAGTGACTGTAAGGTAAACCAAACTTCCCACCACATTATGATAAAGATTCGGATCAAACAACGGAGCACCATCAGTAGGAGAGTATCGAGCATTGGTTTCAAGAGGTGTATCAACAGTACGATTGTCAGAAAGTCCCACCGGTGTAAGCAAGTCAGATATATATTTAGTCTGGGAAACAAGGTACCCTTTCTTAGACTGAGCGACCTCAATACCCAAGAAATAACGCAGCAAGCCCAAATCCTTCATAGCAAATCGACGAGCTAGATCATGCTTAAAAGACTCAATACCACCATGGTCATCACCTGTAATAATCATGTCATCCACATATAAGGACAAAAGAATCTGTCCTGCACTCGAGCATCTAACAAACAAACCAGAATCATGATTACTCTGGACAAATCCAAGAGAGGTAATTACTGTGGAGAATTTCTCATACCAAGCATGAGGGTCTTGCTAGATCCCATACAAATCTTTGCGATGCCGACAAACCTCACCCGGTCGGTGTTGAATTCCTGTAGGAGGGGTCATATAAACCTCTTCATGAAGGTCACCATTCAAAAAGGCATTCTTGACAACATTTGAAAGATCTTCCACTGTCGAATGGATGCAACTGCAATCATAGTACGAACTGTCGTCATCTTTGCAATTGGGGCAAATGTCTCCTCGTAGTCAAAACCATACTGTTGGGAATACCCTTTTGCTACAAGTATAGCCTTATATCGTTCAACAGAGCCATCATCTTTTGTTTTTATCTTGTACACCCAACGACAACTATCGTATGTTTCCTAGGAGGAAGAGAAACCAAATCCCATGTATGAGTCTGATGAAGAGCAGTGTGTTCTTCAGCCATAGCATTCTGCCAAAGAGGATCTGAAACAACTTCTCTATATGATTCAGGTTCAGAAAAATGATGGATGCTTGCTATAAATGAAGCAAATGGTCCTGAATATGTAGAGTAAGGAAAATCTGGTAGCTTGGTGGACTTGACAGGACGAGAAGATCTCCTGAGGGGTGGTGGTGGAGGACGATCCTCAACTTCAATAATCGGAGGATCAGGCTCAGGAACAGGTGGAGTCGAGGCACCCTCTGAAGAGGTGGGTGTGTCATGTGCTGAGGGATCATGTGGCATAGATGAGTCTTGAGCCTCTATATCTTCATTAAAAGGATCAATACGCAGAAGATCAGACTTTGTTACATTATGGGCTGTAGCAGGAATCGAGTAGAAAGGAGTATGTTCCAAAAAGGTTACGTGCCAAGAAACATATAACTTCTGACTCACAGGATCATAGCAACGGTATCCTTTCTGACCAATCCCATACCCCAAAAATACACAAATAGCAGATTTCTGCCCTAGCTTGTTCCTTTCAACATGAGGACGAAGAACAAAACAAGTACATCCAAAAACTCGTAAAGAAGAGTAGTCTGGTGGATGACCATATAACTTCTCAAAAGGAGATATTCCTGAATTCAATGAAGTAGGGATAAGATTAATCACATACACATCAGTTAGGATGGCTTCTCCCCAAAAGGCACTAGGGACCTGCGTAGACAGGAGCAATGAGCGGGCAGTCTCAACAATATGACGATGTTTTCGTTCTGCCACACCGTTTTGCTGAGGCGTGTCAGTACACCAAGACTGGTGTATGGTACCATCAGAAGCAAGTAACTGAGTGAAATCATTAGAGGTATATTCACCCTTAAGTCACACCTGAAGCACCTAATCATAACCGAATGTTGAGTTTTAACAAGAGCTCTAAAATTGTTGTAAATACCAAAGAAATCAGATCTGCGTTTCATAAGATAAACCCATGTATATCGAGTATAATCATCTATAAAAGATACATAATAGGTTTACGCACCTTTTGTGGATACTGGTGCCGGACCCCACACATCAGAATTAATAATATCAAAAGGAGCAGCAGAACAAGACATACTTTTATTGAAGGGTAAAGCAGAAATTTTTGCTAGTTTGCAACCACTACAATCAGAAATATCACAAGATTTTAAATGACCCAAAACACCACTAGATGCTAAAATATTAAACAATGATACAAACACATGTCCCAAATGAGAATGCCAAAGATAAAACTCAGACGACAAAGGACTCAAACGAAATGAAGATAAATCAATGCTGAAAGCAGCAACAACAGATACTTTGAGAACCTCCAAGACATATAGTTCCCCCACCCTACGGCCGATCCTAATCACCTTTTGGGTGTGTTGATCCTGTATAACACAGACATAATCAGAAAAGAACACCCAGTTACTAGACTTGCATAACTGACTGTCTGATGCAAGGTTCAAAGTAAGTTTGGGAATGTAATAAACATCAGGAAGAGTTATACGAGAAATGGAGACAGACCACCCAACACCCTCAACTAGCATAGATGTATCACTAGCAGACTTAACAAAAATAGATGACACTTGCGACAAAGAAGTAAATGATGACAAATGAGGAGTCATATGATGGGTTGCACCAGAATCTAAAATCAAAAAAGATGAGGGTAAACCTGAAGTGTCAGACGAAGAAGGACCAGAATGAGATATAGATGCAGACATGGCAGTGACATTAGAAGCCAAATACTGTCTAAAGCTCTCAAACACCTTTGGATCCAATGAAGATGGTTGCATATGTCCAACAAATTGTGTGTCAACTGGTGGAACAACAACAACATCAAACTGTGGAGGACGAGGGGTCCATGGAGGAGTACCAGAGGAACGTGACTGATACTTCTGTTGACCAAACCTATTTTGTTGCTCTCACTGAGGTTGACCATATTTACCCTTGTTGACTAACAATGGACACTGAGCTTTCCAATGATTCTTCTATTTGCAGAATGCACAATCATTATAAGCGACTCTTGAAGTTTGTCGAGATTGACTGGAGGAGATAGCAAGCACAGCAGGAGCGGGAGTAGGAGTAGAGGTTGCTTTAAACCCTTTATCTGCATGGGACTTGGTACGAGTCTCTTCTGCAATTAACTCATGGACAACTGAATCTACTGAAGGAAGAGGAGAGTGATGAAGAATTGTTCCATGAAGACCTTCAAAATCATAACGCAAGGCCATCAAGAACTCAACCAAGCGTTGTTCTTCCCTCCTAGCAATGTAAGGGTCAAAATCTTTTAACTCTTTAGATTTAGTAAGAGCCAATTGATCCCAGAGTTCAGACATAGCAGCATAGAAATCTTTAATGCTCTGGTCATTCTATTGAAGGGCACAAATATCATATTCCAATTGGTATTGTTTAGCAAAATTAGACTGGGTATACAGTCTCTCCAAGTGATTCCAAACTTCCTTAGTTGTATCATACTTAGCCAACTGCATACCAATGGACTGAGTAACAGAGTTATTGATCCAAGTAATAACCTTGGAGTTATCAGTCTCCCAAGCATCAAGAAACATATCAAAATTCTCAGTATGAGGCACTGAGGGTTTGGCTTTAGTCCCAGTGTCAGCCCCACATATTCTTCCCATGAAGGAAATTCTTCATAACGTAACTCCAATACGTATATTTCTTTCCATCCAAACGAGTACTGATTGACTGAAGGGAATCATCCTTTCGATTGATGTTGATAGTGAATGAATAACCACAATGAAAATATAATACTCTAAGAATGAAAGGAGTAACTAACCAGCGGAAGCAATCACTTGAATAACGAATCAACAACAATTATGAACCAACAACAGCAACGAACCAACAGTAGCAACGAACCGACATCAACAACGAATCAACAGTAGCAAGGAATCAACATATCAAAAAAAAGACGAGTACTAGTGATAATGAACGAAGACTTCTAACAACGTATCAAACCTCCGCTCTGATACCATGATAACATTGTCATATGAATATATCAAAGAGAAATTACAAGGGTTCTCAGAGAAAAGCATGTAGACTACAAGGAATAAAGCAGATATAAATACTAGCTAGACAGAAACCCTAATGGCCTAAAGACAAAAAAGAGCCCATAAATAAGCGGGCTAATAATATAGGCTAACACTTGATACTAGATGTGGTACTCACATTTGCTTAGATTTGTAAGAAGTAAAGGTAAGTAGAAGGTTGAAGCATGGGGACTTGAATGTGGTCATGGGGAACAGAGGAATCACAATTGTTACAAGGATCAGGGAATAAAAACCTGGGCTACAAATGGAATTTCTTTTAGTTTAGTTAACTGTTGCTACTCGTCAAATACTGCTTGAAATATTATTTCATTTCATGCATTGTACAACGATGGTTTTGATTTTGCTTTTCATAATGAACATGGTTTATAAAAATGATTCGTATATTTTCAAAGCTTGTCCTTGTAATGGTGTTTATGAAATTATTGTTAGTGTAGGAAACAATTATAATCTAATGTCAAATGTTGGTTCTTCAAATGTTTAGGATAAATAATGTTTGTGACATTGTCATCTTTGGCATATAAATAAGAAACACATGGCTAAGTGTCAAAAGGATGGGATCTTGAGACATGATCATCTTAAACTTTGCTCAATCAACTCATCATGTCTGGGCCTCTCAAGGCACAGATGATCCCGTTTAGCGGCGTCTCGACTGTCCAATCCAAATCCATCATTCGGTACGAATCGGCACACTTTTGACAATTTCAAAAGAACTTGTTTTCGAAGAAAGAAAGAAAAGGAAGTATGAAACAATTAATCGAAGGCGTGCTATCCAAAAATTGTTTCAAAAGAGATTAATGATGAGGAAGTTGTAAAACTCGTTTCTAAAGAAACTATTGTTGATGATGCATTATTTTTCCATGTTGGAAAAAATGATGATAAATCAAAAGGAGAAAGAACTATGGACAAAGAAGATGAAGATTTTATCAGGGAAGGAGATATTCCATTACCATCAATCATCCTCAACGAAATCTGTAATCAAAACAAAATGGAAAAAGTCAAGTTTGCGTCTCTTCTAGAGGCTGTCACAGTTCATATTTCCTAAAAAAATCCGGATTATAGCACAGGTAATAATGAAGTCTCCAAGATATTGATTCGACTGCTCTCCCTTCATAAAAAAATAACTGACGGCGATCAAGGAGTAGTTGTTGAAGGAAAACGCATTCCAAATATTATACAAAATGTTGATGACGGAATGGCGTTCAAAATAGCCAACTTTTGGAAAATGAATCTCATGATGTCCCTTCCAGTCCTTCACAAGACCATCAATGCAGCCCAAAAAATTATTCTCACCAAGCGATTAAATCCAAAGCGTCAACAGCTAAGTTTTCTAAACCTCATTCACTATTTATATCGAATAATGTATCTGAGATGCATGAAAACCCCCTTTTTTCTCCTAAAAATAATAATTCCAACGCTAAAAATCAAGAATCTGAAAACCAAGATAAAAAAGGACCAAACTCCATCGTCCTTTACTTCCCAAATCTTTTGCTCATGTTCTTATCGGGTCCCAAAAACATGAAAATCCAAATTTTAGAGTATCCGAGATATTAGTGAAGACGTGGATGAGCCTGTTGACATCTCTTTGTCTTCGGTGAAAAAACGTTGCGTCACTTACATGGTTATTCAAAAGTGGCGCCCCATCTTCATAAAGCCCCTATAAAGCCCTTATAGATAAAATCCCTTTTTTGCTCAAAATTCATGACATACCGTATGAAGCTTCGAATGATAAAGGCCTTAGTTACATTGGCCGTAAAATTGGCAAGCCTTTACCTATGGATTCTTGGACCGTTAACATGTGTGCTTATGTCGTGGGTAAATCAACATTTGCTCATGTCCTTGTTGAGGTCCCAACTAGACCAAAGTGGATGGATGTTGTTAAAATCCGCATCCCGAATCCCTTAGCTAACACACATTCACTTCATAGCCTTGACCTAAAATATGCTTAGAAACCCCATTATGCTCTCATTGTATGATTTCCATTGTGCTCTCATTGTATGATTTATGGTCATAATGATAATTCTTGTTTATACATTATTTCACTAGGTGTGAAATCTACGTATTATATGAGTTTATTTAAAAAAAAATTAAATATGAAAAATTAGCAATTTGAAAATTTTGAATTTATAAGAAAAATGAGAAAAAATTTGAATTATTAAAATTAATGAGACTTTAATGTATTAAATACATTACATATATATAAGACTTTTCTAATAAATACCTTAAATATTAAATGTAGAATTTTAATTTAATAAAATGAAATATACAATAAAATGACAAGTGAAAAATAGAAAATTTAAAAATTCTAGAAAATGTCATGTGTACAAATGAAGGAGAAGATGACATGTGACAAAAAGTTATTTATTTATTAGGTAGGATTAAATAATGAAAAAAAAAAGTTGATACTTCTACCCTAAGTCCCAATATAGAAGAGGAAAACAAGAAAATACTAAAACAGATAATAGTAATTTCACCTTTGTTTCTCAAAGAAACCCTCTAAATTGTGGGTCCTCTCTCCCTCCTCAAAAATGATTAAAAAAAAGAAAAAATAATAAAAAAAATTACCTAACCACTTCTTCTAATGGTACTAAATCTCAAACTCTTAATCACAATCAAGGAAAAAATAAAAATAAAATTCAAAAAGAATACCGCGAGATCCAAATAACGACCTTCCCCCAGACATATATCGTCTCCCCTCTTTCCTACCTCGTATCCTACCAAAATTGTAGGTACCCCTAAAAACACTAAACCTCCTACCCTTAGTAAATCCCAGACCCCTAATGCTTCAAAACACTCATCTTCTTTTAAAGATCGTTATTCTATTCTTGTCGATGCTTCTGCTTCTGATTTCCTCGACTTCATCAATGTTCCTATTGTTTCCCCCCTCCCCCTCCCCTTAGTGCTTCTTTCAGGGTAAAACTCAGCTTGAGTTTGACCCAAATTCTAATGACCTCTTTGATGAGGATGATGTGACCAAGGTTGAGTCTGATGACGAAGATATTGCTTAGTTTTCCAAGGCTGATCATTGTCCTTCCGGTGCAGATATGTCCACTACTCAGGAAGCCGAGATGGAGGTATCCAGCCACCCTACTATTTACTCAAGATGCACATCAGTTTCTGGAACTCTCGAGGGCTCTTTAAGCTTGACCATCAAAAACCTATAAGAGACCTTATTCGTGATAATCAGCTTTGCATATACGTTGCCCTTGAGATATGTGCTTCTTATTCTAAGATACATCGTATTTGTGATAATGTATTTGGTCCTTCATCTTGGTCCTTTAATGGGCCCAAGATCCCTAGAGGTACCCATATTATTTTTTTTCTAGAACCCTCAATGGGTGGGTATGATGTTTTTTAATGCCACAGATCAGATCAGGTCATGCACTTTAATGTTAAAATCCTTCAGTTTACCAAAAGCTTCTTCTACTCTTTAATGTAAGCTCACAACTACCATATGCAACGCCGTTAGCTGTGGGACTCCTTAACTAAACATAATCAGGTAGTTAGGAATGCCCCTTGGATCATTATGGGTGCCTTTAATGTTGCTCTTGAAGTCAAGGACAATACTGTCGGCTACTCTTGTATTACTCGTGGCATGAATGACGTTCTTGACAGTATCAATAATATTGAGGTTGAAGACCTGAATTTTACTGATCTTTTTTACACATAGAATAAATCTCCAAACGGTGGTAATGACATTTTCAAAAAGCTTGACCGTGTTATCTATAACACCCATATCTCTTTTTTCCCTCTACCTTTGTGCCCTTCCTCCCTATCTCACTTCTGACCACTCCCTGACTCTACTCTCTCCTCCTTCGCATACCCCCTCTAAACCGAAACCTTTGGAATTTTCCAACTTTCTTACCTCCAAACATGATTTCAAAGAGACTGTTCCTTCTAAACGGAGCCACGACATACCGAGGTACTAGATGTACAAACTGTCTCAAAATCTAAATCACCTGAAAGGACCCATGATAAATCTCTTACACATGAAACGAAACCTATTCTCTAAGTTTACCTCCCACTGTACGAGCTTGATAGAGTTTGTTACACCCACATAATCAGACTAGTCAATTAATGTATAACAGGTGTTAAAAAAGACTTTTTGATAAATGATTAGTTTGGATAAATAATCTTAACCAAAGTTATATAATATGCAACAAGGATTATGTACATATAAAGAACGTTGAAATTCGACTTCGTATGAAGAATTTATGCTTCTTCGAAGTTTCACAATTTAACTAACACGGCTCTATGTATCTTAAAAAATGAAATTTTGATTAATTGCTTTTTTATCCTAAGTGATCTAAATGGAATTCATAGTAATCGTTAAACCGAGAGTGTACATATAGAGAACGTCCAAATCTGACCTCATGAGAGGAAGTTATGATTTTTCAATGTTTCAACGCAATAGCCCAGGCACATATATCGAAATTCTAATTGATTGATTGTTAGCCGAATGAATATAAACGAGAATTCAAGATCTTGTAAATTTGAACCCGTTAATATAAAGACAGTCGAGAACAAAGTTCGTCTGAATAAGTTATGAATTGTGCACGAAATTTAACATTCTAAAGCAATCTAAATAACAATTTTCATTAAAACAAGAGTTAGATGTTAAAACCTTAATAAAATTTGTAGATCTCGTCGAGAGCTTTCTGAGGATATAAAGAACATCGAAAACAAAGCTCGTATTCGAAAGTTATGGTTGTCTGATGATCTGTGAGAAAACACATAGACTAATGACGTGGCACCATGAGAGGGCGACACGTGGCTTGGTCGTCGAGTCCCTCTCTTCAGAGACATGGTAACGTGGCACCATGAAATTCTGACGTGTGGTTCCATAGGATTACGACATGTGGCAGCTTCTAGAAAAGAGTGGGGTTGTAACACCACAGTATTCATGTACTATTAAATTCATTTGTATGGTTTAATTCATGTCATTTGGTCACTGTAATAGAAAGAAGTAGCCATGAGAATCCCTAGTGGCAATTTTGAAATTTTGGGACAAGTGAGAGTACGCTAACATTACATGAGGGTACGATGAGCATACTGAGGGCGTGCCCTAGTACATCGGGCGTACTAGGGCATGCTAGGGCATACTAGGGCGTGCCCTATGTTTTAGGGTTTAAGGGGTATTTAAACATCCTTATGGCTCATTTATCCCCACATTTTCAACCTCCTAAGCCTTAGAGTCGTTCTTGCAAAACCCTAGCCTCTTTAGAGTGTGATTTGATCCTTAAAGTGTGTTCTTGGTGTTTTAGAGGAATGAGAGGTTGCATCAAGAAGCCTTGAAGTGGAACCAATCTTGTGGATCTGGGATCTTTGCCTCTTTGTGACGCTCCAAAAGGTATAAAGTCTATACCTTTATGTTTTTGTTGTTATATCTCCTCTTTGGAAGTTTTATGTTGCTTTTCTTATCCTAAAGGTCCCATTCTATGCATGTTTGGTTATTGGGGTTTTGAGCTGTCCTTCCAGACCCTAGGAAGGGTCCTAAGCCATAAAAATGAGGTCCTAATGGCTAGTATTGTTTCATGCATATTGTAAAAAATATTAATCGATTAAGACATTGTATTAAGGACTTTATGGATACGCAAAGTCATAAAGTTGGATACTTTATGACTTTAGGGTGCATTTGGACAGTAGATCTGAAATATAGGCTTAAGTGCTTAAGACATTATGCACTTAATGAATATTTCAGGTTTGCGAGGTTATGCCCTGTGTAGGTGGGAGTACGGCCTCGTGTATTCGGTCAACCACCCTGTGAGTTGGTCAATGCAAGGCTTCGCGTATGCTTAGCGTACCTCTGGGTTACACCCTATGTACTCACCTGAGTCAGCCCTTGTTGAGTTGACTCGGTTGGTTTAATGGGCTTGACCATTTGACTTTGACCAGTTGACTTTTAGTTTGACCAAGGTTGACCACATTTGACCAAGTTTGACTTTAAGGGCATTTTGGGTATTTCGAGATTTTGATGGAATTGGTCACTTGGTGGATGTAGGTATTGAGTAGAGAGTTGAGATTCAGAGTTGGGCCTTACCAGTTTTGTCCTGTTTGTGAGGTGAGTTTTCCTCACTATACTTTCGAGTCAAAGGCACCAAGGCCGACCTATTGGTTTGTTAGCTTGTTATTCGTTGATATGTTGAGTATGGAGTAGATATGCATTCTATTTTGGATATGCTAGTCTGGTAGATCTGTATTCCTACCTGTGATATTGTTTGTTTATCTATGTATGTTATTATCTGTTATATTTCTACATATTGTGTGGGTTGGGTTGAGGTTGTACAGCTCCATCTTGTAGCCAACAATCCTTGGTGCAAGACAAATATGAGCTGAGGGTCGGGGAGGGCATGCCAGAATCATACTGAGGGCTCATGAGCATTCCAAATACGAGCTGAGGGCCGAGAAGGGCATACCAGACTCGTACTGAGGGCTTAGTGATATTCAGTTCGAGGACTGATCAGGCAGGGGAGCAAGCCAACATTAGGCTTTGGGCCAAGGGCTAGCCAGACTTATGTTGTGGGCTCATGGGGAATCCAATCTGTTAGCTGTGGACCCATTGCAGGCTGTTATTGTGCGCAATTTGTTTGTGTGTTGGTATTTGGGGGAACTCACTAAGCTTTGGGCTTATAGTTCTTGATTATGTTTCAGGTACCTCAGAGGATCACAGAAAAGCGAACGCGTGATCATGCACCTCCTCATGTTTGGTTTTTGTGGTTTTGGGAAAACGATAATATTAAATATATTTTAAAAACTATTTTTTAAACAATGATGATTTATGGTTTGTTTTTAAAGTTTAAAATTTTCATGATTTTTATGGATGTTACAAGTTGGTATCAGAGCCTTGGTTAGAGTGAATTGGAGGACCACCCATGTGTATCTAGCCTCAAACTAAGGAAAAGATTTTTAAAATAATTTTTAAATGGTTTTGAAAATAATCAGGAGGATGCGATGTGTATGATCAGCCGGAGCCAGTAAGTTGACCCCAAAATACCATACTGTTATTTGATATTGTGATATGTTAGAACAACATGCTAGTGATACGCTTGTGATCTTCAGGATTTTGCATGATACAATTGTTGTATTATATGATGCCTGATAGCCTATGGTTCTTCTCTAATGGAATTGACATCATTACTGTAGTTGCTTAGTGTATGCATCATGGTTATGCATAACTAAGATTCTATAGCATGAGAATGTTTGGTTTGGACTTATTTCATGTTCTTGTTTGATGAAGGGCTTAGGGTAGCATCAGATATTCAACTCTCTGTAGGGTCCAATGTTATGTATGACTAGCATATACGAGTGTTGCAGGGTTGGTAGAAGTTTCATGAAGGAGTTATGTGGGGTCAGTCGGCCAGTTCCGAGATGTTTAGCCTTTTCCTCTGTGACAACTGGCAGTTCCGGGTCAATCAAAGTCAACAAGTCAGAAAAAATTAAACCAGTGAACGAAAGTCAACTGATTAGGACATGAATTTTGGGGTTTATACCTTGCTGTTAGAGTTTTCGGTTTGGGGCCGAAAACTCTATGATTTCACTTTTAGTGTTCTCGGTTTGGGGGCCAAAAACTCTAAGATCTCAGTGACACTGGACCGGAATCACCAGGTGAATTCGGTGGACTAATGGGGTTTTCGGTGGGATAGAAAAGAAGAAAAGAGTTGATTTCGTGACATGAAGTTTCATCCTTTCCAAAACAAAATATTACCCAGTATGTATCAAGGCTATTATACAACAAATAACAATGCCAAGATCACCTCACCCCTCCCTCTTTATCATTGGCCGAGAATTCCCCAAACCCCCCACCATTTTCAAACTCCTCCACTTTCCTCTAAAGAAACAAATCCAAATCTTCCTAGGATTAATTCTCCAAGTTGGTTTTTAAAATTTTTGGTAAGTATTCTTGTTAATCTAGTGTTTCTACACACTTTAAAATAGTTTCATCTCATTTACACACATTATCATGTGTCAAAACTCATAGGATAAAACCATCTTTAAAGAGTTCATCAATCACCTTCAAGGGCTCTAGGCTTCATGATTTTCGCCATCACCTCTATCCAACCACAAACACACTCAAGGTGAGTTCATACCCCCATATTTTCGAGTTTTCATGTTTTTTTTTGGGGAGGGGATACAAGAAATATTTTGAATATTTACGTAAGTGTTTGCATGTTCCATTCTTATGTTGAAGATAAAGCATTATTTGCATGAAATATAGTCATCACTAGTTTTTATAACATTTAATTGTGGTATGTTAGTTTTTAGATGTGAATCTAAGAAAAACAAAACATGATTTATGTTATATGTTAATAAGAAAAAGTTATAATTACAAAACTACAAAGACTAATATTTTCTAAGGACAAAATATGGCATTTCTAGTGAAAATGGTTGTAACCTAGTTATTATACCTGTTGAGTCATTTTGTTGTGAAATTCGAAGCTTTGTCTATTCTATTTCGCATGTTTTATTTACTAAGTCATTTTATGTCGAAGTCTGATGTCTAGACTTAGTATTTTTTGTACACTCATGTTTCTAATAAATAGAGGTAGAGGATAGAAGTAGAGACACGAGTATTTCTGTTTATTTTTGTAATTAGTATTGTATTAGAATTCTCTGTTAAATACAAATTTGCTGATTAATATTTACATTTGGTGTTCATATCTTCATTACTCATTAATCTAATGTAACACTCTAAAAATTTCAGCCAATTTAAACTTTTCAAAAACAATCCGGTTTCACAAAGTTATTACGAAAAGGTTTTCAATACAATTATTATCAGAGTCTTCTCAGAAACATATCATAAAACATAATCATAAGGAGCGGTAGGATCACGCCTTTTCCTTGCCACGGTCTCCTGAAGAACCTGAAAAACATTAAACCATAACTGTAAGCCCGAAAGCTTAGTGAGATATCCCCAAAATATCAACCACATATACCATACACGCATAACATGCCATATCATAACAGAACACAGAACAGCCATGCACTTCGGGTCTACTGTGTGACTGGTCCGCCGCACTGGCCTTCAGTCCACCTGGTCCACCCTCTGATTCTAACCACATACATCGAGTCTATAGTGTGATTGGTCCGCCCGCACCGGGCCTTCAATCCACCTGGTCCACTCTCTGAGTCTACAGTATGACTGGTCCACCCGCATTGGGCCTTTAGTCAGCCTGGTCCACTCTCCGAGCCTCGGCACGTCTGGCCCGCCCTCTTGGGGGCTACAACCTATCCGGACCGCTCGCTGGGCCTTCGGGATAACCGGTCCGCCCTGGGTATGTTGGCCTACAGCACAAAGCAGGTCCCGCCTCAACCCAACCCCAGTCCAACAACCATGTGCACATAAACATTCAATCATATAACATATCACATCCAATCAAACTGGTCTAACAGATCACATAGTATAACATCATCCTTACCAGGATACCGACCTAACCGGTCACTAGCATATACCATCCTAACTACCAGGATGCAACAAAGCAAGCAAATAACACAACAATGATACTCGGATCACAATCCGGTAAAGGGTCGGCCTTGGTGCCGTAGACCCTATTGATATAGTGAGGATAACTCACCTCGGAATTGCCAACTGAACAGATAAACCCAAGCTGCTCCGACCACTGATACGATCTCCACCACTAGCCAACCACCAAAACACTGAACTCACAACAAATGCCAACAATTACCAAATATCCCTGGAAATCAACTGTTCAACCCTTGGTCAAAGTCAAAGTCAAAGTCAACCCCTAACTGACTCTACTCGCCGAGTCAACCTGATGACTCTCCGAGTCCCCATGAACAGAACTTTTCCACTCCGCGACTCAACTCGCCGAGTTACCCCGAGACTCGCCGAGTCCAACAACTCTGAGTCCTTTCACACTCGACTCACCGAGTCATCCCTTGACTCACCGATTCACAGCTTAACTAGAAGAAAGGTTAGGACCTCACGACCAGACTCGCCGAGTCCAAGAACAGACTCGCCGAGTCCAAGGCTATCTTTAACCTACTCGCCGAGTTGTTCTTCCAACTCGCTGAGTTCCAGTTCATCTTCAAGCAACTCGCCAAGTACACCTTTGTGACTCGTCGAGTGCTTCTAGATATCATCCCAAACAGAAGCCTTCTAGGCCATGCAATTGATCCAAAACATAGATCTGCCCTTCTACAACCCATCCATCACATAAAGTGGCAAACTTTACATGAATCCAAAGAGATCTAGGCATTTTACACTCTAGGGCTAGGGTTTGGGACAAGATGACTTCACCAAAACACTCAAGAACAGGGACTTTAATGCACTCTAGACCTTCTCCATTCCAGATCTGAGGTAGCAACCTCAGATCTAACCTTCAAACTCGAAATACAACAAGCTAAACTTTCCACACACTCCAAAATGATGAATCTAGAAGAATAACAGCCCAAGAAATGAAGTAATACCACAAAAGGAAGCCCCAACAGAAGAGAAATCCGAATCTTAGCAAAACCCCTTGCTCCAAGCCTCCTAACTCTCCAAGATCTCCTCCAAAATCTCTTCTCCAAGGTTCAAATGCACTCAAATCCTTCACAATCGCGTCTTAGGGTTTTCTGGACTTCAAGAGAGGGTAAAGAGGCTAGGGAGAGGGTATAATGTCCTTTATATAGGGATCATCCTCTGAAAATTAGGGTTTTCTCCACTCAGCGCCTACTCGCCGAGTCGATCCTGCAACTCATTGAGTTGGCCATTTAACACGCGACCAGAGTCGCGACCCTACTCGCCGAGTCCCCTCGTGGACTCGCCGAGTTTCCATTTCCTATTTACACTTTTAGCCCTTCAACTCTACTCTTGATATTATGGGATGTTACAATTCTCCCCCACTTAAATTAGGCTTCTTCCTCGAAGCCTGCGGCAACACAACTCCAGAACTAATCTTGCAAGGCACCACCTGGCATTAACTAGACCAGGTTCCTCAAAACACAACCACCGAAACTCAAAAACCCATTTTTCCTTCCCGCGGTGTTCCGACCACTGCTCCAAGCCGGCCACAGGCCTCACCCTCTAACAACCACACTTGTCAACTGATTACTACCCCATGATGCATCACTTGCTCCAAATCACAACAATCACTCGACTCCTACGACCTACAAATAACCATGAACCACTGGAATTCCCGGTCTGAGCCCAACTTTATCCATTCCATGCTGACAGGATGACACATCCTTCAGACTCAAAACAACTCCCATGAGTTTCTCCACCGCAATATCATACCCATGCCGAACTGACCCTAGCATCTTCGGGTTGGGAAATCCGATACACTGACGACACCTCCAATCATCCCCCAGGATGAAGTTCCACCACATACATAGATCCTTGATCAAAATCACACTGGAAATCTAAGATGCCATTCCTGCATTCCTTCCGAGCCTTTTGGCTCTACACCCGCGCAAATTTCTTCCACGACCTCAACAAACGTCCAACCCAAGTGCGATTTTATACTGCAGCCGCAAACACACTGCTCATCAACCATGATTAGAACACCCCCATCACAACTCTGCACTACTGCTTCCACTTCCGTGAACTTACACTCCCTCTCGGAGCTATATTTCTTTCCTTTTCCTTACCAAGGAAATCCACCTGGCCGCCTTATCACTATGACAAGTGCCACGGTGCTCACCCGATACCACATCATTCTCTTATAGCATAACCGCTATCCCATGTACCACACATGCTCTGGATCCAGTCGCAAGGACTCTCAAGTCCATGCTCTACCTTCCACTAACCACGATCAATACCCGGGGCCAGCCCTTCTGACGCTAACACGTCGCGACATACTCAATCCATATCCTCATATCGATCTCTCAACCCAAGCAGAGTCTTCAGCATGACTAGACCGCCTTTCAAGGCCTTTAGCCCATCTAGACCACTCTCGGAACCTCCAGCAGGTCTGGACCGCCGTCCAGGGCCTTCAGCCTGTCTGGACCGTTCCCCGAGCCTTCGGCCTGAGTGGTACGCCTACCGGCCTTCAGTCTATCCGGACCGCTCAACCAGCATCCAGCATCCCGAATTATCCCTCCAGGAAACTCTCCCATGCATATTGTTCTAGCCCTCTAGGGGTTCCGAACTCTATCTCCACCCTACATACTCAATCCCGGCCCGATCCTAGGCCTTCCACAAACAATCACCCTTGGTCTGTATCCCGCCCTGTATACCTGTCACTTACTTGTACCAGCCTACACTCTTGCCTGACGGAAACACTGCTGGATCCCAAGCAGCTAAACAACCTCTCATGACCATCGATCTTCCGGAGAATTTTCCAATTTTCCCCTACTTAGAGCACTGACTATCAACCACCGGTCGCCATCACCGACCACCCTTATCAACCCTACACAACACAATCCCTTACACGCGATCTGGTTCCCACTAGAGCGAGCAACCTTCACAAAATCACACATCAACACAAATCATCTCGGCTCGAAAGAAGCCCGACCTTTAGCAACCACTCCTCAGATTACAGATGATACCCGACATTCGGACTAAAAGCCAAATTCCCACTAATAATCCTCATAAACGAGAATCAATAAATTCCCAACACCAACCCTTAACCATACCAAAAATCACACAACAAGTCTAGCAGATATACAATACTCCACAATAATCATAAGATAACAAGACATCAATAAAGAAACATACCCGCAGCTGCATCTGGCACTGCCCTGACCTCCTCTACTGTAAGCTGAAAAGCACGACCCTGAGCCCTTGGGGGCTCCGCTCCAACCTGACCTCCGCCCATGATCCTCAATGTGGCCGGTGTTGGAGCCTGCACCGGTCCTGCAGCAAGCTGTGTATAGTTGACCCTCAAGTGTCCAACCTGATGACAATGATAACAAATCCTCAAATCCCGACCCGGGGCTGCCTGCCAACAATCCCTCGCATAGTGCCCCTCCATTCCGTACTTACGGCATGCACCACCGGACCTACAAACCATGGTGTGACCCTTCCCACACTTCCCACAAGTGTGGGTGCTCTGATCTTCCAATCTAGAATCAACGGTCTTGGACCGTTTCAGCGCCGGCTGCGACTGCACCAGAGCCTGCCTCAGCTCTCGCAACTGCAACTCAATCTCCAAATCACATCGCTTGGCGGCCTCCTGCAACTCCAACAAGGTCTCGCACCTCTACGTAGACACAAACTGCCTGATATCCCTCTTGAGCATACTCAGATATCGGGTCATCTGAGCCTGCTCCAAAGCAAACTTGGGGCAAAACATCACCCTCTCAGTGAACATCCTGGTGATCTCCATCACCGACTCCGAATCCTGCTTCAACTCTAGGAACTCCTGAGCCAACCTCTCTCTCTCTCTCAACCCGTGGCACATAACGAGTACTGAACATCTCCCGGAACTGATCCCACGAAACCGTAGCTCTCTGCGCATCCGAATACGACCCCGTGGTCAATCTCCACCAATCCTTCTCTCCGAGCCTTAATAGGTTCAGAGCACACCTCACCCTCTGATCAGCAGGGCACGAACACGTGAAGAAACACCCATCCACATCCGACAACCATCTCATAGCAACAATCGGGTCCTAAACGCCGTCGAAGGTAGGAGGCTTCGTATTATCGAATTCCCGATACTGAAAACCCCGACCAGCTCCTCCCCCTGCCGCTGCTACAGCCGTTGTAGCCGCTGCGGCAGCCGTCTCCGTGAGGGCCACATAGCGCTCATCAAAATACTCAACCATGGCGGTCTTGATCGACCCAAACAGTTCCGGTAACTCAGCCTGGAACAACGCAGCAACCTCATCATGCAGGATCTCACAAATCCTCGCATCCAAGTCGCATGTGCTCATCTGACCAATAACCTCGGGCGGTACTGACCCGCCCTGGACTCTCTCTCCTGCTCCCGATCCTGACCCGGATCCACTCTTAGCATGCCTTGGAATCTCCATACTTAAAAAACACCACAAGATCTCAGATACTTCCCGCTATCCCGGGAACCTACTCCCAATCCAACACTAGGGGTCGTGGTTTCCCTGATACGCGTATGGGTCCTGTGCTTTCAGTAGTACGGGCCCATACTACCTTCCACACCTACCCATATTTGTATTAAGTACTACCACCACACCCTAGCAAAAAACATGCATAACAAGCACTCAACCCTCACTCCTAGAGGAACACTGGTAATCTCCCACAAAGGAAACCCTAGGCTAATAGGCATCATAAATCAGGCAACATTATCATGAAATCCTGAAGATCCCTAGCCTAGTACTAGCATGTTGTTCTATCAAAGCTCAAAACAAATATCATGTATGGTATTTTGGGGTTACTTACTGGCTCCGGCTGATCGTCCCTCCGCGTCATCCTTTACTCATTTTGAAATCCATTTTAAATCCTCTTTTGAAAACCCTCCTCGATTTGAGACTGGATTCACACGAATCTTCCTCCAATTCACTCAAACCAAGGCTACGATACCAACTTGTAACACTCTAAAAATTTCAGCCAATTTAAACTTTTCAAAAACAATCTGGTTTCACAAAGTTATTACAAAAAGGTTTTCAATACAATTATTATCAGAGTCTTCCCAGAAACATATCATAAAACATAATCATGAGGAGCGGTACGATCACGCCTTTGCCTTGCCACGGTCTCCTGAAGAACCTGAAAAACATTAAACCACAACTGTAGGCCCGAAAGCTTAGTGAGATATCCCCAAAATACCAACCACATATACCATACACACATAACATGCCATATCATAACAGAACACATAACAGCCATGCACTTCAGGTCTACTATGTGACTGGTCCGCCGCACCGGCCTTCAGTCCACCTGGTCCACCCTCCGAGTCTAACCACATACATCGAGTCTACAGTGTGATTGGTCCGCCCGCACCAGGCCTTCAATCCACCTGGTCCACTCTCTGAGTCTACAGTATGACTGGTCCGCCCGCACTGGTCCTTCAGTCGTCCTGGTCCACTCTCCGAGCCTTAGCACGTCTAGTTCACCCTCTTGGGGCCAACAGCCTATCTGGACCGCTCGCTGGGCCTTCGGGATAACCGGTCCGCCCTGGGTATGTTAGCCTACAGCACAAAGCAAGTCCCGCCTCAACCTAACCCTAGTCCAACAACCATGTGCACATAAACATTCAATCATATAGCATATCACATCCAATCAAACCGGTCTAACAGATCACATAGTACAACATCATCCTAACCAAGATACCGACCTAACCGGTCACTAGCATATACCATCCTAACTACCAGGATGCAACAAAGCAAAGCAATAACATAACAACGATACCCGGATCACAATCCGATAAAGGGCCGGCCTTGGTGCCGTAAACCCTATTGATATAGTGAGGATAACTCACCTCACAACTGCCAACTGAACAGATAAACCCAAGCTGCTCCGACCACTGATACGATCTCCACCACTGGCCAACCACCAAAACACTGAACTCACAACAAATGCCAAAAATTACCAAAATACCCCTGGAAATCAACTGGTCAACCCTTGGTCAAAGTCAAAGTCAAAGTCAACCCCTGACTGACTCTACTCGCCGAGTCAACCTGATGACTCGCCGAGTCCCCATGAATAGAACTTCCCCACTCCGCGACTCAACTCGCCGAGTCACCCCGAGACTCGCCGAGTCCAACAACTCTGAGTCCTTTCAGACTCGACTCACCAAGTCATCCCTGACTCAACGATTCACAGCTCAACCAGCAGAAAGGTTAGGACCTCACGACAAGACTCGCCGAGTCCAAGAACAGACTCGCCGAGTCCAAGCCTATCTTCAACCTACTCGTCGAGTTGTTCTTCCAACTCGCCAAGTTCCAATCCATCTTCAAGCAACTCGCCGAGTACACCTTTGTGACTCACCGAGTGCTTCTAGATCTCAGCCCATACAGAAGCCTTCCAGGCCATGCAATTGATCCAAAACGTAGATCTGCCCTTCTACAACCCATCCATCACATAAAGTGGCAAACTTTACATGAATCCAAAGAGATCTAGGCATTTTACGCTCTAGGGCTAGGGTTTGGGACAAGATGACTACACCAAACACTCAAGAACAGGGACTTTAATGCACTCTAGACCTTATCCATTCCAGATCTGAGGTAGCAACCTCAGATCTAACCTTCAAACTCAAAATACCACAAGCTAAACTTTCCAAACACTCCAAAATGATGAATCTAGAAGAATAACAGCCCAAGAAATGAAGTAATACCTCAAAACGAAGCCCCAACATAAGAGAAATCCAAATCTTAGCAAAGCCCCTTGCTCCAAGCCTCCTAACTCTCCAAGATCTCCTCCAAAATCTCTTCTCCAAGGTTCAAATGCACTCAAATCCTTCACAATCGCGTCTTAGGGTTTTCTGGACTTCAAGAGAGGGTAAATAGGCTGGGGAGAGGGTATAATGTTCTTTATATAGGGCTCATCCTCTGAAATTAGGGTTTTCTCCACTCAGCGCCTACTCGCTGAGTCCATCCTGCGACTCGCCGAGTTGGCCATTCAACACGCGACCAGAGTCGCGAACCTACTCGCCGAGTCCCCTCCTGGACTCGCCGAGTTGCCCTTTCCCATTTACACTTTTAGCCCTTCAACTCTACTCTTGATATTCCGGGATATTACATCTAAATAATGATTGCTTTCTAAATCTCGATAACAATTCTCATCAATTGGTATCAGAGCATGATTCAAACTGTATTGATCTGATTTTCATTCTAGAATCATTTGCATTTTGAGTTATGAGTTTATTCAAAATACTTCCGCGCTTTCGGGTCTAAAAATCTCTCTTGATCTTCAGATTTGAATCGATTCTGCATCTGAATTGGTTAGTCGAGTAATCGATTAGCAATTTGTGATCAACTTATTTGATCAATTCACAAATTCATCAAGTTTTTCATCAAAATCCCCGTGTTCAACAATGGAGAACTTTAACATGAACATTATGACCTCATACTCTCGTTTGTTTCGTTTATTTACTAAGATTTCAATGTTGATTCCGGAATATTATGATCAATGGGCTGACAGAATGGAAGACTATTTGAATGGGATTGATGAGGAGCTCTGGAACTGTATCAATGGACCAGTTCTACCTCCTGCGAATGTTCAAACATTAGGAGCTTCTAGAACTTCAAATCAAGTTAGTGATCAAGGTGATCATATGAAAAGGAAGGAGAAAAGATGTATGCGAGAGCTGAGAGGTGCATTGCCACCTGTAGTTTACAACTACATTCGTGGTTGTAAAACAAAAAAAGACATCTGGATCAAACTGAAAGAAAAATATCAGGGTAATGAAAAGACAAAGATCAATTCTGTTAAACAATGTCTTTTTAAGCTTAAGGAATTCAAACAGAAGGATGATGAGACGATTGAAAATTACTATGATCGTTTGAATGAACTCATTTATCGATGCAACAGATATGGAATCACAAGGTCTCTTATGGAATTCAATCTTACATTCATCATGGGGCTTCACAAAGAATGGCGAAGTGTGAGCATGATGATAAAGAATCAGCAGAGCTGTGATACTTCAAGTCTGAATGATCTATACAATCAGCTGAAGACACATGAAAATGAAGTGGCTGAAATGTAAGAAGAGTCGAAACAAAGTTTGGGTGGACCACTGGCATTGGTGTCGAAAATGAATGACGTTGAGTCTGTTGAAAAGGAAGGCTCGGATGATGAGGGGTTCTTGATGAATTATGATGATGAGGCGGTTGCATTTACTCAAACAACAGAGTAATGAAATTTATTAAGAAGCGATTCAAACCAAAGGGTATGAAAGGAGATGCGAAGAGTGGATTTGTGAAAGCTGGAGTAAAGGATGGAGGTGAGGAGAAAAAGAAGTATGAGAAGTATGAGAATGTGGATGAAAATGTGAAGGAATCAAAGGCAGAGAAAAAGCTGAAAGGAGACTCAGGAGTCAATTGTCATTATTGTAATGGAGCTAACCACTTCGCAGCTGACTGCATGTTAAGGAAGAAGGATGAAAAGAAATCCAAAGTCAAAGACGAAGCTTACTATGCTGAAAAGCTTGAGGAAGTTCGTGCAAAAGCAAAAGGGCTATCTTTGGTTGCTAAGGGAGAGATAGACGAAGATGAAAGTGGAACCTACCAAATCTGGTCTTCGGGTTCAGATGATGAATAAATGAGGCACCCTACACATGGTGCAATGTTCGCTAGTTTAGAGGAGAATAGCGAAGAAGAAGAAGAAGAAATCTCTAGACATTGGTTCATGTCCAAATCCACTGATAAGTCTCCTATGACCACCAAGGTACGTGCTATTCTTGAATCTTTTAATATTCCTCTAATTGCTTATGATGTTGAAATAACTGCTTTCGATGATACTGTTGCTTATTTTGATGATGTTATTGTGTCTGCTAGTACTGAAGATCAAAATTTAAAAACACAACTAGCTGAGACACGAAGATAGTTAGACATAAAACAAAGCAGGGTAGATTATCTTGAACTACAAATTAAAAATGTCAATTGTGATAGGGATAGTCTATATAGAGATGTTAGATTGTTGTTAGCTCAACGAAACATCTACTGTAATTCAGCTAAGAGACTATATGCGAAGTTAACTGCTTTACATCATTCATTCGAAATAAGCAAAGAACAACATAGAAAATGACTACCTTTTCTTGCTTATGAACGTGAAAAAGTTGATGTTATATCGTATGATTGTGAAGATACTATTGCTTAGTTTGACAAAATACCTGATGATAGATTTGCATATGGTATTGTCAAAATTGATGAATTTCTGAATGTTGATGAATTGGTAGATATTGTAAATGATTGTTTAACAAAAAATGAACAAATTAAGATTTTAAAGAAAACTAAGACTTCGACTTTTGATTCTCAACTAAATTATGTTGATGTCGATGATAATTCAGATAATGTGAGTGAAATTAGTGAAATTGAAGAAGAAGAAGAGATTGATTGTTCTAAACTGTTTGTAATTAATATAAAGTCTAAGATCAAAGGTAAAGAAATTTTATTTGATTCGATTGTGAAGGTTGACAATGAAAAACCCTCAACTTCGCAACTTTTTGACTTTGATGATGTGGAAGTTCGAAGTAGCCAAACAGATGAAACTGATGATGACGAAGAGAAAGTGAAAACTTCGGGTGAATGTAAGAAAGAGAAGAATGTTTCAACTGAAACATCACCTAAACGAGTTGTTGTTAAACAAGTGTATGGTGACACGAAGGAATTCAACTAAGTTCATAATGACAAAGGTGCACACTACTTGGAAACCAACACGGTTGTCTATCCAAATTTTACATGCACTGATAAAATGTTTTTTCCAAACCAAGTCTTCATCACCGATGGAAATGTTGAGAAAATCAAGCCTAAATTTAACAAAATGGTTGAAAATGATAACAAACGGTCAACTACCAAAGGTTTCTTTGCAAATCAAAACACGGTAGAAAACAATTAAACTCAAAATTCTTACGTTTTTCAACATCCAAAACCACCAAAAAAATGGGTGGTTAAAAATGAAAAAGAAGAGAAAGTGTTTCAAAAAGATGGTAAAACAAAATCAGAAGTGAAATTGAATTCTCACGAATTCAAAATGATGGTTGGAAAATTTTCAAGTGAAAACAATGTTTCGAAATGAAAAGAACGAAACGAAAAGCACGAAAAGCCTAATGAAGTTAAAACATAGGATTCGTTAAATAAAAAGGTTGGATATATTCGAAAATATGATAACAATAGAAAATATGAGACTTCGCATAACTTTGTGAATGATCGTAAGTTTCAAAATGTTGGAAAATCAACGAATAATTCATCAATTTTGAATGTCAAAACCCAAACAAAAACAAAATTTTCACCTAAAAAACCAAATTTTCCAAATCATTCGATCACAAAACCAACCAAAGTTTCTTAAACAAAAGGAAAATCTGATGTAAATTCGATCAACAATTGGCTGGAAGGAAAAGGAAAACAATTTCAAACTGGCAAATGTTCACAACAATAAATCAAGATTGCGTTCGAAAAATATGTGAATGAATCTTTTGCTGATAGTTCGTCTTCTCATGGTTCGAATGTTCCAGTACAAAAATGGAAACCAATTGTGAAATTTAAGTAGGTTGCGAAGGATGAGGTGAAAATCAAGGAAAACCCAAAACTATCGAACAACTTTATTTCAATATCTAGATCTGATGATGTTGATTTAAATCAAAGTGTAAAGGAAAAAGTAAAAACCTGGGTTTTAAATTCTAAGAATCTGTTTAATGATACTAATGAAGGACCCAAAAAGTCTTGGGTTCCTAAATTTTTTCATTAAATGCAGGTGATGTGTGATGAGCAATACGATTCGAAATAGTATATTGACAATGGTTGTTCTCATCACATGACTGGAAGAAAGGAGAACTTGCGAGATTATAGAAGCTTGGAAAATGCTGGAGTAGTTAAATTTGGTAACAATCATAAGTGTCAAGTGAAAGGCTATGGAAAAGTCACGAATGGGAAATTCACAGTAAATCGAGTTGCTTATGTCGAAGGTCTTCAACATAACTTGATTAGTGTTTCGCAACTTGTTGTGGGCACTGGAAATCAGGTGGTGTTCAACGAAGAAGGCAGCATCATATCGAAAGTGAACACAAATGAAGTGCTTCTCAAGTCAAAAAGATATGGAGACATGTTCACACTTGACATCAAACCGATTTTGGGCAAACCAAAAGTGTGTCTCTTGTCGAAGGCTTCTAATAATATTAGCTGGCTATGGCATCGCAGATTGTCTCACTTGAAGTTTCGCAATATTAACAAACTTGTCACTGAATATTTGGTTCGAGGTTTTCCTGTACTTAAATTTGATAATGATACTTTATGTGCAGCTTGCGAACTAGGAAAACAACACAGAACAGGACATCCAATCATTATAGATTCGAATATCGTAGAACCGTTGGAACTTCTTCACATCGACTTATGTGGATCGTCGACTGTTGAGACACTCAATAAAAAGCGGTACATTTTAGTTGTTGTTGATGATTTTTCTCGATTTACATGGGTATTTTTTCTCAGGTTAAAATCTGAGGTTGCTCAAACGATGATCGACTTTATCAACAAGATTGAGATGAGTCTTAAAAAGAGTGTTCGCAAGATCAAAAGCGATAATGGTTCTAAGTTTAAAAATCAAAATTTGGATTTATTTCTCATAGCTAAGGGAATTTTGCATATTTTGTGGGATAAAACCTAAAATATGTTGTTTTATTCATGCATTTTGAAACAAGACAAAATATCAACAAGTTAGTTTTACAAGAAGAATACTCAAGAATTTGTCATTTAATGTAAAAATGGATTTTTGAACAAAAATGGACATAACCAGTTTATGACATTAGTTTGTGAGTTTTAACTAAAATATATGGGTTTAAAACATATGAAGTTATTTTTGAGTTAAAATCCCAAAAAGGATAGTAACAAGTTTAATCAAGTTATATTTTTCCTAGATTCCGGTAAATATTGTTAAAAATGTGCAAAAGCAAGAAATGAACTTTTTCATGCAAATTTCTCATACTTGTGTTAAATGAAAGTATTTATGATATAATCTTTTAAAAACATCTAGAAAAGTTAAGTATTACATATTTCTATAAATTTTTATATGAATGTATTTAACAAAACATTCATATTAAACTATAATTAGTATAGTTTGGAAATCACAAATACTACTCTATCATTTTGGACGAATCATATAATTATTTAAAGGTATCAAAATACTTACACGACATGGCCCCTATGGAAGGGTAATACCTTCAGTGTGGGTTTCATTACACTAGATGTAAACCGGTTAATACAAATTTGTGAGACAAACCTTCACCGTATCTACCAGAGTAGACACGAAAGTCCTGAATTATAACCAGAGTCTCGGTAAGAGAGCATGATACTTGTGTATAGTTCTATACGGGATTAAAAACCCGGCACCCAAATTGTTAGCTACAGTTAGACCGGCAGGTCTAGGGTGACAAGTGTCTAACATTCTGACGCCTGAAGAACGTCGTAGCAGGCCACTAGTCGCTAGCATGGTTATGACGACTCGCATGGGATATTAACAATACATTTTGTTCACGGGGTTAACATACAATCAAATAGTTTCTTATAAAGATAACACTTCATAATGTTACTTTCCAGTATAGCACTACTTACATTTTCGGTCTTGGTTTAAGACTTACAGCTCATTCTTAAAGAAAATATTGGATTTTCTAAAAGCGCACTCTATCATTCATACAAGGAAAATTTTCCAAATTTTTTGCACATAAAACTCTTTTGAACTCACCAACTTAATTGTTGACACTTTTTCAAAACCGTTTGTATTCTCAGGAAATCAGAAAACAGGTAACCAAAAGGGTTTTCAGGATGGGGCATAGCCGCATCATGTTATTTACTTTTGGACATATTGTATTTAACATCATGTAAACAATGTTTTTTGTACAACGTGTCTTTTTTAATTATCAATGAAATGGTTGTATGGCTTTGATCACTATTATTCATTTGTTATGATATTGTACATGAAGTCATCCATCCCCTGACGTTTCTGTCGTTCTGGTTTGTGGATGTGACAGATTGGTATCAGAGCATTGTTTATAGTGAACCAAGTATATCAGACCATGTAAGATATTCAACTATAAATACAATGGGACTAAAACACTCCGACTAAGAAGTATACTTTTAAAATATAATAATATTTTTATAAAAGTATACATACATGCATACATTGTAGAACAATATCATAATAAGAACCATATATAAAGTATTAAGATAAGTTGGACACTACGACTAAGCCTAGATAGTTATGTAATCATATCTGGGATAAATATAGTCTAATCAACTATATTTATGCGAGATATGACTAAAATGTGTTTGGGAATGGTCGTGGAGAACAACGAATCTTAAACTTACCAACCCTATATACCAAGGAAACTCTAGAACCAAACGTAAAGCTTGAAATACTATAGGTGTATCTTAGAATACTACAGAGTCATACACGTAAAACATTCTTATATCTCTCATATCTCTATTCTTGTACAGACGTCATGGCAGGATTCCATACACTTGGAGACCCCTATTTCCCTTACCAAGGAAAAGGCGGTTAGATCGAGGAGGATCCCAAAGAGGAACTTAAGGAGATAATGGAGGAAGACCCTGAAGAGGATCCTAAGGAGATAACTGAGGAAGACCCCGAAGAAGATCTCGAAGAGGATCCATAGGAGGAAGAAGATGAGGAGGAGATAGAGGAGGACTTAGATGCAAAGTCCGAGGTCATTAATCCTCCCTATGTCGCTCGGGTTTCCGCACATCGTCTGGGCTACCAGGGGCCCACGCCCTGTTGGGCAGAGGACCTGGAATAATGGAGCAGACAAAAACACCAAAGTTCCCCATACGGCATGGCCCTCCCAGTCATGATTTAGCGGATCGCACATCTTGGGGATCAGACCAGGGCATCGGCGAGTCGGATCTTGGAGTTGGGCGCTGCCGCGGAGGCCATTGATGCACGAGCTCTATGAATGGAGATGGACTACCCCCGGACATGTAGTATCATTGACCGCCTCCAGGAGGACCTCACCACCGCTCGAGCGGAAACGAGGGAGTACAAGGAGAGACACTCGGCTCTCGAGGAGAGGGTGATCGTGGCTGAGCGTCCGATAGCAAAGATGAAGGCCTCCACGACTTCATCCCATGACCCACAGGAGACCACACACCGCGAGTAAGGCTCATACTACTCACATTTTGTTATAGACTAGGAGCTACTATTTCCCGTGTGTAGGTTTGACCCTACGATTAAATGACCACACTATTCAGGAGGTCGTTATGCTGTCAAAAATTTTCATTTTCTTATCTATGTATTGTAGACCTTCTTAAAGATCAATTTTCACAAAACTTGTACTGATACTATATTATCAACAAAATGGACATGGAATTTATTTCATTAGGTGGTGCTATTTGTTATGTAATTGTTTACTTATTATAGTAAATTTCATTATGAATTACTTGCAAATTACAGTAACAACGAGATTTAATACATATATAATCGAGACATTCCATTATGAAATGCTCAACTCTTAACCCTCATCAAAGACTTATCATCATTCCACCTTTAAACTTTATGGAAGAAAGAGGCCACCACAAACCACCACCGCCACCACCACATAGGGACTATGCCGTGTTCATGGCTGCTAGAACAGCCGATGTGGCTGCCGCCATGGCGCAAATAAGCAGTAACGGCAACGGAAGTGGAAACAAGACTAACAATTGCAATCTCGGCGAAAGCCAAGGGCACAAACAAATGTGCTCCTACAAAGAATTCATGAACTGCAAACTCAGAACCTATCATGCCGACAATGGTGTCGTCACTTTGATAAGATGGTTTGAGAAAACCAAGTTCATGTTCGAAATTTTTGCATGCTCGGACGAATTAAAAGTCAAATATGCAGCGTGTACATTCGTAGACTCGACCTCATCGTAGTGGAACGACCACATTAAACTTTGACTCTAGTTGTAGCCAACGTTATAAGTTAGGAGGACCTGAAAGTAATGATGCTCGAGCTCCAAGGAGCAAGATTCAGAAACTGGAACAAGAACTATGGGATCACACCATGAAGGGCTCTGATATTGCCACCTACACCGCCTGATTTACCAAATTGCAACTCTATGCCCTGCAATGGTCAACCCATAGGCCAAGAAAGCGGAACGTTACATTTCGAGACTATCCCCTCAGATCCAAGGAATGGTCATATCTGCCAACCCAAGCACCTTCGACAGTGCTAAGTGTTTGGCACAAACTCTTGTTGACCAGGGAGTTCGTCAAGGCATTATAACCCCCATGCCCGAACAACCAAGAAAGGGAGAAAACAAATAGAAGTCTGGGAATAAGAAAAAGGGCCAACCCGTCCAAGAACCAGTCAAGAAACAACAAACTGTGGCCTTCCAGACCATCACCGGCCCTGCACCAACTAAGCAATATGTTAGGACTCTTCTGAAATGCAAAAAATGCAAGTACCATCACCATGGAGCCTGTCGAGAACTACAATGAAACAATTGCAACAAAAAGGGGAATACCACCCGTTTCTGTAAAGCCCCAACACAAAAAGCCACCCAAGCCGCTAATGCTGGGGTGAGTCGAGCATGATACAGATGCGGTGAGGCGGGGCATTTCAAGAAGGAGTGCTTGAAGGCGCATAACAGAAATGGCAGAGGCGTGGGAAAAGTTCTATCAATGGGGCATGAGGAGGCCATGAGGGATCCCACCATGGTTACTGGTATGTTTCTCCTAAATAACTCATACGCATGCATACTTTTCGATAGTGGTGTGGAGAAAAGTTTCGTGAGCCACCATTTAAACACTGACTCAAATACAAGCCTGATATCGTTAAATGAAACAATCACCATAGAAATTGTAAATGGTAAAACAGAAAGCGCTAAAGATATATACGTAGGATGCACTCTAACTCTAAACAACCATTCTTTCCAAATCAACCTAGTTCTAGTCACAATAAGAAGCTTTGTGTAACACCCCAAATTTCTAATGTTCAATGAAAGAAAAAAAAGTGTAAATTTAGTAAAGGCACTCGACGAGTAGGTCCGCTTACTCGCCGAGTCGGAGCGGGATTCTGTCACGGTTTAAGTGGCCAACTCGCATAGTCGGCAGCTTGGACTCGACGAGTTGGTGTTGAAGAGAGAAAACCCTAATCTTGGGGGTTGTGCCCTATATAAAGCACATTATAACCCAACCTCAGCCTCTTTGCTACCCCTTTTGAGAACCAGAAACCATAAATCATGAGTGAGAGCCCTTGGAAGCAATTTTGAGCCTTGATAAGTGATTTTGGGTGGAAAGGGCCTTGAAGATCAAGAGGTTTGCTGCAAGGAGGGGTGTAGATCCGGGATCTACTTTAGTTGGAGCTTATATTGGAGTGTTATGTGTTGAAGTTCGTGTCGGTGGTCGGAGCAGCTTGGTCTTGTCTATTCAGTCGACAATTGCAGGTGAGTTATCCTCACTATCTCGACAGGGTCTATGGCACCAAGGCCGACCCTTTATCGGATGGAAATCCAAGTATTGTTTGTTATGTTATTGCTTTGCTAGATCTGCATCCTGATATTTAGGATGGTGTTATGTTAGTGACCTAGTTGAGGTCGGTACCCGATATTTAGGGTAATGCCATGTTAGTGACCTGGATAAGGTCGGTACCCGATATATAGGGTATTGTTATGCTAGTGACCGGTTAGGTCGGAATCCTGGTTAGGATGTTGATATTCTATGTGATGTGTTCGACTGTTTGACTAGTTAAGGATTTGTTATGTGATTAATTGTTTTATGTGCACATGGTTGATTGATTGGGGTTGAGTTGAGGCGGGTCCTTCTTTGTGCTGTAGGCCAACATACCCAGGGCGGACCGGATAATCTGAAGGCCCAGCGAGCGGTTCGGATAGGCTGAAGGCCCCAAGAGGGTGGACCAGACGTGCCAAGGCTCGGAGAGTGGACTAGGCCGACTGAAGGCCTGGTGTGGGTGGACCAGTCATACTGTAGACTCAATGTACATGGCTAGACTCGGAGGGTAGACCAGGTGAACTGAAGGCCCGGTGCGGGCAAACCAGTCACACAGTAGACCCGATGTGCATGGCTGTTATATTTGTGATATGTTATGAGTATGTCTATGTGTGGTTGGTATTTTTGGGGTAACTCACTAAGCTTTCGAGCTTATAGTTAAGTGTATTGTTTCAGGTACTTTAGGAGATCGTGGCAAGGCGAAGGCGTGATCTTACCACTCCTCATGTTTTATGATCTATGTGATATGGTTCTGGGGGATACTCTGATGTTTAAACTATTTGAAAACAAGATGTATGAACTTAATGGTTTTTGAATGAAATAAAATGTTTTAAATTGGTTGAAATTTTTGGTCGTTACACTTTGACATTATCATTGGCATGGATTGGTTAAGTACTCACCTTGCCAATATCATGTGTTACGAAAAGGTCGTTGGCCTTAACCTACCAAGTAGCGAAACCCTCTTCATTTATGGAGACAAACCCGGTGTGGAATTAGAAATCATCTCTTGTGTCAAGGCTCAGAAGTATCTATGCAAGGAGTACCAAGCCTTTTTAGCCCATGTGGTGGATGAGAAACGGGAAGAAAGACATCAAGGAGATTCCCAAAGTATGTAACTTTCCCAATGTATTCCTAGAAGACCTTTCGGGGATACCACCTGTATGCCAAGTCGAGTTTAGAATCGACTAGATCCCTAGACCCACCCCCATAGCCATATCCGCATACTGTTTAGCACCGGTTGAAATGCAGGAACTGTCCAGTCAACTGAACGAGCTGCTAAGCAAATGATTCATTAGACTGAGATTCTCACCTTGCGGAGCACCTATCTTGTTCGTGAAAAAGAAGAACGGATCATTCTGCGTGTGCATAGATTATCAAGAACTGAAAAAACTCAATATCAAGAACCGTTATCCCCTACCTCGAATCGACGACTTATTTGATCAACTGCAAGGATCAAGCTACTTCTCAAAGATCGAGCTAAGGTTAGGGTACCATCAACTGCGAATCCGAAAGGGGGATGTTCCTAAAACGACATTTAGAACACGCTACAGTCACTACGAGTTTGTAGTGATTCCCTTTGGTTTGACTAATGCGCCTACAGTGTTCATGGACCTAATGAACTGTGTGTGCTGACCTTAAATGGATAAATTCATGATAGTATTCATCGACGACATACTAATCTATTCACGAAGAAAGGAAGAACATAGTCAGAACTTATGGAAAGTCTTGATACGTTAAGGGCAGAGAAACTATATGCGGAATTCTCGAAATGCGAATTCTGGATTCGAAGGGTAGACTTCTTGGGACACGTAGTCAGCAAGGAAGGGATACACGTGGACCCTTCCAAAGTCAAGGCGATTGAAAAATGGGCAACACCAAGAACACCAACAAAGATATGCCAGTGTTTGGGCCTTGCTGGCTACTACCAAAGGTTTATACAAAACTTTTCCAAAATCGCAAAGCTGCTCACTACCTTGACTTAGAAGGGAGTGACTTTCAACTGGGAGAATAAACAAGAAACTGCCTTCCAAACGCTTAAACAAGCCTTATGCAGTGCTCTAATATTTTCTCTCCCAAAAGGGACCGAAGATTTTGTGGTCTACTGTCACACCCCAAAACCACGAACGGCGGAAACGTTCAGGAGTGGAGGACATCATGTACAGTATCACAACAGTGTATAATAGTAAACAAGCAAGAACATCATCCATTGCATTATAAGTAAAGTTTTAATACATGTGTGTTCTCTCATTGTAATAAGACACCAAAAATATACAATCAAAATAAAAGACGAGACTTGTCTGCTCCGTCTTCTCAAAACCTAGCCACCGTACCTGTCTACTAATGACCTGAGAATACAAGTTATTTTGAAAGAGAGTATCAGCTTTAAAGCTGGTGAATTCATAAGTATTTAAGTGTCATTGTCTTGCTTACTAAAAGTTGTTTTAAAAGTCATGTAAACCTTTAAATGAAAATGTTGATGTGAGTATGAAAAGCCCTAGAAAATCCCTTATTTTCTATCAGTTGAGATGTAGTCTTCTACCAAGACCCGAATGTTTTGTTACGACAATGTAGTCTTCTATCAAGACCCGAATGTTTTGTAAGTAAAATGATAGTTTTTCCTTCTTTTTGTCTGCTACAAACAATAATTAGTCCAACTCATCGGTTATGTGAATATATCACAAAGTAAAGTAAATAGAAAAAATATAACCATGCAAGTATTACCCTTGGATTACCAGGGTTAACACGACATCGCTGAAGCGAAAGGTATAACCTAATGAACATCCGAAGATTGTTCAATTAACCTCTGTGGCGAACAGTAGGTTCCAAGAATGGTTAGTCCCGTAACTGACTTTACATCGCTGTAGTCGAAGTAAATAACCTAATGAACATCCGAAGATTGTTCAATTAACCTCTGTAGCGAACGGTAGGTTCCAGGAATGGTTAGTCCCGTAACTGTCTCCTAATATATGTAATAACAACCCGATGAACATCCGAAGATTGTCCAATTAACCTCTGTGGCGAACAGTAGGTTCCAGGAATGGTTAGTCCCGTAACTGACTCTACATCGCGATAAGCAAAATAGATAACCTAATGAACATCCGAAGATTGTTCAATTAACCGCTGTAGCGAATGGTTAGTCCCGTAACTGACTCCCGTTGAATTGGGATGGGCTGGAATGATTTACTGAAGGTACTAATAAATCATCTTTACGAATCGAGTTTCAAGTATTCATGTAAGTATACACAGGTAATTGTATCTATGTAAAGGTATTCATGTAACGTGTTCCTATAAGCGTATTCATGTATCAAGTAAGCATATGTAAAGGTACTCATGTATCAGGTAATGTACTAGTAAAGACTCATGAATGAACTGACTCTTGTGTGATTCCTTGTAATAGGAATTATGTTTGATATCTTCTAACTATCCCTATGATAGTTAACTGAGAGGTAATTGGTTGTTCAACTAGGTTTATACACTCTTACTACTCAAGGGTGTGAGAAACTAAATGACAGATGTAAACTATAACATCAATACATATATAAGAATATAAGTGTATATGTATAGTTTAGTTCAAGAATGTAGAATGGTTTTGTAAGACATTTAAGGGTTTTGAACAAATACAAAAGTGACTTGATGTCATTTTGATAAACATTTCAAAAGTAATACATTTGATAACAAAGTATTTTTAAACATAGAAAACCATTTCATGCATCACATTTTGTAGTATGTGAAATCTGTTGAGTGAAAACACAGTTATAAAATACATATAGATGATTTAATAACATGCTATTTTCTACTTGTACTCCCCCCCCCCCATTAAAGCATTTAAAATCATTTAAAATATTGATTAGGGGTATGAACTCACCTGTAGACGGTGATTTGGATGAACTAGACGGTGTAGGATTGTTAGGCGTCAAGTGAGGACTTGTACACACACTACGATCCTAATGAACATATAATCACACATATATGCACTCAATTAGTCTCAAATTACTAATTGATAATGTTAAGACATCCTAGACATAATAAACACTTTATATAAGTGTTTTAAGCCCTAAGGATTGAATCTAAGCTATTGTGGGACAAGGCACTTGTGTTTAGGGCTCCAAAGGACCCCATATATGAGTTTACTCTCCATATACCATCACACATGGAGTTTACGGTTGTAAACTCTTGAGTTTACGGCCGTAAACTCCAAGAGTCAATGTCTTTGGTTATTTTAAGGTGTTAAATAATCCCTAGAATTATTCAAACTTGGTGGTTAAGTCCTTGGAAGGGTTTAAGGCATAGAAACACTCCTTTGAGGAGTTTACAGCCCTAAGGCCATTTCCCTTAGAGTTTGCGGCCGTAAACTCTGAAGGATGGGTGTTTTTGATGCTTTCAAGTCTCTTGCACAAGTGGTATAGGTTCTAGACTTTTATTCCAAGCATATGAAGGCCTTAGGCACACTTTGGTGCCTTTGTTTGATGCTCACGGCCCAAGAACCTTATTAGGGTCGTGAACTCACTTGAAGGGGTGGTTTTGATGTGTTTTAGTCCTTCATTTAAGTGTGAACAATTCCTAGTAATTGTCTAAGGCTTTAAGGGCCTTAAAAGCAACCTTTGATCCAAGATTTTGGAGTTGACGGTCCAAGATCATCTTGGGCCGTGAACTCCCATGTGTTTCCGCTTCTTGGTTGTTTTCTTGTCCCTAATACACATATAAATGAGTCTAAGGCAGTAGCATAACACAAGGGTCGGTCTAGGCTTTGTTTCGGGAGTTTACCGCCCAAGAACACCTTGGGGAGTAAACTCCTATATCTAGTGATTTAGCCATCTAAATCATGTTATAAACACATATTAAGCTTTCTAACACTACTAGAAAGAGGTACTCATGATTTGGGATAAAAACCCGAAGATCCGTGAGAGAGAAAATGGTTTTTCTCTAGTTGGAAATGCGAATAATGAATGAATTTGGTTCAGAATTCTATTTATAGTCCTGAGATATTTTTGGCAGAAAATATTTTTATTCCTGAAATGATCTCTAATATAATAGAGTGTTGGAATAACAGTGTTTTACAAAACCCTAGTGCACCCACTCTCCTGATATTTCCTGAAGTATAAACCCTGAATTACTCAAACTTACACGAAAAAGTCTGAAAATTAACTTTGACTGCTATAACTTCTATTGAAGTGATATAGTTTGTACAAAATGGAAATTTCGGGTTGTCACATCTACTGCGATGCATCCAAGCAGGGACTAGGATGTGTGCTTATGCAAAGAGAGAAGGTCATTGCCTATGCCACAAGACAACACAGGACTCACGAGCTCAATTACACCACGCACGACCTCAAATTAGGAGCAATGGTGTTTGCCCTGAAGATTTGGAGACACTACCTTTACGGAACAAAATGCACCATCTTCATAGATCATAAGAGTCTTCAGCACATTCTCAATCAAAAAGAGCTCAACATTAGACAACGATGATGAGTAGAACTCCTAAATGACTATGAATGCGAAATTAATTATCATCCAGGCAAGGACAACGTAGTAGCAGACACCCTAAGTTAAAAAGAATACTCGGGCCACTAAGTAAAATCATTAACCATGACCATCCATTCACACCTATCCACACATATCAAGGAGGCGCAGCTAGAAGCCTTGAAACCTGAGAATGTCTCCGGTGAGGTATTGTGGGGAATGGATCAAAGCCTTGAAGTTAAGGATGATGGAGCTCGTTACCTCGTGGATCGAATCTGGACACCCAGATTCGACGGGATAGAGACGTTGTCATGAACAAGGCTCACAAAACCAAATACTCGGTTTATTCCCGTTCAGACAAGATGTATCTGGACCTCAAGAAACTTTATCGGTGGCCAAACATGAAGGCATAAATTGCTATCTATGTGGGCAAGTGCCTGACTTCTGCCAAGGTAAAGGTAGAATACCAAAAGCCCTCGGGTTTGCTTCAGCAACCGGATATAACTGAGTAGCAGTGGGAGCGGATAACCACGGACTTCATAACATGGTTGCCCAGGACAACGGGCAAAAAATGACACCATCTAGGTGATCATCGACAGGTTAACCAAATCCGCACACTTCCTACCAATAAAAGAGACCGACAAGATGGAGATGATAACAAGGACGTACATTAAAGACATTGTATGAGTACATCCGACGGAGATAACAGATTCACCTCATGGTTATGGCAGTCACTACAAAACTCCTTGGGGACCAAACTCGACCTGAGTAGAACTTATCACCCTCAAACTGACGGGAAAAGCAAGAGACCCATTCAGATGCTGGAAGAAATGTTGAGAGCATGTGTGATTGACTTTGGTAAAGCCCGGGATACCCATTTACCAATCATCGAATTCTCATACAATAAAAACTATCACACTAGCATCAAAGTTGTTCCATTCGAAGGCCTCTATGGGCGCAAGTGCTGATCACCTCTGTGTTGGGCTGAAGTGGGTTACACGCAGCTAGCAAGAGGGAAGTGACTAATAGCACACTCACTAGCCCTGAGATCATACGGGAAACTACAGTGAAGATTGTGCAGATCCGTGAATGAATAAAGGAATCCCAGGATCGGAAAAAGAGCTATCCAGATAAACAACGCAAACCCTTGGAACTCCAGGTTGGTGAACGCGTTATGTTGAAGTTTTCACCCTGGAAGGAAATGATACGATTTGGAAAACATGGGAAGCTGAATCCAAAGTATATCGGGTCATTCGAGATCCATGCTAGAATCGGCTCGGTAGCTTACAAACTTCGACTACCATAAGAACTCACTAACGTACACCCCACCTTCCACGTGTCCAACCTGAAGAATTTTATGTCCGATAAGACTCTTGTAATCCCACTCAATGAAATCTTGGTAAACGAGAGTCTACACTTCGTAGAGGAACCTGTGGAAATCATGGACAGGGAGGTCAAAAGGACGAAACAAAACCGCATACCCATAGTGAAGGTCCGTTGGAACGCTAAGCGAGGACCTGGTTTCAATTAGGAATGAGAAGATCAAATGAAACAGAAGTACTGACATATTTTCCCTAGCTAGTGAGTACCCCTCTAGAACTAATTTCAGGACGAAATTCCCTCTAACGGGGGGGGGGGGGGGGGGGGGAGGGGGAGGGGGGGATAATGTGACAATTGGCAGTTCCGCATCATTCAAACTCAACATGTCAGGAAAAGTCAAACCAGTCAACTAATTAGGACATGAATTTTAGGGTTTATACCTTGTTGTTAGAGTTTTCGGTTTGGGGCCAGAAACTCTATGATTTCGGCTTTAGAGTTCTCGGTTTGGGGTTTGAAAACTCTATGATCTCGGTGACACTGGACCGCAATCAACGGGTGATTTCTGTGGACTAGTGGGGTTTCCGGTGGGAAAGAAAACAAGAAAAGAGTTGACTTCGTAACATGAGGTTTCATCCTTTCCAACAAAAAATATTATCCAACATGTATGAAGGCTATTATCCAACAAATAACAATTCCAATTTCACCACACCCCTCCCGCTTTATCTTCGGCCAAGAACTCCCTAAACCCCCCACCATTTTCAAACTCCGTCACTTTCCTCTCAAGAAACAAGTATAAATCTTCCAAGGAATAATTCTCCAAGTTGTTTCCTAGAATTTTTGGTAAGTATTCTTGTTAATCTAGTGTTTCTACACACTTTCATGTTAGTTTCATCTCATTTACACACATTATCATGTGTTAAAACTCATAGAATAAAACCACCTTCAAAGAGTTCATCAACCACCTTCAAGTGCTCTAGGCTTGAAGATCTTCACCATCACCTCTATCCAACCACAAACACACTCAAGGTGATTTCATACCCCTATATTTTCTAGTTTTCATGTTTTTTTTTTTGGGGGGGAATACAAGAAATATTTTGAATATTTACATAAGTGTTTGCATGTTCCATTCTTATGTTGAAGATAAAGCATTATTTTCATGAAATATGGTCATCACTAGTTTTTATAACATTTATTTGTTGTATGTTAGTTTTGAGATGTGAAACTAAGAAAAACAAAACATGAACTATGTTATATGTTCATAAGAAAAAGTTATAATTACAAAACTACAAAGACATATTTTCTTTGGACAAAATATGGAATTTCTAGTGAAAATGGTTGTAACCTAGTTATTATACCATTTTGTGGGATAAAACCCAAAACATGTTGTTGTAGTCATGCATTTTGAAACTAGACAAAATATCATGGAGTTAGTTTTACAAAAACAATACTCAAGAATCTGTCATTTTATGTAAAAATGGATTTTTGAACAAAAATGGACATAACTAGTTTATGATGTCATTTTGGGAGTTTTAACTAAAAATATATGGTTTTAAAACATATGAAGCTATTTTTGAGTTAAAATCCCAAAACGGATAGAAAAAAGTTTTATCAAGTTATATTTTTCCTAGATTTTGGTAAATATCATTAAAAATTGGCAAAAGCAAGAGATGGACTTTTTCAAGCAAATTTCTCATACTTATGTTAGATGAATGTTTTTATGGTATAATCTTTTAAAAACATCTAGACAATAACTATTAAGTATTTCTAGAAATTTTTATATAAATGGATTTAACAAAACATTCATCATAAACTATAATTGGTATAGTTTGGGAATCACAAATACTACTCTATCGTTTTGGACGAATCATATAATTATTTAAAGCTATCAATATACTTACAAGACATGGCCCCTATCGAAGGGTAATACCTTCAGTGAGGGTTTCATTACACTAGACGTAAACCGGTTAATACAAATTTGTGAGACATGCTTTCACCGTACCTACCGGACTACACACTAAAGTCATGAATTATAACCAGAGTCTCAGTAAGAGAGCGTGACACTTGTGTATAGATCTATACGGGATTGACAACCCCACACCCAAGTTGTTAGCTACAGTTAGACCGACAGGTCTACGGTGACAAATGTCTAACATTCAAATGCCTGAAGAACGTCGTAGCAGGCCACTAGTCGCTAGCATAGTTATGATAAATCACATGGGGTATTAAAGATAAAACTTCATAATACTACTTTCAAGTATAACACAACTTACATTTTCAGTCTTGAGTTTAAGACTTGCAACTCATTCTTAAAGAAAATATTGGATTGTTTGAAAGCGCACTCTATCATTCGTACAATGAAAAATTCCCTATTTTTCGCATATAAAACTCTTATGAACTCACCAACTTAATTGTTGACACATTTTCAAAACTGCTTGTATTCTCAGGAAATTAGTAAACATGTAACCAAAAGGGTTTTGAGGATGGGGCGTCGCCGTGTCATGTTATTTACTTTTGGACATATTTTATTTAACATCAAGTAAACAATGTTTTGTGTACAATGTAACATTTTTAATTATCAATGCAATGGTTGTATGGCTATGATCACTATTATTCATTTGTTATGATACGGTACATGAAGTCATCCACCCCCAGACGATTCCGCCGTTTTGGTTTGGGCATGACATCCTCTAGGGATTGAGGATTGAGTATATGATTATGCTAGTGTGTATTGTTAAGACTGTTTTAATGATCCTCTGAGACAAATACAGGTAGGTGTGGAAGGTAGTATGTGCCCATACTACTTAAATCATAGGACTTGTACGCATAACAGGGAAGTCGCAACCCCTAAGTTGTGAGTTGGTTTCGGTGATATGATATGCTTATTATCTGATATCCTCCTGGTTTATTTTCAGTATGATGACTACGCGAAATTTTGAGGCTGGGTCCGGATCGGGATTAGGAGCTGGTAGTCAGGGTGGGTCAGCTGCGTTGGATGATAGGATCAGGGAGATCCTGCAGGAGGAGATTGTTGCTTTCTTCCGAGCTCAGTTGCCAGAGATGTTCGGGTCTATTAAGACCGCCATGATTGAGTACTTTGATGAGCGTTATGTTGGTTTATCTAAGACTGCTGTTGTTGCAGCCACCACAGCCGTTATGGCTGCAGGGTTTGGATCGGGTCGGGTTTTTAGTATCAAGACTTCGATGATATGAAGCCCCTGACTTTCGATGGAATGTAGGACCCGATCATAGCCATGAGATGGCTATCTGATGTGGAAGGATGTTTCTTCACGTTTTCTTACCCAGCTGACCAGAAGGTCAGGTGCACTCTGAACCTTTTGAGGACCGGAACAAATGCTTGGTGAGGGCTTGCTGATAGTTCATTTTCTGCTGAGCAGAGAGATGTTGTGTCTTGGAACAGATCTCGGAGATGTTCCTCTCTAGATATGTGTCGCTGGTGGAGTGTGAGATGTTTGCCTAGGAATACCTTGATTTTAGGTAGCGGATGGAGTCGGTGACAAATATCACTGAGATGTTCATGAAAAAGGCTATGTTTTGTCCTGATTTTGCTACGTATGAGCAAGCTCAGATGAACCGTTACATGAGCATGCTTAAGATGGAGATCAAACAGTTTGTTTCAACCCGACGCTATGGTTCCTTTTTTGGAGTTGTCGGAGGCCGCCAAGCGTCATGAGATTGAGATTGATTTGTAGACGAGGGAGTAGAGACCAACACCAGAGCAGTCGCAACCTGCACCAAATTAGTTTAGGACCGCTGATGTTAGATCTGGGGGCCAAAAGGGCGCCACTTGTGGAAAGTGTAGAAAGGTGCATGAGGGTGCTTGCCGATCATCTTCTGAGGCCATAATTATGGCCAGTAGGTCCATGTAGCGAGGGATTGCCACCAGCAGTCCCCAACACTCAATTCTAGGATTTGTTATCATTGCGACCAGGTTGGCCATGTGAAGGCCAACTGTCCCTCACTTGCTGCTAGGCCGGCACAGGTATTGGATTAGTGTCTAAGCCCGTAACTATATTCCGTGTGTACTTGACCCGGTTGTGCATGGTCCTTTTGGGTTGCCTTCACCAAAGCAACTTGATAGGTTGATTTATGGAGAAAGAGGATTAATCATGATTTATTAATATATTATATGAATAATATATTAAAGGAGAAATCATATTTTTTTTAATTAATATTAGTCAAGAATTTGTTTTGTGACTAAAAGACATTAATTAAACATAGGGGACTGGAATTGTAATTATAAGATAATTGTAATTGGGTTGTGGATCACCTTGAAACATAGGTTGGACGAATTCTATGGGAAGCCCGTAAAGAAATCGTCCAATGGGTGTTCTAAAGGGAGTTCATGGGCTGCTTAGGGCTTAAGCAGTCAAATTAGGGTTTCCTAATTGACAACCCTAATAGCTTACCTATAAAAGGAACCCCTAAGGCACCAAAAATGTGGCTAACACTTCTAAGAGAACCCTACACGTTTTTGGTGCCTCCTCCTCCTTCTCATAAGTCATTCTCTTGCTTATGGTGTTTGTAAGCCATTAGAGGAGTGACACTTGTGACTCTAAGCTCCAAAGATAAGAAGATTCAACCCATTGAAGAAAAGGTAATCATCTAGATCTATATTATTTATGTCTATTTCGAAATATATCACAAGATCTAGGGTTTGTAAGTCTTGGATGAATTGCATGTACAATAGAGGAACCTAGATCTAAGCTTTAGGGTTTACATGAGCACATAGGATGTTCTTTTGTATAAAACCTATCAGCAGGATCCAACGCTAGCTACATTGAGGATCACTGATGTGAGTCAGTGCAGGGTGGTGAAGCCCCTGAGGGCTCGAGGTCACGCTTTCCAACTCACTCTTGAGGATACCAGAGCAGCTCCAAATGTTGTGACTAGTATGTTTCTATCTATATTCATTATTTTTAGGTTATGCTTATCTATATTCGTCTGTTAGGTACGTTCCTAGTGAACTCTTTGCCTGCTCTAGTGTTGTTTGACTCGGGTGCGAGTCGGTCCTTTGTGTCTCGATCGTTCAGTAGAGAGCTTGATATGCCCATTAGGGAGTTAGAGTGTCCATTGCGATTTTCTATCACCAACGAACACGGAGTTTCAACATCATCGTTGTATCAGGGTTGTATTTTGGAGATTTTTGGGGACCCTTATCCGATCGATTTGATCCCTATCCCCATGTGGGATGTTTATGTAATTTTGGGTATGGATTCGCTGAGCCGCTTCGGTGCTATGATATATTGTAAGGGACAGCGTGTAGTAGTTCGAACTCTAAACGGGGGAGAACTGGTTATCTATGGAGAGGGCACTAGGATAGATTCAGGGTTTTGTTCTGCAACCAGGGCTCGGTAGTATATTCAGCATGGGTCTGTGGATTACTTGGCTTATGTGGTGGATACACGTGTTGGGGATCAGGTTTCAGTTTTAAAGGTCCCGTTTGTCAGTGAGTTTGCCGATGTGTTTTCGGAAGAGTTAGCTGGTGTGCCTACCGAGAGGCAAGTCGAGCTCAGGATTGACCATGTGCCAGGTGCGGCCCTGATTTCCAATGTGTCGTACCGCTTGGTACCATTTGAGATGTAGGAGTTGTCATCCCAGCTGCAGGAGCTTCTAGGCAAGTATTTCATTAGGCTGAGCAGTTCTCCGTGGGGAGCATCGATTTTGTTCATCAAGAAGAAGGATGGTTCACACCGGATATGCATTGATTACCGAGAATTGAACAAGTTAATGGTGAAGAACCATTATCCCCTTTCACAGATTGATGAACTATTTAATTAGTTGTAGTGTGCACCTTGGTTCTCCAAGATAGATCTGAGTTCCGGGTACCATTAGGTCAGAGTGACAGAGGAGGACATGGAGAAGACCGCATTCCGGACTCGTTATGGGCATTACGAGTTTGTGGTTATGCCATTTGGGCTCACCAATGCTCCTTTAGTAATCATGGATTTGATGAATCGAGTATGCAGTCTGATGCTCAATCGTTTGGTTATCATATTCATTGATGACATCTTGGTGTATTCCAATACTAAAGAGTAGCATGAGGAGCATCCTTGTGAGCTTCTGGGGGTTTTGAGGCGAGAATGGCTTTATGCTAAGTTCTTGAAGTGTGAGTTTTGTTTACGAGAGGCCCAGTTCCTTGGACACCTCATTAACCAAGTTGGGATATTGGTTAATCTGGCCAAGATCGAGGCCATGATGCAGTGGGAGGTTCCAAAATCTCCCTCGGATATAAGGAGTTTCTTGGGTTTGGCAGGGTTCTATCAGAGATTCATTCAAGATTTCTCCAAGAATGCAGTACCCCTCACTCGTCTAATGAGGAAGGGGGTGGATTTACAATGGGGCCTTGACCAGCAAATAGGGGTGCAAACGAGCCGAGCCGATCCCGAGCCTGGCCAGGCTCAGCTCGGGCTCGTTTAACTTTTATGAAGCTCGAGCTCGAGCTCGGCTCTATTCGAGCTTTCTTCTACTGAGCTCGGCTTGAGCTCGTAAAGAATTATACAAGCTCGGCTCAGTCTCGGGCTCGACTCGTTTTTTATCTATTGTGCCTAAATAAGCTTAAGCTCGGCTCGAGCTCGTTAAGAAGATCATTTACCAATAGCCTAAATCCATAATTCCCCTAATATGTTTTTATTTTAATATATATAATTAACAATAAATTATATTATTATATAAAGGATCGTTTAGGCTCGCAAGCCTAATTGAGCTTAATGACATAGGCTCGAGCTCGAGCTAATTTAATAAACAAGCCTAATATTATGCTCGAGCTCGGCTCGGACTCGTTTAAAATCAATTTCGAGTCTAGCTTTTAACTATTCGATCCCGAGTAGCTCGCGAGTAGCATGGCTCATGATGAGATTAAAACTTAATCTAGAAGATCGATTAGATCTTAAACAGGTAAATAAAGATCAAACAGCAAGAACGTAAAAGTAATGAACAACTCAAGTATGAATCAAACGAGTCGAATGATTATAAAATAACCCCCAGAAGAGCTCGATCAAGAACATCAACTGTAGAGGGTTGGAGGTTTACAAGAACGATAAAGAAATCTGCAAAGCTACCGTTATTCTCTAAAGCGTTTTTCTAATATGCATGCAAGCATATTCTTATATAGTAAACCTATCAAGCTCACGGTTGGACAGGCCCAAACCAGAGCACAAAATAAATGGACTAACAGTCGAGCCCAATGACGCAATCCTTGAGCGAATCTTCAACCCAACAATCTCCCCCTTTGCATCAATTGGAGCGAGATCTTCACTTGTTACTTGGGCCAGCAGCAGCGGCAGGTACTTTCTTCTTCATAGTATGAAACAGACGAGAGACAAGAGCAAGTATCGTTTGTCTGAACCTGATGTACCATTGGATCATATCATTGAAGTACTTAACATCGTCCGCTGCATTCTCTTTACACCTTCGGATGATCGACAGCACGTGCTCTAGACAAGCAGTGGTGTAAAGATGTTTATCCGCTAAAGCAAAGAGACATTTCTGTCCTTCTGCTCTAGTGAACATGACCGAATTACGCTTCGGGTCGATCTTTCCCATCTGCATTTGATTGAGATCACTGGCCGATCCCACAGGAGATATCTTCGGTTTCTTCTTGAAGACTGTGGCTACCTCCCGATCCATTAAGGCTACCTCCATGATGTAACAGACTAACATCCTTTTGAGATGGTCTATAATTGGACCATATTCAGCTTCGTTTGTCAAAAGGATGTTATGCAAAACGATCCAATCATGATGGTTTAAGTTCGGTAGATCTGCCAAGGATATAAGATGTTCGGTTCTTGCAGACCCTCGAATCACCCTGAACCGAACATTGATGAATCTTCCTTCGGTATAAGGCTTCAAGACCCGAACATTCACTACCTTCTGAGCGCTCCATGTTTGGTACTGTGGTTGAGCAGCCTTCAGATAAAAATCGATCAGCTCCCTGTCAACCTCTGGATTAGGATGAGGGACTTCAAAAATATTGGAGAAGGCATGGAAGATAAACGCCTTTCGAGTCAACGGCATATCGAACTACGAATCGACAGAATTATAGCAGTCGAAGGATATCACCGGTTCGAGCCATAGGATGCTAGGAGTATCTATGGCCTCCTTTATCATTCTCTCCCAAGTCCAGGCAGGGAAGAGAGTCTTCCTGCTCTCAAGGAGATCGTGGGCTTCTTTCATCTTGCGATCGGCTTCTTCAGCTTCCCACGCCACACGAATGTTGTCATCATCAACATTGCGACTGTTTTTGCGCTTCAACATGTCCGCAATGGTTTCTTTATCTTCTTCATCTTCTCCCTCAGCTATTTTCTTTCCTTTATCCTTCACACCAGAACCCGAAGTTTGACCAGTAGGAGGTTCGGTTGTGTGAGCAGCTGTTGAGGAAGGAGGTGGTTTCGATCCGGACTTCACTTCTCCCCCTTGTTTCGGATCGGACACGAAACTAGGTAGGCCTTCTATTTTGCTGTGGAGGTCCAGGGCAGGAGCAAGTTTTTCAGCAAGGGTTCGCCTCACCGAATGATTGAGAATCGGATCGTGTGCTTCCAGGATGTTGGATAGGGCAGCGTGTACATCCGAAACACAAGTTTTTATAACCTCCCGTTCGGATCGAAGAGCTTCAATCTGTTGATGTGAGTTTGAAAGCTGAGTACTCTTGACCTTGAGGGCGGTGGTTTTGCTTGCCAGAACGTCCATTAATGAGTTTTCGGCAGCCAGATCCTCTTGCAGTTTAGCGAGGTGCTCATCAATGGAGGCACGTAGGGCCGAGTTGTCGTCGCTGATGGATTGGCGTAGGGTAGCGAACGACTGTAACTCCGTTGAGACGAACTTGGCCAATTGTTGAACGATTGGTTCCAAAGTTGTCTTTGTAGAATCAGCGCTCTCCTGTAAGGACTTGAACAGGGAAGAGGCTTCAGTGAATAGTTTATCGACTTTTGCAGTCGCAACCTCACATGCTTTTGTGGAGGCGTCTATGGCGGCAGTTGCGGAGGCGACAGAATCATGCTGAGCCCTGGAGAAGGCATCAACAATCTTCTGAAGAGCGGCTTCAGAGAGAGAGGACTGAGTGTTGGAAGATGAAGCAAGAAGCAAATCAACCTTCTCGTTTAGCTCCTTAAGATGCTTCTTTGTCACTGGAGCATCGTCCTCATCGTCGCTTTGAACCTGAAACGGACTAAAATAGACCGAATCGAAGGTCATGTTTTCCCCTCCAAGGAAAGGATTATCTCCATCAGAGGCATGATCTAGAGATGTTGGGGGTGGGGAAGCTGGGGGTGTGGTGGTTTGTGTAGGTTTAGGTTGAGTGTTTGTGGGAGTAGTTTCGGGTGGTTGTTGAGTAAGGGGAGGTTCGGTTGTATGTTGGGTTTTGGTTTGAGGTGGTTCGGTTACAGGTGGTGTTTCGGTTGCATCGGTATGAACCCCCATATCAGATACGTTGGTTGTAACCTTGCAGTTGTGGTTGGTGTATCTATGAAAATGGGTGGTGGTATAGGGAAAGAGGTTTTAGGAATGATGGTAGTGGGGTTTATGGTGGGAATGGAAGTAGGGATTGTTTGAGTAGGAGAGGGAATGGGTGAGACATGAATTTCCATGTCTGGGGTAGGTGATCGGGGTGGGGTGTTGCCTCTTTGATGGGTTTCGCCTCTTTGAGAGCCGTCCGAACCCGAACGCTCGCCTTCTGAGTCACTCGAAGAGGAAGCGACGAGAAGCTTTCGCTTCGGTTGAGTCTTCCTTCTCTTCGGCTGCGGGGACTGTGCAAGTTTGGTTGGTTTCCTCTTCCTGGGAGAAGGACCTTTAGCAGCTTTGGTCACTTGCTTCCCTTTATCCGCCTTTTTGCCCCTGTTAACCGGTTTGTCAGCATCGTGGATCGACTTTAGCATTTCCGGTGTAAGTTGCCTAGGTCCAGTCGCTTTGAACTCCTTAATCGTCCGGATGAGCCTGCTGTCAGAGGGAATAGCACCATACATTGTCTCCGGAATAGAGCCAATGAACGAAAACTTGGATGCATCAGAGACGATGATCTTCGTGGTATGAAAAGTACCGATCGAAGACATCGATGCACCAGCAGCAGTGGGGACATCAAATTTGTCCATCGCCCATTTTGTGATAAGAATCCAGAACTGGGCATACGACACCTTAGAATGTCGTGATGAAGAAGAAAGACTCTGGATGAGCTGTTGCCAGAGAACATACCCATAGTCAAGGTTGACCCCGTTGTAGATGCCATACATAATCGACAAGAACAGTCGACTAGAACCGTCAGAACCTGAGCTCCGTTCAGATAAGCCCTTGAAGAGGACTGTAAACATGCCGTTCCACTGTGGCGGCAAGCAGGATTTTTTAAACTTCGCGACGGAGGTGAGTGCCTCCGTGTACCCCATGTTATAAAACTTGTTGTAAAGATGCCCAATCGGAATCGTCTCCGGATTGATTCTTGTAGGATCAGCAGCCAATCCTAGCAGTGTGCAAAATCGTTGTCGAGAAATGGAGGTCTTGTGATCAGCAACCTCGAAGAACACTCGCTTGACTGCTTTGTCGAAATGTGCAGTCGCATACACCTGCGATAGAATCTCCATGGGCATAGACTCAACCCTAGAAAGAGCTGGAGCGATTTGTGAGTACTTCAGGCACTCGATGATAGGCGACATATAAGAGTCGTACGCCAGAGGGTTTAGGTCGATCACCAAGCATTGGTGAGGGCGAATGGGTAGTATGTGTGAGGTAGCATGGACTGAGGATGATTCTGCCATTGTTGAAGGTAGGAAGAAGAAGATGAACAGTAAAGCTTTTGGGAGTTTTTGCTCTCTTGGAAATTTAGATGCAGTAAAGAGGTAGATGGGAGTGGAGACTGCCTTTTATAGTGGGTGAAAGGAGAGAGAAAAATTGTTTCAAATCTTCTATGGAAATACGAAAAGGTTTCCGGAATGACAGAGGCGTGACAGTTAAGGCATGTGATGATCACGTAGGAGAGAGAATGTCAGATTCCTAGGAACACGCCGCCCAACAAGCGTCGTTTCAAAACAAACCGTTTCAATTCCACACGCGCCTTGAAGTGCCAGATAGGAGCCGCTTGAAATTTGCACACGCGTCCATGATGTCAGTAAAAGAATGGGTGTTTGAAATTCACACGCGTCCCCTTTTTAACCGCCGTTTGAAATTTAATCCTTTGATCTCCCGCCTGAGTCAGCAACCCTTAATCTTATCTTCGAAATAGCATCTTTTGAATTAATTGCCCACGTAGATGATTTTTGACCACATCTTGATAATTAACCACCAAAGCAATAATAAAGCATGTAATTATTAGTAACGGAATTTTGGAAAATCAGAGATTTTCGTGCTAAGAGTGTAAAAAAGAAAAGAAATAAAGCAACTCGTTTTAGGAATAAATGTGATGTCAATAATGACACGAACCAAATGATCCCGGGCACGAATATCTTCCTTCAAGATCAAGAGAGACCTTAAAGTGTTTATGTGGATTCCCGTCGAATGACGATCAAACACTTATTAATAAATGTTGAAAGGCTTCTTTTAATTAGGCTATGTAAGGGTGGCTTTCGCTTTGATGCAACAATTCTAATCTTAAAATAAGAAAGAAAGTGATCAAAGTACTTGTGAGACCGGTGTAGTCTGTTGAACAACTAGGTAGGAATTAATTTTAAATAGCTTGGAAAATATAAAATCTCAACAAAAAATAAAAACTGGATCCCAAGGGAAGAAATGTTATGGTTTTTAACAATTTCATAGGGATCACACAAAAATAAAAATTTGAGATTTCAGTAAAATACATCCGTCAATTCTTTGGTGAAAACTTGAGCAAATTTATTGTTCACCGTCAATTCAGATTTGGTGTTGAATTTTGGGTTTCACTCAGCTCGTAGTGGCACGAAACTGAGATCATAAACATAGATGTTGTGTAACCATAAACCTCAGTGGGAATTTCTGAGAGTCTCAAGGGTTACGTTGATGAAACGAATGTAATGGAGAAGTGTAATGGAGATGGTGTAAGAAATTAAAGTACCTCTGCTGCGAAAATAAGGACCAAGCAGTAAACTCTTATCTCATGTGAGAAGAGAGTGAGGTAGCTCATGATTAGAATAAATGTGATAGCCTAATTGGGAAGACAAGGTTTGTGTTTACCAAGTCATTAAGGCTATTATTCAGAATCTTATGAGGCTTGAGACACATACAGCAGCATGCTTCTAGGGACACTTAAGTAATCCAACAATTATATCCCCATAAACGAACGAACACATAAATTAAAATAAGAAAATATTTTTGGAAAAATTTAGTAACCGAACCCGAACGTTCGGTTGGTCTCGGTTGAGAAAAGTTTTGAAAAACCGAACCCGAGCGTTCGGTTGGTTTCGGTTTTGGAAAATTTTGAAAAACCGAACCCGAGCGTTCGGTTGGTTTCGGTTAAAGAAAATTTTGAAAAACCGAACCCGAGCGTTCGGTTGGTTTCGGTTAAAGAAAATTTTGAAAAACCGAACCCGAACCTTCGGTAGGTTTCGGTTTTGGAAAATTTTAGAAAACCAGGGAATTGAGGCATGCAATCAGAAAATACTTTTGACAATAAGATAAACAACTTTGTACAAGAAATATACAACCAAGAAAACTACCTTTGAAGTGTTGAGCGAGTCAGATGATTTAACCGAACCTGAACGTTCGGTCAATTTCGCTTCTTATGTTTGAGGTTGAGAGGTAGTTTGAGGTACTGACTCTGATTCCATCATACCTAGCCCTTGTAAAATTCTGTTGAATGATGCTTCAGGAAGAGCTTTGGTAAAGACGTCAGCCAGTTGATCAGTGGTTCGAACAAAGTGTACTTCAACGTTTCCATCTTCCACATGATCTTTGATGAAGTGATAGCTCAGTGCTATGTGTTTGGTTTTAGAGTGTTGCACTGGGTTATGACAGATCCTAATTGCACTTTCAGAGTCACAATATAGTGGGATCTTCTTCATATTGAGTCCATAGTCTCGAAGTTGACTCTGGATCCAAATCACTTGAGAAGTGCAAGATGCAGCTGCTATGTATTCAGCTTCGGCAGTAGACAACGACACACAGGTTTGTTTCTTTGATTGCCAGCTAACCAACTTCCCATCAAGGAATTGACAGCCGCCAGTGGTGCTTTTTCTGTCGAGTCCACATCCTCCAAGATCTGCATCTGAGTAGGCTTGAACGAAGAAGCCTGAGTTGGAAGGATACCATAGACCTAAAGAGGTGGTTCGCTTGAGATAGCACAGAATGTTCTTCACTGCGAGCATGTGAGGTTCGCGTGGGTTTGCCTGAAATCGAGCACAGTAACACACAGAAAACATGATGTCAGGCCTGCTAGCAGTAAGATACATTAGTGAGCCAATCATTTGTCGGTAGAGCGTGATATCAACAGCCGGTTTGTCTAAGGATGGAGTTAGCTTAGTGCCGAATGCCATTGGGACTTTGACTTTGGAATCTCCCATCATACCAAACTTTGCTAGGAGAGTCTTCGTGTAAGCTTCCTGATTGATAAAGATGCCTTCGGGTCCCTGTCTAATATTTAAACCAAGGAAAAAGTTAATAGGACTCATTGAGCTCATTTCAAATTTAGTCTCCATCAGCTTTCTGAATTTAGCTGTTAGGCTAGGATTCGTTGAGCCAAAGATGATATCATCGACGTAAATTTGAACGATCATAAGGTGGTTACCTTCCTTTTTGCGAAAGAAGGTTGGGTCAACCGAACCTTGTTTGAATTTAGACATCTTTAAGAATTTAGTTAACGTTTCATACCAGGCTCTCGGAGCTTGTTTGAGTCCATACACAACTTTATCCAGAATGTAGCAATGATTTGGATATTTTTCATTCACTAACCCAGGTGGTTGCTCCACATACATTGTTTCTTCGAGTTCTCCATTAAGAAATGCACACTTGACATCCATTTGGAAAACTTCAAAGTTTTTGTGGGCAGCATAAGCAAGAAAGATTCGTATAGATTCCAGCCTAGCTACAGGAGCGAAAGTCTCTTCATAATCAATCCCTTCCTCCTGGCAATATCCTTTTACGACCAGACGAGCTTTGTTCCTTATAATGTTCCCTTCCTTGTCCAGTTTATTCCTAAAGACCCATTTGAGACCAACAGCCGAGGCATCTGGAGGAGTTGGAATGAGACGCCAGACTTTGTTCCTTTTAAATTCGTTCAGTTCGTCTTGCATTGCTTGAACCCAATCGGAGTGATCGAGAGCAGTGTTAACTGTCTTCGGTTCAACTTTTGATATGAATGAATTAAACATCCAAAATTCAACTTTGGAAAATAAGGATGTCTGTTTTGCCTTGAGTTGTGATCGGGTTAGTACCTTTTCAGATACATCACCAACAACTTGAGAGATAGGATGATCTCTGGTCCATTTGGTAAGAGGAGGGTAGTTTGGATCAAAGGTGGAGTCCAGTTCAGCATTGATCATTTCTTCTGGCTCGGATTGGCTTTCATAGTCGAGTGACATATCAGCTTGCTCCCTCTCGATAGATGAGCTTTCTAGAATGCTTTGAGAAACTTGAGGATCAGAGGTTTCTTGTGGTGCTAGGTTTTCAGGCGTTGATGCACCTTCGGTTGGTGAAGCACTTTCGGGAGCAGTTGGAGAGCTTGGCTCCCCCTCAACATATGAGCTTGGCTCCCCCTCGACTGAAGCATTGTTGGATGGAGGTTCGTCATAATTCGGTTCTCCTTCGTTCATTCTCCTGGCAGCTTCTTCGACAATTTGCTTCATATGGTCGACCTTGTTGTCTGCTGCACCTGCTTCTGAGAGAGTGGCTTTCTCTGGTTCTTCAAAGAGTTCCATAAACTTCTCGAATAGATTAGCGATCGAGACTGTGACTTGGCCAGTTTGAGGAAAGATTTCTCCAGCTGTGTCTTCTTTGGCCTGTAGCTTTTTGATAGAGCTGTCGTCGAAAGTGACGTAATAAGTCTCTTCGATTTTTCTCAAACGCTTGTTTAGAACTATGTATGCTTTGGAAGTGAGAGAGTAGCCCAGAAAAATTCCCTCGTCGGCTTTGACGTCGAACTTATTGCGGTGTTCTTTAGAGTTAAAGATGAAACATCGTGAGCCGAACACGTGGAAAAATTTCACATTGGGCTTCCTGTTGTTGAGTATCTCATAAGGTGTGAGCGTGAATCGCTTGTTGAGAATCTCATAAAGAGGTAAGGAAGCGAAACTTAGCATTGTTCGGTCAGCTTCACACAAAGATCGGTTTCGTCTTTCAACAATTCCGTTATGTTGAGGTGTGTAGGGAGCTGAGAAATTGTGACTTATTCCCTTTTCTGCCAGAAATTCTTCAAATTCTCTATTTTTGAATTCCAGACCATTATCGCTCCTGGTGTTGCGAACGACCTTCTTGAGCTGTACTTCAATCTGCTTGATGAACCCTTTCAGCTTATGAGTCGCTTCAGATTTGAGCTTTAGAAAGAACACCCATGTAAACCGCGAAAAGTCATCAACAATAACAAGTATATACTTGGTACCACCGATGCTTTCGATAGATGATGGACCACATAAATCGATATGAAGTAATTCGAGTGGTTCAACAACTTTCGTGTCAATGATATATGGATGACTTTGACGACTCTGCTTCCCCATTTCACACGCAGCACACAAATGATCTCTGTCGAACTTGAGCAACGGAAGACCTCAAACATGACTTCCAGTGACAAGTTTGTTGATATCTTTAAAGTTGAGATGAGAGAGTCTTCGGTGCCACAACCAGCTTTCGTCAGATTGTGCTTTTGATAACAGGCATATAGTTGGGTTTCCTTTGATGGGTTTGAGGTTTAGAGGAAACATTTCACCCTTACGCTCCAATTTTAGAATTACTTTCTTCGTCTTTTTTTCAATAATTTCAGAACCTTCATCGTCGAATGAGACTTTGAGACCTGTAGCTCCAACAAGCTGAGATACATTGATGAGGTTGTGTTGTAGTCCTTCCACGTATGCCACCTTCCTAATAGTAAAATCACCATTCGTAATCACTCCGTATCCCTTTATGGTGCCGAAAGAGTTGTTTCCAAACTTGACGTTGCCACCATTTGAAAGAGACCAGTATTCCCTGAGCTCTTCTTTCCTCCATGTCATGTGACGCGAGTAGCCACTATCGATGTACCATTCTTCATCAAACTGCTCGTCACTTATAACCTGCAAAAATTAAGCAGATTTAGGAACCCAAAGTTTCTTGGGTCCACGTGAGCCTTTCATAGGAACAGGAATAGTAAGAGAGATGTCAACAAGATATGTTCATTTTATTAGTGTTGTTTCATCTTTCTTCTTAATGGTAAAAACTTTGATTTTGTTAGGATTAGGTGCGTTCGGTTTAGACTCTGGTTTGGATGCATTAACCTTCTGTTTGCCCTTTTGTTCAGCTGACGAATGAGATTTTTGAGAATGAACAGAATGAACTTTTGAGTGAGATGGAGATGAATTGGGAGAATTAGAAGAATTAGATGAGTGAGAAGGAGTGGGCTTAGATTGAGATGACTTCTTCGTTGGAGACTCTAGGTGACCCTTTTGCTTTTGATCATTGGTGGGACTGACCTTAGAGTTTTGATCTCTTTTGATTTCGGAACCGAACCTTTGCTTTCGGTTGGATTCATTCTCAGAACCGAACCTTTGCTTTCGGTTGGAGTCACCCTCTGAACCGAACCTTTGCTTTCGGTTGGTATTCTTTTCCGAACCGAACCTTGGTTTTCGGTTATTTTGGGTCTCGTGCTTTTTAACAGGATTATTCTCAAACTTCAGATTCTTGTCTTGATGTAAGAAATATGCATTCTAGGATTGCTAGAATTGTTTCCTTTCAGAGAGATTCTTCCTGTATCTCTGGTTCCTTTCACGTTTCTGATTCCTCATCCGCTTCGATTGATGATGGATATTGGCTTTCATTTTCGGTTTCTCTTTGGCTGGTTCACTTTGAACTGAGGAACTAGAGGGAACTTCTTCTTTTGCCGAACTTCCATTTTCTTGAGGAATGTCTTTCGTACCACTGGTACTTGGCACATCGAAATTATCTGGCTTGTTCAAGGGTTCTGGTATGTATCTACCTTTACTTATCCATGAGGTCCTTTCTGATAAGCCTACCGTTTCATCTGCATTGTCGATTGGAGCTGACCAGAAGAACTCATCGCAGCCATCAGCATTGTCTTCGTTAACAATAGCTGTGAGTTCAGCAGTCTGATGTTCAGTTACTCCTGTGACCTTGTACACTTGATTTGGAGTGGTCCTGACCTTTTGATATACAACAGCTTTCTCTGCTAAGATCGGGGACTTTTGTTGGGACAATCGAGCGAACTCCACTGAATTTTCTGAAATTAGATTCTTGTGGTTTTCAGGTTCGCTTTTCACAAATTCTGAGCAGTCAACCGTGTCCTCTACAAAAATTTCACTCATATTGTCATCCTCATTAAGCTCAGATGCATTTTCAACATCAATTTTGTTTTCTGAGCTCAAGTTGGCGTTTAAAGAGTCAAATTTTTGTATGGTTTCAGTTCTCAGTTTAAGTCTATCATTTTCATCCAAAAGGTTTTTAAGCATGTCCTTATGGTCCTTGGATTTAATGAAAGATTCTATTTTGTCCAGTCCATACATATAGGTCGGATTGACGTCATCAGATGATATCACACTCTCACAGTTATAAGCTTCAGCATCAATTTCATCCTCCTTAAACTCAAGGAAGGGAAAAATCATGCGATGAATCTTTTGGCCTATTTCACAGTCCAAGTGAAGCTGACTAATATTAGTGTAAAGACGTTTTGCGATCAAACAAAAAACATTACGCTGTTTTAACAACTTTAAATTGTCTCTTTGTAAGTAAATGTTTTCATCTTTTATTTTAACTAATTCATACTCCTTCAACTCGATCCACATGCGCTGCTCCTCACTCTTTGAAGACACCCTGCTTAATTGATCAGTTAGGTTAGAATTGGTGACTCGAGTTTGAGTTAAACTACTATCTAGATGAGAAATTCGTGAATTAACACTTTTTAGTTCTTTTTCATATGAGGATTGTGGTACTTTAAATGAAATAAAAACCGATTGTACCTTCTTGATCAGTTCATCGAGCTCGCTGAACAGCACGCTGAGCGGTTTGGCCGTAAAGCACATATCCTGCTGCTCCTTCGGTTCATTGCTTCCACCATCAGTGTTGTATCCCCTCATCTGAGATACTTCAGACACCATGAAGCACCTTCCTCCACTGCTCTCCTCCTTTGCCACACAAGCCTTTCCATGAGAAGGCTTCCTCACCTCATCGTCTTCAGAGTCGGTTGACCAAACTTCCACTCCACCGAACTCGTCATCAGCAACCGAACCCTGCACAATAAGAGCATTCATGGAAGGGTTAGCGGTAGATTTCTTCTTCCTCATCTCATCAAGCTTTTTCTGCAGCAAAGCTTCCTCATCCTTTTCAGCCATCTTTTTGAGGACACAATCCTTAGCATAGTGGTTTTTCCCTCCACAGTAGTAACAGCTTACTCCAGAATCACCATCTGCCTTCGGTTCCTTCTTGGACTCTTCAACCTTCGGTTCATTGTTAACCTTTTCTGAACTATAACTCCCCTGCCAGTTTGGATTTTTATTGCTGGGGAATCTCTTCTTAATGAACCTCTTGGGGTTAGACACCATCATAGCATAATCCTCAGACGTGAGGTCATACTCCTCCAAGTTGAGGTCTTCGTCCTCCATCACTGCTTTACTTTTTGATAGGAGGGATAGCAAACCAAGGCTTGAGACAACATTCTTTTCCTGCAGCACAATCTTCTCCTGAGACTTGAGAATACCCACCAGTTTCGCCAAAGAATACGATTTAAACTGCTCATGGGCTTTAACTGTAGACACCACTGCTCTCCACTCTGACCTTAGACCATTTAGAAACATAACCTTCTGCTCGATAAGCTTCCTTTCGATGTCATGTTTGATCATCTTGCTGAGAAGATGATTGAAGCGATCGAACGTTTGGGTCACAGTTTCTTCGGCTCCTTGCCTGAATTCTCCAAACTCAGATAAGAGCAAGGTTTGGATAGAATGTTCAAGATCCTCGTCTGTAGAGTACAGTTCACGAAGTCTATCCCAAACTTCCTTTGCCGTCGTGCATGAGCTTACCAACCTGAAAGTGTCAGACTGAAGGACGAATCTGATCAATCTTAACGCCTTGATATTGCACTGGAATTTATCCTTTTCATCTTGCGCAATATCTTTAACGTCCTTCAGTAGATCATTATACTCCTTTTGAGTTTTAATAATCCTCGACATTGCAGAGTGAGAAAATGGTCCATTGATAATTGCTTCCCATATGAGGTATCCATTATCCTCAGATCCTATAACATAGTCTTCGAAGTGATGCGCCCAGACTTCATAATCGTGGGTGTATAGGATGGGAATCTTCGTGGTTGAACCGATGCTGTTGGAAATATTGATGGGATTCGATTGCGTCTTGTCCATAATGATCAAATAACCTGTTCAAAGATCAGACTTGTAATAACTCAGATTAGGGCAAAACAATAAATATCAAGATACGTCAATAATGAGATGACGGCTCAATAAATATCAGTAATTACGGAAAAACCCTAATTGAAACCTTTTCACAGAAAAGAAGTGTATCGATTACACAGCCTCCTGCTCTGATACCAATTGATGAGATTAAAACTTAATCTAGAAGATCGATTAGATCTTAAACAGGTAAATAAAGATCAAACAGCAAGAACGTAAAAGTAATGAACAACTCAAGTATGAATCAAACGAGTCGAATGATTATAAAATAACCCCCAGAAGAGCTCGAACAAGAACATCAACTGTAGAGGGTTGGAGGTTTACAAGGACGATAAAGAAATCTGCAAAGCTATCGTTATTCTCTAAAGCGTTTTTCTAATATGCATGCAAGCATATTCTTATATAGTAAACCTAACAAGCTCACGGTTGGACAGGCCCAAACCGGAGCACAAAATAAATGGACTAACAGCCGAGCCCAATGACGCAATCCTTGAGCGAATCTTCAACCCAACAGCTCATTTGCACCCCTAGCAGCAATCGACATTTGAGAGTCTTCGACAGAGACTTTGTGAGTCCCCGGTCTTGACCTTCTCGAGGGAAATTGAGGATTTTAGGGTATTCTATGATGCATCTATCACTGTCTTGGGGACGGTAATCATGCAGAGAGGTCGAATGATAGCATATGCTTTGCGGCAGCTAAAGCAGCACGAGGCGCGATATCCCATGTAAGATCTGGAGTTGGGGGCAGTGGTTTTTGCCCTCAAGATTTGGAGGCACTATCTTTATTGGTTCCGTTGTACTATCTACACGGATCACAAGAGTCCGAGGAATATTATAGATAAGCCGAACCTGAACATGATGCAGTGTAGGTGGCTGGACGTAGTCAAGGATTATGACTACGAGATCCTTTGCCATCCGAATAAAGCAAATGTGGTAGCAGATGCCTTGAGACACAAGTCGATTGGGTTTTTTGACGGGGTATCGTGTATAAGGATATCGATGGCTTCCCTGCTTTTGGGAATGTTTAGTAGGCTCATTCTTAGGGTGTGCGGGAAGATAATTGGAAGAAATAGTGGATCAGGGGTGAGATTGCCAGATTTGTTTTGGATGGTCGTGGGTTGTTGACCCGTTGTGGTCGGGTTTGGGTTTTGATGTCTGGTGGGGTAAGACAGCTTGTATTGGAGGGGGCTCATCAGTCTCATTTTTCTATCCATCTAGGGGCAACCAAGATGTACTGCGATTTGAGATTGAGCTATTAGTAGTCGTGTATGAAGAGGGAGATTGCTTGCTACATGGAGAGATGCATGACTGGCCGGATGGTCAAGGCTGAGCATCAAAGGCCGCATGGCAAGCTGTAGCCTCTAGAGGTTCCCAAGTGGAAATGGGAGCATATTTCGATGGACTTCAACACCAAGTTATTAAAAACAGTAAAGGGTTTTGATGCTATTTGGGTCATCGTGGATCAATTGACCAAGAGTGCCCACTTTCTGGCAATCCAGGAGTGCTCTTTGGCTGAGAAGTTGGCCAATGTGTATATTTGTGAGATTATTGCTCTCCATGGATTTTCGTTCTCCGTTGTTTCAGACCGTGATGTTCGGTTCACCTCCTATTTTTGACAGAAGTTTCATGAGGAACTGGGCACGAGGTTGCCCTTCAACACTGCTTATCATCCGCATATCGACGACCAAAGTTAGCGGATGATACAACCCCTTGAGGATATGTTGAGGGTATGTGTTATTGATTTTGGTGGGAGTTGGGACTCCTACCTACCTCTTGCAGAGTTCTCCTACAACAACAATTATCAGTTCGGCATTGGTGCTCCACCTTTTGAGCTCTTGTATGAGCAGATATGTCGTACCCCGGTTTACTGGGCCGAGGTTGGTCATATGGTTATGGGGCACACTGATGTGGTCTTTCAGACCACATAGATGGATCAACAGATCAAGCAAATATTGCAAATTGCTCAGAGTCAGCAGAAGAGCTATGCCGACCGGCGCCGATCCGAGTTGGAGTTTCAGGTCGGCGACATGGTGTTACTAAATGTATCACCTTGGAAAGGTGTGATATGCTTCAAGAAGAGGGGAATGGTGGTTCATCGGTATATTGGGCTGTTTCGATTGATCGCTAGGGTTGGCAAGGTTTGTTACAGATTGGATCTTTCTAAGGAGCTCAACTAGATTCACAGCACTTTCCATGTTTCACAATTGCAGAAGTGCATACTGGATGAGGATGCGGTGGTTTCATTCAATGATATTCAGGTTAATGAGCCCCTTAACTATGTTGAGAGGCCGGTAGCTATCTTGGAAAGGAAGGTAAAGGTTTTGTGTAGCAAGTAAGTACCTTTGGTGCTCCGAGTGGACCTAGGAGCCAGAGACGGAGATGTGGGACTATTATCCGTATTTGTTCACCGCGGTAAACATCAAGGACGAAGTCTAATTCAAGTGGGGGAGTGCTGTAACACCCCGATATTCAGGTACTTTTAAATTCTTCTATATGATTTAGTTCATGTCATTTTGGTCCCTATAGTAGAACGAAGTAGCCAAAAGAAGCCCTAGTGGCAATTTTGAAATTTTGGGACATGTGGGAGTATGCTAACCATACATCAGGGTACACTGAGTGTACTAGGGCGTGCCCTAGTACGTTGGGCATACACTTATGTATGCTAGGCGTACTTATGTCTGGAGGAAATCCTAAGTTTTAGGGTTTGAGGGGTATTTAAACATCCTTATGGCTCATTTATCCAACTATCCCACCTTTTCAGCCTCCAAAGCCTTAGAGTAATTGTTGCAAAACCCTAGCCTCTTTTAGAGTGTGATTTGAACTGTAAAGTGTGCTCTTGGTGTTTTAGAGGAAAGAGAAGTTGCATCAAGAAGCCTTGCATTGGAAGCAAGCTTGTGGATTTAGGAGCTTTGCCTCTTTGTGAAGCTCCAGATGGTATAAAGTCTATACCTTTATGTTTCGGTTGTTAGATCTCATATTTGGAAGTTTTATATTTCTTTTCTTGTCCTAAAGTTCCCATTCTATGTATTTTTGGTTAAATAAGGTCCCAATGGCTAGTATTGAGATATCCTTCGAGACCCTAGGAAGGGTCCTAAGCCATAAAAATGAGGTTCCAATGGCTAGTATTGTCTAATGCATATTATAGAGAGTCTTAATGGATTAAAACCTTGTATTAAGGACTTTATGGGCGTGTAAAGTCATAAAGTTGGAGACTTTATGACTTTAATGTGCATTTGGGCAGTAGATCTGAAATATGGGCTGAAGTGCTTAAGTCATTAAGCACTTAATGAAGATTTGAGGTCTGCGAGGTTACGCCGTGTCACACCCCGGTCGTCGGCGGAAACACCAGGTAGTGTAACGTCCTTTCCCGTATCATAGTTATTAACTTCCTAAGAACACATGCATTTAAAATACGTCAACATAAAGTTGGTGCATCCACAGGTTTTGACTCAATATAAAAATAATACATATTCCGAGTTACAAAAGTATAGTTTTGAAAGTATAATTTTGACTCTCCAACGTTTACTATATATATCCTAGGTATAAAAGTTTACTTACCAAATAAGCATATACCTATAAGTCTCATATACTATGAATAAAAGTGTTTGTAATTCCATACAAACAAAAGTTGCTACGTATAAATCTTATTTCAGTTCTAAACGAGTAAAACCACTACGTATAAATCTATTTCAATTCTATACGAGTATGTGTGCTAGGTATAATTATCTACTTAATATACAAGTAGTACCTAGGGTATAAGTAGGGGAAACTTCTACTTAACATTAATACTTGTATAGCGACGAAGTATAATGTTTCTAACAAGTTGCTACGATGAGTCTGTAACCGCTGCTTGACAACAAAACCTCTGACAAAACAATACACTCATGATTTATCATGAGAATCAATATACGCATGATTTACCATGAGAAACAAACACCGCGCGCTTCATCGACGCCGGAATAGAAATAAAAGGAACGAATCGTCGCTCGCTTGTCTTGGGTTGTAATCAAGCACGAGTGGGGTGGTCAACCTGTATCTTATTCGTACATGACTTCCTCGCTCACAATGGATTAACGGTTACAGGTCAGAGGACTTCCACTAAGATCCCCAATCTTAGTTGATGAATGAGGTAGCTCATGTAGACTTTGATGGCTTCCTATAGCTGTAACAAAAAAAGCATTTTCATGTCTAAAACCCTAAGTCACTAGACTATGCTTTTAAACATTACTCCTAACTTCATAACATTTAGGCAGTATAACAGCTATATCTTGAAGTAAAACCAGGATCTATATTGAGCTAAAACCAATAATAACAACGTATAACGTTCCTAGTTTTATCTTGACATAAAACTATCAATAGTTATACTAAGTTTTATCTTAACATAAATCTAATCAATAACAACATATAACATATCCAGTTTTATCTTGACATAAAACCAATAACAACAACATATAACAAACATGGTTTTATCTTGACATAAAACCAATAATAACAAAATATTTATCAATTAACATATAGGAATTCCAAGTATAACTCTGGAACTATATCGCACACATAATATATATAGAATCCTAAGTATAACTCGAGATCTACATTAGTATGACAATAACATGCTAAGAACTTTACGATAGTTGTACACTTTCAAATACGAAGTAACTATATCCCGGTTATTATAACTATCTACGTTGATACTGATATATACTTTCATATAGACATAATAATAACATATATATAATATTTAGCATGTGTTTTCCCCCGAAAATATTAGAAAGTGGGGCCGTGAAACTCAACTTAGCAGCGTGATTTATTGTAATCTAAGCAGAAACGGTCAACATACGGGGTCGTTGGGGCTCAGGATGCAAGAGAGCTTCAACAAGTGAGAGAGGAGAAAGGAGATCAGGTGTAAGAATGGCTGGGGTCGATCTTGCTATTTATAGTAAGATTTTTTGCCCTCACATCGTGAAAAACTCATTGTTCACGTTGTGAGTTTGGATCTTATCTCTTCGTAGACTTGCCATCCGTCTTCTAGATTCCGAAGGTGGCAAAATGAGCCCTCACGACGTCAAAAATTCCTTGTTCACATCGTGAGTTTGGATCTTATCCCCCCATAGCCTCGTCACACTTTCTAGATCCGAAATATGGCGGTTTGACTACTCACATCGTTATTTTTTTATGCTCACCTCGTGAGTTCAGTAAAATTAGGGTTTTCTGACAGCGACATCTTCGGAAGGCCATAACTTTTGCATACGAACTCCGTTTTTGACGTTCTTTATATGCACGCGTAGGTGATTCCGAGTAATACAACTCTCTAATATATTACAATAGCTAATTCTAAGCTTATTTTAAATTCCTCTTATTATATAGATTTAATAGTGTTCGGTTTATCATAACTTCTTCACGCGAAGTCAGATTTAGACGTTCTCTATATTTTTTTAATCGTATGGACATATACTTTGATTTATACTATATAGTATGTATGAAAGTTCATATTTATATTAGAATTATCATGAAATAAGTAGGTAGTTTACTACATTAATAGTTTAACAAAATCACATTACATTATTGGTATAATAACATGTGATTGTTATTGACCTATTTTGACTAGTGTTACATTCTCCCCCCGTTGATAAAATTTCGTCCCGAAATTTATCGTTAACTAGATACCACCGAAGGGTACTAGATAGATTTCCTGCTTCCTATTACAATTGCGCTACCACGACCTAACTTCATTGACCCCTTAACTTTGGACATTCCTTCTTGATATGTCCAATTTCACCACACTCAAAACATGCTCTTCCTCCATCATAGCCTATTCCAATGTTTGTTCCTTGATTTTCTATTGTAGGTGCTGTGCTCCTACAGTAATTGGCAGTCTGTCCCTTCTTTTTTCACTTCATGCAAATATAACAGTCACCTGCGTGCTGAGGGTTACATTGACTGCACCATGAACAGTTGCCTATGTGATGATGATTGCACTAAGTGCACATGGGGACTTTTCCAGCATACTTCGTTGGTTGTAGCGGTATTGCTGTTGTGGCTGCATAATTAGTTGCCAGCTCTTGTCTCTCCTCAAATGATTGTATGGGATTCTTCCCATTAAATTTGCGCTTGTTCGTTCCAGATTTGGGAGACTCAGCTATAAATCTCACTTGGATTTCTGTGCTGGTTAGCTGATGAGATATACGCTTTGCACTGTCATATGTTGTAGGCTTTGATGCGATCACCATTCCTTTGATTTGCGATGCTAGACCCCATATATATCGCTCGATCTTCTTATACTCTGGGGTTACTAGTGCTGGACACATCACTGCAAGATCATTAAATCTAGCAGTAAAAGCATTTATCTCTGAACCCTTCATGGTTAGGGTCCACAGTTCTTGTTCCAACTTTTGTATTTCCTCCATGGGACAATACCCTCTACTAGCATCCTCTTCAGCTCTTCCCATTGCATCGAATTGGCATCATCCATACCCATTGTATTCACTTGGTTGTTCCACAATGTAAGTGTTGCATCAGCGAAGGTACACGCACCAAATCGTACCTTACATTCGTTAGGATAGAAGCTTACTTGAAATACTGATTCGGTCTTTTCAATCCACTGAGTCAAGCTAGCGACCCCTTCCTTTCCATGGAAGCTCTTAGGTTTGCAATTCATAAAATCCTTTTAGGTACACATTCTGGCGGTCGTTACATTACCTTCGTTTCTAACTCCTCCTCTTGTGACATTAGCAACAGCCGCAGCGATTCTCTGGGCTATGATTTCTTCAAGTCTGCTGAACTTATTGGAGGGTTTGTTTCTGGTGGTGGTGCTTGCGGTTGTTGTTGTTCTGGTTCTGTTCATTGGTTCAGTTTTAGAAGAGCGCTACTTCTTCTAGGCATTTTGTATAGTGCCTATACATTTTGGATCACCAAGTGTTTAGTCTATTAAATATTACTTCCAATTTAAATAGTTCAGATGATCTAATCAAAATAAAATATAGTTGTACACCTACATCTAGTTGTGATAAGATCTATGCACATATGAAATTTAGTTGGAATATATGATCTAAATCCTTGAGATGAAAAACATTCCAGGTATTTAGGTGTATTCTCATCGCGGCTCTGAGTCTTCATATATGACTCTATATTTATTATTTGTTGTATTCATGCTCTATTAATTATTGTTCGTTACTTCAGATCTAGCTGATAAGGTACCGGCCAGTCAGGACAGTCGAAGGGCAGGATCATTTTAGCATATAGCCGTTATGAAATGCAGCAACCCAAGCAACATGTCTATCCTATCACCGCTCCCGTAAGTAGTCCTTTAGTAGTATAATTAATATTAATTTATATATGTAGGCTAAGGGATATACCTAAACCTAACAGAGTAATCCCTAAACTATAGTCGTGCTTTCCTAAGAAAGTACTAATTCACTATAGTTAATAGCTCTGATACCAATCTGTCACACCCCGCCCGTCGGCGGAAACACCGGGTAGTGTAACGTCATTTCTTGTATCATATTTATCAACTTCCTGAAAACACATGCATTTAAAATACGTCAACATAAAGTTGGTGAGTCCACAGGTTTTGACTCCATATAAAAATAATACATATTCCGAGTTACAAAAGTATAGTTTTGAAAGTATAATTTTGACTCTCCAACGTTTACTATATATATCGTACGTATAAAAGTTTACTTACCAAATAAGTATATACCTATAAGTCTCATATACTATGAATATAATTGTTTGTAATTCCATACAAACAAAAGTTGCTACGTATAAATCTTATTTCAGTTCTATACGAGTAAAACCACTACGTATAAGTCTATTTCAATTCTATACGAGTATGTGTGCTAGGTATAATTATCTACTTAATATACAAGTAGTACCTAGGGTATAAGTAGGGGAAACTTATACTTAACATTAATTCTTGTACAGCGACGAAGTATAATGTTTCTAACAAGTTGCTACCATGAGTCTGTAACCGCTGCTTGACAACAAAACCTCTGACAAAACAATACACTCATGATTTATCATGAGAAACAATACACTCATGATTTACCATGAGAAACAAACACCGCGCGCTTCATCGACTCCGGAATAAAAATAAAAGGAACGAATCGTCGCTCGCTTGTCTTGGGTTGTAATCAAGCACGAGTGGGGTGGTCAACCCGTATCTTATTCGTACATGACTTTCTCGCTCACAATGGATTAACGGTTACAGGTCAGAGGACTTCCACTAAGATCCCCAATCTTAGTTGATGAATGAGGTAGCTCATGTAGACTTTGATGGCTTCCTATAGCTGTAACAAAAAAAGAATTTTCATGTCTAAAACCCTAAGTCACTAGACTATGCTTTTAAACATTACTCCTAACTTCATAACATTTAGGCAGTATAACAGCTATATCTTGAAGTAAAACCAGGTTCTATATTGACCTAAAACCAATAATAACAACATATAACGTTCCTAGTTTTATCTTGACATAAAACTATCAATAGCTATACTAAGTTTTATCTTAACATAAATCTAATCAATAACAACATATAACATATCCAGTTTTATCTTGACATAAAACCAATAATAACAAAATATTTATCAATTAACATATAGGAATTCCGAGTATAACTCTGGAACTATATCGCACACATAATATATATATATATATATATATATATATATATATATATATATATATATATATATATATATATATATATATATATATATAGAATCCTAAGTATAACTCAAGATCTACATTAGTATGACAATAACATGCTAAGAACTTTACGATAGTCGTACACTTTCAAATACGAAGTAACTATATCCCGCTTATTATAACTATCTACGTTGATACTGATATATACTATAATAATAACATATATATAATATTTAGCATGTGTTTTCCCCCGAAAATATTAGAAATTGGGGCCGTGAAACTCACCTTAGCAGCGTGATTTATTGTAATCTAAGCAGATTTGGTCAGCGTACGGGGTCGTCGGGGCTCAGGATGCAAGAGGGCTTCAGCAAGTGAGAGAGGAGAAAGGAGATCAGGTGTAAGAATGGCTGGGGTCGATCTTGCTATTTATAGTAAGATTTTTGGCCCTCACATCTTGAAAAACTCATTGTTCACGTCATGAGTTTGGATCTTATCTCTTCGTAGACTTGCCATCCGTCTTCTAGCTTTCGAAGGTGGCAAAATGAGCCCTCACGACGTGAAAAATGCCTTGTTCACGTCGTGAGTTTGGATCTTATCCCCCCGTAGCCTAGTCCCACCTTCTAGAACCGAAATATGGCGGTTTGACTACTCACATCGTTATTTTTTTATGCTAACCTCGTGAGTTCAGTCAAAATAGGGTTTTCTGACAGCGATATCTTCGGAAGGCCATAACTTTTACATACGAACTCCGTTTTTGACGTTCTTTATATGCACGCGTAGGTAATTCCGAGTAATACAACTCTATAATAGATTACAATAGCTAATTCTAAGCCTAATTTAAATTCCTCTTATTATATAGATTTAATAGTGTTCGGTTTATCATAACTTCTTCACGCGAAGTCAGATTTAGACGTTCTCTATATTTTTTTAATCGTATGGACATATACTTTGATTTATACTATATAGTATGTATGAAAGTTCATATTTATATTAGAATTATCATGAAATACATAGTGAGTTTACTACATTACTAGTTTAACAAAATCACATTACATGATTGGTATAATCACATGTGATTGTTATTGACCTATTTTGACTAGTGTTACATTCCCCCCCCCCCCCCCCCCCCCGTTTATAAAATTTTGTCCCGAAATTTATCTTTAACTAGATACCACCGAAGGGTACTAGATAGATTCCCTGCTTCCTATTACAATTGTGCTACCACGACCTAACTTCATTGACCCCTTAACTTTGGACATTCCTTCTTGATATGTCCAATTTCACCACACTCAAAACATGCTCTTCCTCCATCATAGCCTATTCCAATGTTGTTCCTTGATTTTCTATTGTAGGTGTTGTGCTCCTACTGTAATTGGCAGTGTGTCCCTTCTTTTTGCACTTCATGCAAATGTAACAGCCACCTGCGTGCTGACGGTTACATTGACTGCACCATGAACAGTTACCTATGTGATGACGATTGCAGTGAGTGCACATTGGGTGTTTTCCAGCATACTTCCATGGTTCTAGGGTATTTCTGTTGTGGATGCATAATTAGTTGCCACCTCTTGTCTCTCCTCAAATGATTGTATGGGATTCTTCCAATTAAATTTGCGCTTTTTCGTTCCAGATTCGGGAGACTCATCTATAAATTCCACTTGGATTTCTGTGCTGGTTAGCTGATGAGCTATATGATTTGCACTGTCATATGTTGTAGGCTTCGATGGATCGCCATTCCTTTGATTTGCGATGCTAGACCCCGTATATATCGCTCGATCTTCTTATACTCTGGGGTTACTGGTGTTGGACACATCACCGCAAGATCATTAAATCTAGTAGTATAAGCATTTATCTCTGAACCCTTCATGGTTAGGGTGCACAGTTCTTTTTCCAACTTATGTATTTCCTCCCTGGGACAATACTCCTCTACTAGCATCCTATTCAGCACTTCCCATTGCATGGAATTGGCATCATCCGTACCCATTGTATTCACTTGGTTGTTCCACCATGTAAGTGTTGCATCAACGAAGGTACACACAGCAAATCGTACCTTACATTCGTTCGAACAAAAGCATATTTGAAATACTGATTCTGTCTTTTCAATCCATCAAGTCAAGCTAAGGACCCCTTCCACTCCATGGAAGCTCTTAGGTTTGCAATTCATAAAATCCTTGTAGGTACACATTCTGGCGCTCCTTACATTGCCTTCGTTTCTAACTCCTCCCCTTGTGACATTAGCAAGAGCTGCAGCGATTATCTGGGCTATGATTTCTTCAAGTTCTGTTGAACTTATTGGAGGGTTTGTTTCTGGTGGTGGTGGTTGTGGTTGTTGTTGTTCTTGTTCTGGTTCTAATCATTGGTTCAGTTTAAGACGAGCGCTACTTCTTCTAGGCATTTTGTTTAGTTCCTATACATTTTGGATCACCAAGTGTTTAGTCTATCAAATATTACTCCCAATTTAAATAGTTCATATGATCTGATCAAAATAAAATATAGTTGTACACCTACATCTAGTTGTGATAAGATCTATGCACATATGAAATTTAGTTGGAATATATGATCTAAATCCTTGAGATGAAAAACATTCCAGGTATTTAGGTGTATTCTCATCGCGACTCTGAGTCTTCATATATGACTCTATATTTATTATTTGTTGTATTCATGCTCTATTAATTATTGTTCGTTACTTCAGATCTAGCTGATAAGGTACCGGCCAGTCAGGACAGTCGAAGGGCAGGATCATTTTAGCATATAGCCGTTATGAAATGCAGCAACCCAAGCAACATGTCTATCCTATCACCGCTCCCGTAAGTAGTCCTTTAGTAGTATAATTAATATTAATTTATATATGTAGGCTAAGGGATATACCTAAACCTAACAGAGTAATCCCTAAACTATAGTTGTGCTTTCCTAAGAAAGTACTAATTCACTATAGTTAATAGCTCTGATACCAATCTGTCACACCCCGCCCGTCGGCGGAAACACCGGGTAGTGTAACGTCATTTCTTGTATCATATTTATCAACTTCCTGAAAACACATGCATTTAAAATACGTCAACATAAAGTTGGTGAGTCCACAGGTTTTGACTCCATATAAAAATAATACATATTCCGAGTTACAAAAGTATAGTTTTGAAAGTATAATTTTGACTCTCCAACGTTTACTATATATATCGTACGTATAAAAGTTTACTTACCAAATAAGTATATACCTATAAGTCTCATATACTATGAATATAATTGTTTGTAATTCCATACAAACAAAAGTTGCTACGTATAAATCTTATTTCAGTTCTATACGAGTAAAACCACTACGTATAAGTCTATTTCAATTCTATACGAGTATGTGTGCTAGGTATAATTATCTACTTAATATACAAGTAGTACCTAGGGTATAAGTAGGGGAAACTTATACTTAACATTAATTCTTGTACAGCGACGAAGTATAATGTTTCTAACAAGTTGCTACCATGAGTCTGTAACCGCTGCTTGACAACAAAACCTCTGACAAAACAATACACTCATGATTTATCATGAGAAACAATACACTCATGATTTACCATGAGAAACAAACACCGCGCGCTTCATCGACTCCGGAATAAAAATAAAAGGAACGAATCGTCGCTCGCTTGTCTTGGGTTGTAATCAAGCACGAGTGGGGTGGTCAACCCGTATCTTATTCGTACATGACTTTCTCGCTCACAATGGATTAACGGTTACAGGTCAGAGGACTTCCACTAAGATCCCCAATCTTAGTTGATGAATGAGGTAGCTCATGTAGACTTTGATGGCTTCCTATAGCTGTAACAAAAAAAGAATTTTCATGTCTAAAACCCTAAGTCACTAGACTATGCTTTTAAACATTACTCCTAACTTCATAACATTTAGGCAGTATAACAGCTATATCTTGAAGTAAAACCAGGTTCTATATTGACCTAAAACCAATAATAACAACATATAACGTTCCTAGTTTTATCTTGACATAAAACTATCAATAGCTATACTAAGTTTTATCTTAACATAAATCTAATCAATAACAACATATAACATATCCAGTTTTATCTTGACATAAAACCAATAATAACAAAATATTTATCAATTAACATATAGGAATTCCGAGTATAACTCTGGAACTATATCGCACACATAATATATATATATATATATATATATATATATATATATATATATATATATATATATATATATATATATATATATATATATATAGAATCCTAAGTATAACTCAAGATCTACATTAGTATGACAATAACATGCTAAGAACTTTACGATAGTCGTACACTTTCAAATACGAAGTAACTATATCCCGCTTATTATAACTATCTACGTTGATACTGATATATACTATAATAATAACATATATATAATATTTAGCATGTGTTTTCCCCCGAAAATATTAGAAATTGGGGCCGTGAAACTCACCTTAGCAGCGTGATTTATTGTAATCTAAGCAGATTTGGTCAGCGTACGGGGTCGTCGGGGCTCAGGATGCAAGAGGGCTTCAGCAAGTGAGAGAGGAGAAAGGAGATCAGGTGTAAGAATGGCTGGGGTCGATCATGATATTTATAGTAAGATTTTTGGCCCTCACATCTTGAAAAACTCATTGTTCACGTCATGAGTTTGGATCTTATCTCTTCGTAGACTTGCCATCCGTCTTCTAGCTTTCGAAGGTGGCAAAATGAGCCCTCACGACGTGAAAAATGCCTTGTTCACGTCGTGAGTTTGGATCTTATCCCCCCGTAGCCTAGTCCCACCTTCTAGAACCGAAATATGGCGGTTTGACTACTCACATCGTTATTTTTTTATGCTAACCTCGTGAGTTCAGTCAAAATAGGGTTTTCTGACAGCGATATCTTCGGAAGGCCATAACTTTTACATACGAACTCCGTTTTTGACGTTCTTTATATGCACGCGTAGGTAATTCCGAGTAATACAACTCTATAATAGATTACAATAGCTAATTCTAAGCCTAATTTAAATTCCTCTTATTATATAGATTTAATAGTGTTCGGTTTATCATAACTTCTTCACGCGAAGTCAGATTTAGACGTTCTCTATATTTTTTTAATCGTATGGACATATACTTTGATTTATACTATATAGTATGTATGAAAGTTCATATTTATATTAGAATTATCATGAAATACATAGTGAGTTTACTACATTACTAGTTTAACAAAATCACATTACATGATTGGTATAATCACATGTGATTGTTATTGACCTATTTTGACTAGTGTTACATTCCCCCCCCCCCCCCCCCCCGTTTATAAAATTTTGTCCCGAAATTTATCTTTAACTAGATACCACCGAAGGGTACTAGATAGATTCCCTGCTTCCTATTACAATTGTGCTACCACGACCTAACTTCATTGACCCCTTAACTTTGGACATTCCTTCTTGATATGTCCAATTTCACCACACTCAAAACATGCTCTTCCTCCATCATAGCCTATTCCAATGTTGTTCCTTGATTTTCTATTGTAGGTGTTGTGCTCCTACTGTAATTGGCAGTGTGTCCCTTCTTTTTGCACTTCATGCAAATGTAACAGCCACCTGCGTGCTGACGGTTACATTGACTGCACCATGAACAGTTACCTATGTGATGACGATTGCAGTGAGTGCACATTGGGAGTTTTCCAGCATACTTCCATGGTTCTAGGGTATTTCTGTTGTGGATGCATAATTAGTTGCCACCTCTTGTCTCTCCTCAAATGATTGTATGGGATTCTTCCAATTAAATTTGCGCTTTTTCGTTCCAGATTCGGGAGACTCATCTATAAATTCCACTTGGATTTCTGTGCTGGTTAGCTGATGAGCTATATGATTTGCACTGTCATATGTTGTAGGCTTCGATGGATCGCCATTCCTTTGATTTGCGATGCTAGACCCCGTATATATCGCTCGATCTTCTTATACTCTGGGGTTACTGGTGTTGGACACATCACCGCAAGATCATTAAATCTAGTAGTATAAGCATTTATCTCTGAACCCTTCATGGTTAGGGTGCACAGTTCTTTTTCCAACTTATGTATTTCCTCCCTGGGACAATACTCCTCTACTAGCATCCTATTCAGCACTTCCCATTGCATGGAATTGGCATCATCCGTACCCATTGTATTCACTTGGTTGTTCCACCATGTAAGTGTTGCATCAACGAAGGTACACACAGCAAATCGTACCTTACATTCGTTCGAACAAAAGCATATTTGAAATACTGATTCTGTCTTTTCAATCCATCAAGTCAAGCTAAGGACCCCTTCCACTCCATGGAAGCTCTTAGGTTTGCAATTCATAAAATCCTTGTAGGTACACATTCTGGCGCTCCTTACATTGCCTTCGTTTCTAACTCCTCCCCTTGTGACATTAGCAAGAGCTGCAGCGATTATCTGGGCTATGATTTCTTCAAGTTCTGTTGAACTTATTGGAGGGTTTGTTTCTGGTGGTGGTGGTTGTGGTTGTTGTTGTTCTTGTTCTGGTTCTAATCATTGGTTCAGTTTAAGACGAGCGCTACTTCTTCTAGGCATTTTGTTTAGTTCCTATACATTTTGGATCACCAAGTGTTTAGTCTATCAAATATTACTCCCAATTTAAATAGTTCATATGATCTGATCAAAATAAAATATAGTTGTACACCTACATCTAGTTGTGATAAGATCTATGCACATATGAAATTTAGTTGGAATATATGATCTAAATCCTTGAGATGAAAAACATTCCAGGTATTTAGGTGTATTCTCATCGCGACTCTGAGTCTTCATATATGACTCTATATTTATTATTTGTTGTATTCATGCTCTATTAATTATTGTTCGTTACTTCAGATCTAGCTGATAAGGTACCGGCCAGTCAGGACAGTCGAAGGGCAGGATCATTTTAGCATATAGCCGTTATGAAATGCAGCAACCCAAGCAACATGTCTATCCTATCACCGCTCCCGTAAGTAGTCCTTTAGTAGTATAATTAATATTAATTTATATATGTAGGCTAAGGGATATACCTAAACCTAACAGAGTAATCCCTAAACTATAGTCGTGCTTTCCTAAGAAAGTACTAATTCACTATAGTTAATAGCTCTGATACCAATCTGTCACACCCCGCCCGTCGGCGGAAACACCGGGTAGTGTAACGTCATTTCTTGTATCATATTTATCAACTTCCTGAAAACACATGCATTTAAAATACGTCAACATAAAGTTGGTGAGTCCACAGGTTTTGACTCCATATAAAAATAATACATATTCCGAGTTACAAAAGTATAGTTTTGAAAGTATAATTTTGACTCTCCAACGTTTACTATATATATCGTACGTATAAAAGTTTACTTACCAAATAAGTATATACCTATAAGTCTCATATACTATGAATATAATTGTTTGTAATTCCATAAAAACAAAAGTTGCTACGTATAAATCTTATTTCAGTTCTATACGAGTAAAACCACTACGTATAAGTCTATTTCAATTCTATATGAGTATGTGTGCTAGGTATAATTATCTACTGAATATACAAGTAGTACCTAGGGTATAAGTAAGGGAAACTTATACTTAACATTAATTCTTGTACAGCGACGAAGTATAATGTTTCTAACAAGTTGCTACCATGAGTCTGTAACCGCTGCTTGACAACAAAACCTCTGACAAAACAATACACTCATGATTTATCATGAGAAACAATACACTCATGATTTACCATGAGAAACAAACACCGCGCGCTTCATCGACGCCGGAATAAAAATAAAAGGAACGAATCGTCACTCGCTTGTCTTGGGTTGTAATCAACCACGAGTGCGGTCGTCAACCCGTATCTTATTCGTACATGACTTCCTCGCTCACAATGGATTAACGGTTACAGGTCAGAGGACTTCCACTAAGATCCCCAATCTTAGTTGATGAATGAGGTAGCTCATGTAGACTTTGATGGCTTCCTATAGCTGTAACAAAAAAAGCATTTTCATGTCTAAAACCCTAAGTCACTAGACTATGCTTTTAAACATTACTCCTAACTTCATAACATTTAGGCAGTATAACAGCTATATCTTGAAGTAAAACCAGGTTTTATATTGTCCTAAAATCAATAATAACAACATATAACGTTCCTAGTTTTATCTTGACATAAAACTATCAATAGTTATACTAAGTTTTATCTTAACATAAAACTAATCAATAACAACATATAACATATCCAGTTTTATCTTGACATAAAACCAATAACAACAACATATAACAAACATGGTTTTATCTTGACATAATACCAATAATAACAAAATATTTATCAATTAACATATAGGACTTCCGAGTATAACTCTGGAACTATATCACACAGATAATATATATATAATCCTAAGTATAACTCAAGATCTACATTAGTATGACTATAACATGCTAACAACTTTACGATAGTTGTATACTTTCAAATACGAAATAACTATATCCCGGTTATTATAACTATCTACGTTGATACTGATATATACTATCATATAGACATAATAATAACATATATATATATATATATATATATATATATATATATATATATATATATATAATATTTAGCATGTGTTTTCCCCCGAAAATATTAGAAAGTAGGGCCGTGAAACTCACCTTAGCAGCGTGATTTTATGTACTCTAAGCAAAAACGGTCAGCGTACGGGGTCGTCGGGGCTCGGGATGTAAGAGGGCTTCAGCAAATGAGAGAGGAGAAAGGAGATCAGGTGTAAGAATGGACGGGGTCGATCTTTCTATTTATAGTAAGATTTTTGTCCCTCATGTCGTGAAAAACTCATTATTCACGTCGTGAGTTTGGATTTTATCTCTTCGTAGACTTGTCATCCGTCTTCTAGCTTCCGAAGGTGGAAAAATGAGCCCTCACGACGTGAAAAATGCCTTGTTCATGTCGTGAGTTTGGATCTTATCCCCCCGTAGCCTCCTCACACCTTCTAGATCCTAAATATGGCGGTTTGAATACTCACGTCGTGAGTTTTTATGCTCACCTCGTGAGTTCAGTCAAATTAGGGTTTTCTGACAGTGACATCTTCAAAAGGCCATAACTTTTGCATACGAACTCTGTTTTTGACGTTCTTTATAATCACGCGTAGGTAATTCCGAGTACTAAAACTCTCTAATAGATTACAATAGCTAATTCTAATTGTATTTTAAATTTCCCTTATTATAGAGATTTAATAGTGTTCGGTTTATCATAACTTCTTCACGCGAAGTCAGATTTAGACGTTCTCTATATTTTTGGAATCGTATGGACATATACTTTGATTTATACTATAAAGTATGTATGAAAGTTCATATTTATATTAGAAGTATCATGAAATACATAGTGAGTTTACTACATTACTAGTTTAACAAAATCACATTACATGATTGGTATAATCACATGTGATTGTTATTGACCTATTTTGACTAGTGTTACATTCTCCCCCGTTGGTAAAATTTCGTCCCGAAATTTATATTTAACTAGATACCACCGAAGGGTATTAGATAGATTCCTTTCTTCCTATTACAATTGCGCTACCACGACCTAACTTCACTGACCCCTTAACTTTGGACATTCCTTCTTGATATGTCTAATTTCACCACACTCAAAACATGCTCTTCCTCCATCATAGCCTGTTCCAATGTTTGTTCCTTGATTTTCTATTGTAGGTGTTGTGCTCCTACAGTAACTGGCAGTGTGTCCCTTCTTTTTGTACTTCATGCAAATAGAACAGTCACCTGCGTGGTGACGGTTACATTGACTGCACCATGAATAGTTACCTATGTGATGACGATTGCACTGAGTGCACATTGGGAGTTTTCCAGCATACTTCCTTGGTTGTAGGGGTATTGCTGTTGTGGCTGCATAATTAGTTTCCACCTCTTGTCTCTCCTCAAATGATTGTATGGGATTCTTCCCATTAAATTTGTGCTTGTTCGTACTGAGGGCTTAGTGATATTCAGTCTGATGATTGATCATGTCGGGGAGCAAACTAGACGTAAGCTATGGGATAAGGGAAGCCAGACTTATGATGTGGGCATAGGGGTAATCCAGTATGTTAGCTATAGACCCATTACATTCTATTATTATTTATATGATATTTGTTTGTGAATTGGTATTTTGGGGGAACTTGCTATGCTTTGGGCTTACAGTTTTGGATTATGTTCAGGTACCTCAGAGGATCGGGGAAAGGAGAAGGTGTGATCGTGCACCTCCTCATATTTGGTTTTTGTGGTTTTGGGCAAACTCTGATATTAAACATGTTTTGAAAATTATTTTGTGAACAATGATGATTTATGGTTTGTTTTAAAAGTTTAAGTTTTTCATGAATTTTATGGATGTTATAGGGGTAGCCAATCTGGACAATGAAACATGTCAATCAACCATAGGAGCCAGCAAGGCTAATGTACGCGGGCACACCATACCTTGCACGACATGCAAGTGCTTAATTCAGCCTATAAATAGCAACATAATCCCATTCATTCCTCCACACCCACCAGTTTTTCCCTCTCAAAATCCTTACAAGTTTTGCCCAATTTTCCTTAGTTTTAAATAGCTAGCAAATCCCTACGATCTCTGAGAGCCCGATATCTAGGAGCTACCAAGTCAGAGTCCTGTCACTACAATTTCTCCGTTTTCGCTAAAACCTTTGTATGTTAAGATACACTATCTTTCTTTCAGTGTAACTAATATTTATAGTCATAAGTGGTTATTATTAACCTATAAATAAGATTTATCAGAAATTCCAGGTCAAAATACTGATCGATCTACTTACGGGAGGGGTGTCTAGATTGGTCAAGTTGGTTTAATTGTTGAATTTCATAAAAGCTATTATGGCGAAATGATCTTGCCTCCCAACTGTCCTGCCAGGTTGATCCTTACTAGATAGGTCTTGATGTAGACATTGGGATTAGTAAGGAATCTAGAGTATAATTATTATAGTCGCCAGGATTATGAAACCTGACTAAGACTTAATATTTTATTCGTATAGTTTTTTTGAAAGTACAAAGAGAAGCGTTGTTGAAATCGTTACTCGTCCACTTTTAACAAGTGAGTGCATGGTTACTTTCAAACTTAAACATAGATGTAAGTATTCTAATTGATTAAGTTCTATATGTTTTGTTTTGCTATGTTTAATATATAAAGTATGGCATGATTGGATAAAACGAAATATTTACGAATGGGTAGTAAAGGTCCATGTGAGATAAATGAGAGATCGTGATAGGTTAGTGAACGTCATGTGAAATAATAAGACGTGTCTATGCAAAGTAATATGTTATTTCCGTGCTTGACCAAAGTAATATTGTCCTGTTGTGCTTAGCGTGTTTGTCTAAAGTACCATCGTACTGTTGTGCTTACCCAATACATTATCCTACTGTCGTGCTTAATTACTTATGGAAATATAGATGAATGTTGTGTAAGATCCTTTAAGAGAGATCCCTCGACATTATTACTTAAAGTTTAGGAAGTGAGGATAATAGGAATAGGTAACTGGATTATCAGTTTGATGTACAAATATAATTAAAGGTTACTATATTGTGGGTTGAGAACCATATGTACTCACCAGGTTTCCCAACCTGACCCACTCAGTTTCGCTGTATCACAGTTACCAATATGAAGGTGTTGTTAGATAATGCAATTATCTACTGAGAGATTTATGGAGTCAGTAGGCTGCTAGAATATAATTTAAGGCCTGTTTATGTTTATGTTTTGTATTAGTTATGGAATCCCAAGCTTTAAAAGAAGTTAAAGTGGAACTCTTCTTTGGAAATATTCGATATTAATGTTATCTCACATCGAAATAATATTTTGGGGACAAGTTTAAACACTAATAAAATACTACGTTTTTTAATAAGCATAAATAAAAGTTTTAAAATAGCCGTGAAAATTTGGGGATGTCATAGTTGGTATCAGAGCATTAGTTTAAGCAAACTAGGAATTTTGAGGATTTCTAAACTTAAACTTAGATATTAAGTAATGATGGTAAGGTGTATGTCTATGATATTTTAGGTTGTATACCTAAATAGACGCAAACACTAGGATATTTTAGGGTATAATCCTTAAAATAATATTAAGTGCTAAATAAGAAATTATTATATATAGCATGACGTAGGTTGAATGCCTTATTTGCAATGTTATGCACTAGCATACTTTAGGAGGATGTCGTATATGTTGAATATGTACTAAATGATATGTATAACATGCCTTAGGTTCTTACCTAGATTGTTATTACTTGGGAAAAGTTAAGGTCTATTGCCAACCTAGAACTTGGAAACCTCTGTGTTCAGGATTCTAAATGTATCATTACTGTATTAGAATTGACATGTAACATTTCGAAGTGATAAGGAGGACTTACGTCTCTAAACATAAATTAAACGTTCCCTATCATAATATATTCTCGTCTGGGTACACATAATGCCTACTTCGGTGTATAGAACGACATGTTAAGGACACATAGCGGATTGAGAAATGATATCAAAGACCGAAAGCGCGAAACTCAGCCTTAGCATATCGATGGACATGCACTAGTAGTCATACCAACACTTGAACCAGTTACAATGGCAGGAGTTCAAACTATGATTTAGGAAATGTTTGTCGAACATATGGAGGATATTAGACAACTAATTAGAGAAGATAAGAAAGAACGCACTACATCGATGTATAACCAGTGTTGATTAAAGGAGGTCATAGTGGGAATGAAGAACCACAGAGGGTTAGGGAGAACGACACTAATAAAGAGGTTGATAGAGATGGATGCAAGTATGAAGATTTAATGGCATCCTAACCACCAAGTCTTTTTGGAGAAACAACACCAATAAAGGTTATGGATTGGATCCATGAAATGGAAATGGTGTTTGATAGTTGCGATTGCAGCAACCAACATAAAAAAAATCACAGCCAGATAGCTAAAGACTAGAGTCTTCAGTTGGTGGAAATGATTAGCTGGTACTAGGCTAAAACAGGAAACAAAGAGAATGTCTAGGGAGAACTTCCTTGTAAAGTTGAAAGAAGAATAATACTCAGGGAGGGACCTTCTGGAAATAGCTAATGAATTGTAGAACCTAAAGAAAGGAGACACGAGCGCCAGAGAGTACGCTACAACCTTTACTGAAAAGATGGAATTAGTCCCTTTCCTATCTCCTACTGAACTCTCTAATATAGAGAGATTGTAATGGACTACCAAAGGATTTCGGTTCTTTGGTGAAGCAAGAAACTACCTTGGGAGCAGCCATCCAGGTTGCAAGATCCTTGGAATACATACTTGAGGGGATAATCACCACCAAGGAAGAAGTTAGAGAGAAGAGGAAGGGTGAAGAAATTTTAAAACCCAATAATAAGGGTAGGTTTCTGAAATATGACCCTAACGATGAGAAGCTCGAAGGTAGAAACATAGCAATTTGGTGCGAGAAATGCGTAAGGAAGCATTTTGGACAATACATAGAAGCGGTAACCTATTACAGGTGGGGCAAAACTGATCACTATGCTAAGAAATGTGTAGCCGCTCACAAGGCATGTTTCAAATGTGGGGAATCCTATCATTTCAAGTAGGATTTCCCAAAAAAAAAAGGAGATGCACAAGCATTACAAAAGACTCTAAATACATTAAAGGAAGAAGAAGATGGCGCTTTAGGAAATCATGGATAGGAATCTACCTATCCAAGTTCAAAGTAGTCATCCATCATAGATAATGTTATAATATGTAGCCTAATATATGAGGCATTAAGTGTAATAAACTTTGAAGATGATTCTCATAATTTCTGAAGTAATAAAATCTCTTAATATATGTTAAAGCATTTATTGATTCATGTGTGAAGTGACTCGTACTTGAATTAGAATGAGTCACAAGGTTACTATGGAACTATAGTTGAATTTTCCTTATTCATGTCTGTCGTTACTATCGTTTCGGTAATGACTAAGAAGATGAATGTTATTTCTGACATTAGTGGCCATATTGAATCGATTCTGACTAATCTACGAAGTAAGTTCAACCTAGCGTCCGACTTTAGATTGAAGGAGAAGATAATCGAAGCGATCGATAGAAGTATCATAGTCGTTGTTAGGATAAAGAATCTTGTAGCTAGAACTGCTACATTAGAACATGAAGGAGGGTATGTTTCGTGTTAGAATCGGACTCAAAGAGACATTAGTCAAGCCGTCACATCATACGATGAAAGGTCATTAGAAGATAATCCATCGGTTTGTTACGATAATCAAAAGTGAATACCTTGTCTTAGATTAAGTCAGTCCTAGAAGGAGCAGGAACCTCCAATGGAGATCAAATTTAGAAGGAAGATCAGGAGTGGGATTCGATATCGTTAACAGTCAAGAAGTCTAAGAATTAGAAACTCAACAGAAATGAAATAAGAATTACAGATATTACCAAGGATGGAAAGGTAACATGCGGAGAAATTATACAAGTCTCATTTCGTTGATGATTTCGGGACGTAAGAAACCTAATGGGGATATAAATGTAATACCTGCAAATTCGGTCTAGTTGATTAAGGTATAATAAGCATTAAAAATGAATTTTTGATAAAAGATTATTTTGGATAAATAATCTTAACCAAAGTTATAGAATATGTGACAAGGATTATGTACATATAAAATACACTGAAATCCGACTTCGTATGAAAAAGTTATGCTTCTTCAAAGTTTCACGAGTTAACTGATACGACTCTACGTATCGTAAAAAGTGAAATTTTGATTAATTGCTTTTTAGCCTAAGTGATATAAAGGAAAGTTGTATTAATCGTTAAATCACGAGCGTGCATATAGAAAATTTCCAAATCTGATTTCTGTTGGATTAGGTGTCTAAGCCCATAACTATAATTGGTATGTACTTGAATTGATAGCAGCACAGTCCTTTTGGGTTGCCCTCAAACCTAGCAACCAGATAAGGAAATTATGAAAGGAGAGATATTAATTTATTATAAGATTAATAAATTAATATAAATGAATTTATTAATATGTTAAAAGATTAATATATTAATTAAAAATCATTATGTTTAATTAATTGTTAGCCAGAAATTAATTAGAATTAATTTTGGGTTAAAAGAATTAATTATAAAGTGCAGGGACTAGTTTGCAATTATCTAATAGTTGAGTGGAAGGCTCTAGAACCCCCTTGGAAGAGGGTGGACGAAATCTTTAGGGGAAACCCTAATAATTTCGTCCATAGGGGCTTGGATAAGGCCCTTGGGTTTGCTTAGGCCCTAAGCAAAGGATAACTAGGGTTTTCCCTAAACCCTATATCCCTCAGCTATATAAGGAGCCTCCTGGTTCATGTTTTGGTCACTCTTTCTTTTGAAGAAACCCTAAGGGCCTAAATTTTGCATACTCCCTCTCCCCTCTCTCCTCTACTTTCCTTCTTGCTAGTTTGGGTGTGATTCCATTAGAGGCATTACACTTGTAGTGCTAAGCTTCCAAGCAGATCAAGATCAAGGTCAAGGGAATTATCAATTGTTTACTATAACAATATAAAGGTATGTAATTACTAAACCCGAGGTTGTAAATTTCGATTATAGCCTCTCTCCTCTAGGGTTTTGTTTTGCAATTCAAAGTTGTATGTTCAATAGTTAAAACATAGATCCAAAGTAGGTTGCATGTGAACTTAGGAATTGTTTTTCTAGTTTATTTGTTTGACCTAAAACCCATCAGTGGTATCAGAGCCTTTGTTTGTTTTAAATTGAATTGTTATAATTGTTGAATTGCAAATTAGGGTTTATAGCTATTAAACCCTAAAGGCCATTTTTTTGATTTTTAGGGTTGTGGATCAAAGGGTTTTTGGAAACCCTAGCCTCCAAAGAACCCTAATCGAAATTAGTGTTAGGGTTTTGAAAACCCTAGCCTCCTCCCTTGGAAATTTCGAAATATGCTATAGAGATTATGGTTTCTTTGTTTTGGATAATAGTTGCCTTATTGGATAATTGAGAAAAATAAGGAAATTATCCTATCCCCATATTTTTGAAATCTAGAAGGGATATGGATTAGGATTAAATTAATTGTTTAATTTAATTAGATAATCCTTACAAGATTTAATAAATTAATTAAAAGTTAATTAATAGATAAATATTAAATCTAATTAATTGGTTTATTTAAATTTAAAATTTAATAGTTTAAATTTCGAAAAAATTTATATAAACCCTTGGAGTTTTAAAATGTTTTAAAACACACCTTATATATATATATATATATATATATATATATATATATATATATATATATATATATATATATATATATATATATATATGTATATATATATATATATTATAATTAAAAGTTAAATATTATATATGTATAAGAATATGGTCAGTCATATCGCTAGTATGCCTCATTCACGAAGCTAGTCTATAAGGGGGGGTATAAGGAAACTGCCTATAAAATGGTAGTTGAATGGGTGTCCACTCTCACCTACCGCTTCCTTGATTAGTGGAGGGTCGTTAGCAGAACGGATTTGATAGGACAACTACTTCCCATTAAAAGTATAATGCTATTAAAGAAATTACTAGAACATTTTTTTTTTCAAAATCCCAACTCTAGTTACTTTAGGAAAAATGTGAAAAGTATGCTAATCCATGAAATTGCACATTATGCTTTATTGGTCGTTAGTGGAGCGTGTGTGGTTAACCGACACACTAAAAGGCACTAATAAAGAGTAGTAATGGGTATCTTATAATTATCATTTTGATGGAGCGTGTGTGGTTTACCGACACATCAATAGTTAATGATAAAGACAATAAGGTTACCAAGCACATTTGCATGGTTATTCACATCTAGTTTGTGATCCTCGGTATCCCAGTCACAAATAGTAGAGCATAATTCGAGACTAAAACATGCCATTAAATAGTTTTAATGTATCTCAAAAGAATTAGGAAATTCACTTCGTTTATTTTGTCTAATGGTGGAATTGGTGAATCGTCATTCACCTACCTTCATGAGATTTGGACTTGGATCTCGGCATCCCATTTCTAAGTTGTAAATCGTCATAGTTAGGTCCTAACCTTGATATGATATCTTTGGGTTATTATATTGAGGTGTCTTGGAATCTAACTAAAACTATCTTTCTTTTCAGATGTCTACTCCTGGAAACACTTCTGCTTCATCATCCTCCAGCCACAACTTCTCTCTACTAAACATCTACTCCAAAGTCGTTATGGATGGCTCCAACTATAATGATTGGATGCGCAACATCAAGATGGCGCTTAGATTCAAGGACAAAGAGTATGTCCTTGAAAAGGAGCTCAAAGAACTTTATGAGTCAAAAGCCACTCCCGAAGAGTATGCTGCCTACAAGAAACACTATGATGATGCTACCAAAGTGGCATGCATCATGGTTGCAACCATGTCCCCAGAATTGCAGAGGTACTATGAGGACTACTGGCCTTTTGAGATGAACAAGGACCTTATGGAAAAGTACCATAAGCGAGCTCGTCAAGAAAAGTTTGAGGTAGTCAAGTCACTCATGGCTTGCAAGATGAAAGAGGGGGAATCGGTTGTATCTCATGTGCAAAGAATGCAACGCTACATAGAGCGTTTGATCAAGCTCAACATTCACTTCGATGAGGAATTGGCCACTGACATGGTCTTGAACTCGTTGCTTGATTGTTATGGTCAGTTTATCTTAACTTACCATTTGAACAACACTGAGCAGACTTTGGCTCAATTTCACAACTTGTTGCAGACAGCTGAGGCAGGGATGAAGGGTAAAAGTATACCCTCCACACCTGCAAGTGCCCCTGTCTTGGCCATTGGACAGGGAAAGGGGAAGAAGAGGAAAGGTCCTCCCAAGCAAAACTAGAAGAGCAAGGCTCAAGCTGTGTCATCTAGTAATGGCCCGAAGGCTAAGCCCAATGGTTCCACTCCCCATGTTTCTGATCCAAAAGAGGCCATTTGCTTTTACTCCAATCAAAAGGGGCATTGGAAGAGATCTTGCCCATAATATCTGCAAGATATCAAGGATGGCAAAGTGAAGCCATCCTCGGCAGGTATTTACACTATTTCTGCTAATAACTCATTATCTTCTCATTCATGGGTCCTTGATACAGGATGTGGTTTTCATATCTGTTCTGATTTGCAGGGGCTAAAGGAAAGTGAGGAGATAGAGCATGGGAGGATAAACTTAATCATGGGGAACAGAAAGTCTTCACCAGTGACCAAGATCGGAGTTTATCAATTATTGCTTAGTAATGATGTTAGATTAGACTTAATAAATTGTTGCTATTCATCTGAGATGACGAGAAACATTATTTCATTTCACGCATTGTTCAGACAAGGTTTTAAATATTCTTTTAATGATTTGAATGGTTCAATTTCTGTTTATAAGAATGGTGTTTTTGTGTTTGAAGCTTTACCTTGTGATGGTGTGTATGAAACAGTGACTTGTGTTGACAGCTTAGGAAATAGTGTACTTAATATTGACTTTTCTAATAGTGTAGAGAAGGCATGCTTGTGGCATTGTCGTCTTGGACACATTAATAAGAAACGCATAGCCCAACTCCAAAAGGATGGAGTGTTGGAATCATTTGACCTAAAATCAGATGATATGTGTGAATCTTGTCTTGACAAAATCACCATTCATAGGGTCTTGTGAAAGAGGTGAAGGTCTGTTGGATCTCATACACACAGATGTGTGTGGGCCCTTCAGATCAACCACAAGGGATGCTAATCGATTCTATGTGACTTTCACTGACGATTATAGCAGATATGGTTAGATCTACTTGATCAAACATAAGTCGGAAACCTTTGAAAAGTTCAAAGAGTTTAAGCATGAAGTCGAAAATCAATTGGGCAGAAAGATCAAGATACTTAGATCCGATAGAGGCGGGGAGTATCTTAGTACCGAGTTCAACGACTATCTGAAAGAATATGGGATAGTCTCACAATTGACTCCTCCTAGGACACCACAGTTAAATGGTGTAGCTGAGAGGCGTAATCGAACCTTGTTAGACATGGTTCGTTCTATGATGAGTCGTGCCTCGCTTCCTATTCACTTCTGGGGGTATGCCTTAGAGACAGCCGCCCACATCCTCAATCTTGTCCCTACAAAGAAGGTTGCCAAAACACCTCACGAAATGTGGACAGGGAAAGTTCCCTCATTAGCACATATTAAAGTCTGGGTTGTGAAGCTTTCGCAAGACGAGAGACTCATGACAAGCTAGCAGCTAGAAGTGAGAAATGTGTTTTCATTGGTTACCCAAAGCAGTCTTTTGGATATTTGTTCTACAGACCTAGTGAAAACGTGGTGTTTGTAGCTCGAAGAGGAGTCTTTCTGGAAAGAGAGCTCATATTCAAAGAGGACAGTGGGAGTACCATTGACCATGAAGAGATTCAAGAGTCAACCAATGAAGGAACCTTATATGACACTAGCACTCAACCAGAGGAAACGGTTCCTGTTGAACCGGTTGATAAATCATTACCTCTTCGAAGATCCACTAGGGTGAGTGTGCCACCTGAGTTGTATGGTTTTCATATTACTTCAGAGGGTGACACATTCATAAGTGACAGAACACTGGTAAACTTAGATGAACCAGTCACTTATAAGGAAGCAATGGCAGGCCCAGAGGCTTCCAAGTGGAAAGAGGCAATGGACAGCGAGATTAAGTCCATGTATGACAACCAAGTTTGGAATTTGGTTGATAGTGCACCAGGTCGGAAGACAGTTGGGTGCAAATGGATCTTCAAGAAGAAGACAGACATGGATGGGAATGTGCATACGTTCAAGGCTCGACTAGTTGCAAAAGGTTTCACTCAAACCCCAGGGGTTGACTATGATGAGACTTTTTCGCCGGTGGCTAAGATTAAATATATTAGGATATTGCTCGCCATAGCTGCCTTTCATGACTATGAAATCTGGCAAATGGATGTCAAGACTGCCTTCCTTAACGGGAAGTTGGCTGAGGATGTTTACATGAGTCAGCTAGAGGGTTTTGTTGATGCAAAGTTTCCCAATAGAGTATGCAAGCTTGAGAAATCCATTTATGGATTGAAACAAGCATCTCGCAGCTGGAATCTTTGCTTCCATGAGAAAGTCAAAGAGATTGGTTTCTCTAGAAGTGAAGATGAGTTTTGTGTGTATATCAAGGCTAGTGGGAGTATAGTAACTTTTCTGGTGTTATATGTCGATGACATATTACTCATTGGTAACGACGTTCCAACCTTGAATGAAGTTAAGTCTTGGCTTGGAAAGTGTTTTTCCATGAAAGACCTAGGAGAAGCCGCCTATATTCTTGGGATTAGAATATTGAGAGATAGAAAGAAGAGACTAATTGGACTTAGTCAGAGCACATACTTGGATAAGGTACTAAAGAGGTTTAGTATGGAAAATTCCAAGAAGGGAGAGCTACCTATCTAGAGCAATACCAAATTGAGTAAGACTCAATGCCCGAGTACAGATGAGGAAATAGATGACATGAGTCGTGTACCTTATGATTCCGTTGTCGGATCGATCATGTACGCTATGACATGTACTCGCCCTGATGTGGCATTTACTTTGAGCATGGTCAGTCGCTATCAGGGAAACCCAGGTAGAGCTCATTGGATAGCCGTGAAGAATATACTCAAGTATTTGAGAAGAACAAAGGACTGGGTCCTTGTACTTCGTGGCAATGATACTTTAAGAGTAGATGGTTACAGTGATGCCAGCTTTCAGACGGATAGAGATAACTTCCGTTCTCAGTCAGGCTGGGTATTCTTATTAAATGGAGGAGCAGTTACTTGGAAGAGTTCCAAGCAAGATACGGTGGCTGATTCTACTTGTGAATCAGAGTACATAGCAGCAAGTGAAGCGTCAAAAGAAGCAGCTTGGTTGAGGAACTTCATTGGGGATCTCGAAGTTGTTCCAACCATCCAGGAGCCTATGGAACTGTTCTGCAATAATGAAGGAGCGGTTGCCTTGACAAAGGAACCGAGAGATCATGGTAAAACCAGACATATCGACAGAAAGTACCATTTCATCAGACATAGAGTAGAAGAAGGCCATCTTATAGTGAAGAGGGTGTCATCTGAAGATAACCCAGCAGATCCCCTCACAAAGGGTCTTAGTAGGGCTAAGCATATTCAGCATGCTCGGAGCATAGGACTGAAAGATGATATTAGTTTTAGTAGTTAGATTAGTTTTCTGAAACTTGTAACAAAGTAAATGTAATTAACTTTTGGTGATTAAATAATAAAGTATTATTTATAAGTTTGGGTTCTACCTTTTGTCAATTGTTTATTATTGTGTTTCATTTATGCATGTTTTACTTCCCAAATAATAAGATTATTCAAACTCCACAGTCGCTCGTACTTTTGGAAGTAAGTAGTGAATCAAGACTGTCATGATTTGGATTGCAGATTGTCTAAGGATAGACATGGCAATAGATTTGCTGCAATGTTCATGAGTAATCAGAAATTGAGAATTGAGTATTGGATAAACCCTCGCTCAGAGTATTACTTCATGGAATTCATCACGAGTAATACTGAGACGATAATATCTTATAATCTTAAAACAATGATATATGAGTTGTAATTTACAAGTCGGTCATGCATTGGTGATACGAAAACACATCAGTAACTTGGTGTTATAAAACGTATTAACATGTATGGTTTGATGAGTAAAAGATACAAGCATATGAGTCAACGTTTATTTGTTCCTTTTGCCCTAACCAGAAAAGCGATATCTGTGGGCCCCTCTATGATTTGGTGTTGACTTATGTGCTGGGCTCAGCCAGGACTAAATTGATGTGTTCAATTAGAAGTCCTACATCATCACAAATCAGGAATCAGGAAACATAGATTCTGGACAAAGAGGTTGATTGCATTCCATGTCTTTTTTCTAGAGATATCTAGCAGAACAAAGGATTATATGATCACTTATCTTAGGACACATAACTGACTGGGTCATAGTTCGGCAGCAGCTTTTTGGAAGCTACAATTTGCTGGTCAAATTTAGAAGGCATACTAGCAATTATAGTTACAGACTTATCCAAGTAGGAGACTGTTGGATTAGGTGTCTAAGCCCATAACTATAATTGGTATGTACTTGAATTGATAGCAGCACAGTCCTTTTGGGTTGCCCTCAAACCTAGCAACCAGACAAGGAAATTATGAAAGGAGAGATATTAATTTATTATAAGATTAATAAATTAATATAAATGAATTTATTAATATGTTAAAAGATTAATATATTAATTAGAAATCATTTTGTTTAATTAATTGTTAGCCATAAATTAATTAGAATTAATTTTGGGTTAAAAGAATTAATTATAAAGTGTAGGGACTAGTTTGCAATTATCTAATAGTTGAGTGGAAGGCTCTAGAACCCCCTTGGAAGAGGGTGGACGAAATCTTTAGGGGAAACCCTAATAATTTGGTCCATAGGGGCTTGGATAAGGCCCTTGGGTTTGCTTAGGCCCTAAGCAAAGGATAACTAGGGTTTCCCCTAAACCCTAGATCCCTCAGCTATATAAGGAGCCTCCTAGTTCATGTTTTGGTCACTCTTTCTTTTGAAGAAACCCTAAGGGCCGAAATTTTGCATACTCCCTCTCCCCTCTCTCCTTTACTTTCCTTCTTGCTAGTTTGGGTGTGATTCCATTAGAGGCATTGCACTTGTGGTGCTAAGCTTCCAAGAAGATCAAGATCAAGGTCAAGGGAATTATCAATTGTTAACTATAACAATTGAAAGGTATGTAATTACTAAACCCTAGGTTGTAAATTTCGATTATAGCCTCTCTCCTCTAGGGTTCTTGTTTTGCAATTCAAAGTTGTATGTTCAATAGTTAAAACATAGATCCAAAGTAGGTTGCATGTGAACTTAGGAATTGTTTTTCTAGTTTATTTGTTTGACCTAAAAACCATCAATTTCATCAGAGGAAGTTATGATTTTTCAAAGTTTCAGCGTAGCAATGCGAGTGCAGATACCAAGATTTTAATCAGTTGATTGTTAGACGAAACTATTTAAACGAGAATAAGAGATCTCATAAATATGAACAAGTAGATATGAAGACAGTCGATAATGGAGTTTGTATGAATAATTTATGAATTTTGCACGAACTTTAACAGTCTAAAGCGGTCTGAATATGAAATTACAACAAGAATTAGATGTTAAGACCTTAATAAAAATTTGTACATATCGTCGGGAGCTTTTTGGGAATATAAAGAACGTCGAAAATTGAGCTCATATGTGAAAGTTATGGTCGTCTAAAGATCTGCGAGAAAACACCTAGACTGATGACATATCATGAGAGGGTGCCATGTGTCCTGGTCGCGACCCCCCTCTCTTTCGAGACATGGTGACGTGGCACCATCAAAATCTGACACATGGCTCCATAGGAACGCGACACGGGGCAACTTCTAGAAAGGTGTGAGGTGGCCAATCCAGATGATGACACATGTCGAATTGTCATAGGAGCCAGCAAGGCTGATGTGTGCTTCACGCACCACAAATTATGCGGTGCGTAGGTACTCAATTTAGCTTATAAATAACAGCATAATCCCATTAATTCCTCCACACCCACCAATTTTCCCTCTCAAAATCCTCACAACTTTTGCTCATTTTTTCCTTAGTTTTGACAACCTAGCAAAGTCCTGCAATCCCTGAGAGCCTGACATCTAGTTGCTATCGCACCGGAGTCCTGCCACTATAATTTCATGGTTTTCGCTAAAACCTTTGTAAATTAATCTACACTCTCTTTTTTCAGTGTAACTTATATTTATATTCATAAGTCATTATTATGAACCTATATATAAGATTTATCGGTAATTCCAAGTCAAAATATTGGTTGATCTACTTACGGGAGAGGTGTCTAGAATGGTCACGCTGGTTTGGTTGTTGGATTCTAGAAAAGCAATTATGTCAAAATGAGCATGCCTCTTAACTGTCCTGTCTGGTTGATCCTTACTTGATAGATCTTGATGTAGACATTGGGATTAGTAATGAATCTAGACTATAATTATTATAGTCATCAAGATTATGAAACTAGACTAATACCTAATACTCTACGCGTCCAGGTCTTTCAAAAGTGCGAAGCGAAGCGCTGCCAAAATCTCTAGTCATCCACCTCTACCAAGTTAGTGCAACGTCCCTTTCAAACTTACACACACACACACACACACACACACACACACACACATATATATATATATATATATATATATATATATATATATATATATATAAGTATTCTAATTGCTTAAGTGATATGTGTGTTGTTTTGTTGTGTTTAATAAATAAAATACGACATGATTGAATAAAACTAAATATATACAAATGGGTAGTAAAGAGTTGTATGAGATAAATGAGAGGTCGTGATAGGTTAGTGAACGCCATGTGGAATAATAAGCCGTGTCTATCCAAAGTAATATGGTACTGTCATGCTAGACCAAAGTACTATTGTACATCCTTGTCTATTGTGTTTTTCCAAACTACCATCGTACTCCCATGCTTACCCAATATATTATCCTACTACCGAGCCCAATTACTTAGGGGAATATAGATGAACATAGTGTAAGATCCTTTAGGAGAGATCCCTCAAGATCATTACTTAAAGATTAGGAAGTGAGGATAACAGGAATAGGTAACTGGTTTATCGGTTTGCCATATAAATGTACTTAAAGATTACAATAGTGTGGGTTGAAAACCCTATATAGTCACCACGTTTCCCAAACTAACCCACTCAGTTGCTTAGTATCATAGGTAGTGATACAATGGTACTGATAGATAATGCAATTATCTACTGAGAGACTAAAGGAGTTAGTAGGCTGCTATATTGTGACAATAGTCAATTTCGGGTCAAGTCAAAGTCAAACAAAGTCAACGAGATAAACCAGTCAAGTCAATTAAACCTTGTATATTAGGATTTATGTTATGTAATTACTGTATAACTCACTGTTTTAATGAGAAAACATCACTTGGAAAATTCGTGTGTTTAATTTTCCTTAGCCATAGTGCTAAACAATGAACTAAACCGATAAACAATGTTGCATACTCATAGGGAGTGTGAAAGATCTTTAAACATGGCTTAATGGGGCTTACGGACCTTGTGTTGCGAAGTCGGACAGTCACAAATGTCATACACGAAACCTCTCTCAATTGTTTTCACTCTATCTCTCTTTATCGAGAATCTCTCCCAAATCTCTCTTTGTATGAGAAATCTCTCCAAGATTGTAAAATCTCTCCCAAATCTCTTTTTGTATGAGAAATCTCTCCAATATTGTAAAATCTCTCCCAAATCTCTCTTTGTATGAAAAATCTCTCCAAGATTGTAAAATCTCTCCCAAATCTCTGTTTGTATGAGAAATCTCTCCAAGATTGTAAAATCTCTCCTGAAAACCTCTCTTCAAACTTTTATAATCAATTGGGGCATCCCGATACTTGGCTTGATAAGGAACCACTCAAAGAAGGAAAAATCTTGGAAAATTACCCTTAGGACCGAAGCCTCTCTTTAAGGGTCAAGTCCTCTTGGATCCGAGGCCCCTTGAGCAGCCACAGTCTTCGGACCGCAATGGGGTGCAGCCGCAGCAGGTGAGCCACAGCCCGACCGCAGCCAAGCGAACCGCAGCCACGCCCGCGTCAGGACCCCCGACCGCAGCGCCTTCCTTCTTCGACCTCCACATCCGCAACTCCTTCTCCTCGGACCGCACCAGACGACTAAGCCAATCCGATTTTGGCTGCTGATGACCAAGACTCCGGCCCTAGACTTTGGATTTTACATTTTTCACTCGGTTTTTGACTAATTCTCCATTTTAAGTCCGTTATTAATTATCTTAACGCGGGATTTTCTCCAGAAATCATATTTTAACATATAAGACCCTAAATAATCATAATTTGGGCATATGTTCATGAAAATATTTATTTGAGAATAAAATCTTTTCAGTGAGATCTTGAGGTGGAGTGTGGATCTTGCCATAATATTTGACACAAACCACCACCCCATACCCATTCCTTTGACCAATTCTTGGACTCCTCCCTACTCCTAGTCACCTCAAGGCCTTACCCCACCCATTTTCCCAGCAAACTCATGTCCAAAAAGAGCTAGAGAACCCTCTTTCACTCTTCACTTCACACATTTTCCCCATTTTCTCCAAGTATCAAACATCACCTTTCTCTCAAACCCTCTCACTCATATTTCGAGATTCAAGGCTGATTATCAAGCTTTCTCACACTCTTGGTAAGTATAATTCATCCTCTCTATGATTATTACACTCCCCTTTACTCATATCATAGAATGCTTACACAAATTCCATCACTTTGGTGTTTGATTCTTGAAAATCTTCTAGGCATCTTCAAGTGTTCTTGGGTTGAACACTTCTCTCCTTCAACATACACCCACTTACATCATTCAAGGTGAGTTCATACCCCTACATTTTCATGTTTTCTCAAGTTTTTAGAGGGGGGAATACAAGTTAAAACACCAAGAACATAACTAAATTTTTATAACAGCTTTCATCAGAAACGTTGGGCTCCATTCACGGACTGTTTTGGACAACTTAAACATTTTTGTTTTCAAAACTTTTTTAGGTGTAATTAGTTTCAGCTCTTAGCTTTGAAATGACTACTTGCACATCTCCATATGATTTTTCTAGAATTTATGGTGATTTTTACAAAACGGCCTATCATTTCAAACATCAATCCGGACCAGTCTGTGATTATTGACTTTTTCACACAAGTTAAAGGTCATTAAAATTTGTAATAAAAATTATGAACAAACTAGACTCATTTCCCAAACTCTCAAACTTTACGGATTCTGATTTGGACCTTTGATGATTTTTCTATAAATTTTCTAAGAACAGTAAATGAAAATATTAATAATAGAAAAATGCTATCAATTTCATTTCACCTTGTAACATGTTGAGCAAGGTGTATATCTTTATGTGATTATATGTTATTGCAATATATGATAGTATTGTCTTAGTTTTTGGACATACATCAGTTAACAAAGGGATTTTTCTAGACAAAGTATAGAAATAACAATTTGTTGAAGTCAAAGTACACCTATTGCATACAAACATTTGAATAAACTATGTTAAGTATAGTTTATGTACATTACCACTTTTACCCTTGTTTTGATAAACTATAATAGGTATAGTTTATGATTCATCACATAACACACTCATACAAAAAGGGTACATTCATACAAAAAGGTTTTACATACATGTACACCACACATAAACTTGTTAACTTAAATTGTGAGACATTCTCCTTCCGTACGTCCGAGTGCGGGATTTAAATTCCTGGTAGCTATATCTAGAGTCTCTTGTAGGGAGAACGTGATAGTTGTATATAGATCTATATTGGGTTAGACACCCCACACCTAAGCTGCATGCAACAGCTAGACCGGCAGGTCTGTGGTGACAAATGTCATAGCAGTTTCGCGACGTTTGAGAAACGTCGTGGCAGGTTCATTCGGTCATAGTATGGTTATAGCGACTCACTTAGGAAGTTAACAACTCATAAAGTTTACGGGAATTTTTATAATTAAAAAAGGTTTTATGTCGATTTAAAAGCATGGTTATATCATTAAGTATAGAAAATACGTGTTCATTCTTGGTTCTGGGATTTAGGACCACATAACTTTAAAAGGAAAATATCGGATTTTTCTGGAACAAACACTACTTTTACAAGAAAAAGCTTTTCATAAACCGTCTACAAATGCTTATGAGCTCAGCAACCTTTGTGTTGACACTTTTTCAAACAACTTGTATTCTTAGGAAATCACTAAACATGAAATCAAGTGCATTTTGAGGATGGAACGTTAAGGCATCAAACATTTCATATTTTGGCAACATATTATAATTCATTTTGAAACATGTAATTCATACAATGGTGTAACTCTTTCAATTATATATATGTTGGTTGCGTTTACTTTCATCACTATTGCCATTGTTGTTATGATACTATACATGAAGTCCTCCACCCCCAGAGGTTTCCGCCATCCTTGGTTTGGGGGTGTGACATATATCACTTTAAGGCCTATTTAGGATTATGTTTTATATCAGTTATTGCATCTCAAGCTTTTAAAAATATTAATGTGGAACACTTCTTTGGAAATGTTCGATATTAATGTTATGTCACATCGAAATAATATTTTTGGGACAATTTCGCATTAATAAAATACATTGTTTTTAAATAAGCATAAATAAAAGTTTTAAAATGGACGTGAAAATTTTGGGATGTCACAGAGTCCAAATTGACCTTGACATGGATCTGCACAACGAACATCTCTGTGAAGAGCATAGCTGCTACATTAATGCTTACAATAAGGCTTGCCTTGATGAAGAGAGATTCTTTAAACAAAAAAGAATAGGTTGATTGACTTAGGGATGGAGATAAAAATTCTCTTTTTTTCATAAAACCGTTAAAAGTCACAATACCAGGAACCGCATTGATACTATCCAAAATAAGAATGGTGACTGGTTGCATGGGGATGATCTCCATAACATGTTTGCCACCCACTTTGAAGATTTCCTTGGCTTTGCTCAACCTACTGTTCCCATTTATGACCATGTGTCTCTCTTCCCAACCCAGCTTAGTGATGCCCAGGCTATGTCTATGATTCATCGTATCAAAGATGAGGAAGTTAAGAAATTTGTGTTCCATATGGTTGATGATAAATCCTTGAGTCCTGATGGCTTCACAGCGAGTTCTTCAAATCCACTTGGGATGTTGTTGGATCTGATGTCGGTTCTGCGGTTCGAGAGTTCTTCCACTTTGGCAAACTTCTTAAGACCCTCATTGTTAGATACCGTTTTATGCATCTTTTAGGGTAGTTTTTATTATCATTTTAGCATCATATTTTGTACATTTTCATTTCATTTTTTTAAATAATGTTCAGCTCATGTATTTCGTTAGAATTCCCGTACTACTCACATTTTTATGTTAATTTCAGATAGTTCAAGTGGAGCAGTGCTTTGGGAGTAGTTGGATGCGCGTTTGGAGCTTAAAATGGACCTTGGAACTTATGGATTATGTTGAGGAATGATTGGAAGATGCTTTGGTCAAGAAACATTCGATCGAATTGATCACATGAAGATAGAATCTGCAATCTAAAGTTAAAGGATGTTGCTGGCAGCTTTGACCCCCTGTCAGTATTTTGACTATATCTCAAGAACCGTAATTCTGGTTGATGCCATTCAAAATGATATGAAAAGTAGACGAAATTTCAGACGTAATAAGCAAATCATGCGATCGCATGGGGCCTTTATGCGATTGTAACTTTGGTCACAGCTTGTCTTCGAGGTTTTTTTGTGCCAAAAACTCATCTGGGAGTGAAAATTCAGAACATGTGATCGCAGGTTGACCAAACTTTCTTGAAATGGTATTGTACTTCATTTAAAAGGCATGTGACACGTTTTCGGTAATACATGCGATCGCATCTTTGAAACATGCGATCGCATGCGCGTCGTTTTTGCTGCTGGACGTATAAATAGACCCTCATAACCTTGCAGTAACCTAAGTTGGTGATTCCAGAGGTACCAGACGACGAAAATACGATTTTGAAGGTGTTTCTTCTTAGATTTCAAAGATTTATGAATATCTGAAGACTGTGGATTATCTCCATCAAGTAGATTAGTAAGATTAGTTGCTTGATGTCTCTTTTCATTTGTTTTTATAAGAGTTTTGCCAGATCTGGCTAAAACCTTAGTTTTCAGTTCTGCAAAGATGAGTACTTTTCATGTGATTGATCATTAGATCTGGTTTTTGATTTGTGCTTCTATCTAGATTCTTCAGTTTTGTTCTTAATGAATGTTTGATTTTGATTCTTGTTAGTCTGATCATCTAATTAGGGTTTTATCATTCCAGTTAATCAGTTATAGAATACATAATTGTGCTCGTCAACTGGTAATAAGCAACAAATAATAAATCGGTTCCATGTTTGGGACTTGACTTTATTATATACTGAAAAATCATATCTTTACGCTTCTGAGCTTGTGAGAAGTATTGGGTATTCCTGGGAATTTTACAAAGAACTTAACGCAATTTTTTTGATTTAATTAAGAGCTTGTTTAATTGAATAGTAAAAATTTAGGGTTAATTGAAGAGCTTGTTTTGATTAACTAATTTAGGTAAAAGAGAAATTATTAGAGCTTGTTAGTTTTTCTCAGTACCATCTTAGATAGAGCGCATCTCAAATAATCAGATCTGGGTTAGTTGCATGATTAGGAAAGTCGCAACAGGGCTGAAACCATTTTTATTATTGATTTTCATTTAATTTAATATCATTGCATTTTTATTTTTTAGTTTCATCGAAATCCCCCTTCTTAATAATTTTTATCCTGACTAGATTGTGCCTGATGCAAAAAGGCATTAACCATTAGGCTATGTCCCTGATGATTCGACCTTGCTTCTGTGTGCTATATTTTTAGTGCAACCAACAGTGATAAATTTATTTGTTTAATACGTGCGCGACAGCGTGTTAACAAATTGGAGCCATTGCCGGTGACACCGTGCTTTCTAATAGTTTTATGCCAATAATTTTTTGTTCAGGTACACCTTTAGTTTTTGATCCAGAAATCGAGCGAACTGCAAGGAAACTGAAGAAAGAAGCAGCATATATATATATATATATATATATATATATATATATATATATATATATATATATATATATATATATATCGGGTTAGATTATTTTGTTTCTAGTAACTATTGTGTGCCAGAATACACAGATTTGGACCATTGGATGGAATATAATCAAATGTCATGATCTGAGGGTCTATGATAGTAGAATAGGATAACATGTACCATATAATCACACAAATTTGAGCATAAGGGCATTTTAGTCAATTAACCTATATTAAAAAAGAAAATTTTTGGATTTTTAAGGATAATTAATTCCTTTATTTTTAAAAATCTGAATGTTTTAAATTAATTTAAAATTAAAAATTCGTTTTTATTCTGTCATAATGATAGAATTTTGTGACAACCCGAAATTTCCATCCAGTTCAGTCTAACACTTCTTTGAAAGTCAAACTCATTATTGTTATCTTTTAGCACAATTATAATTTTATTTGAGCATTCTGAGCCTTGTACACTTAAGGAATAAGTGTCGGGGTTTATCGGCTAAAGTTTTAACTCAAAGAAATGACCTTAAACACTCATGCAAGGAGTTCACGGCCAACACACGGGAGTTTACAGCTATAAACTCCATGTGGGCCGTAAACTCTTGCTTATATGATGAAGAGGTGGTCATTTGTTCATTCCTCCCTTCCATTTGCCCCAAATCCTCTCAAGTATCATCTCGATCTTCGTCCCCGATCTTCAAAACTCGTAAGCTTATTGTCTTAACTAGTTGTTATCTTGCATAAACTAGTAATCTTACATGATTTCATCCGTGAAATCATTCCATTTTTTAGATCTTCAAGTTCCACCAAGACCATACACTCGTGTTCTTGGCCAAAACCGACCATTCAAGCTCCTAGATCGTAAGTACTCTTGATCCAACTCATTGTACACTAGGTTTATCATTTTTAAGACTTAGAAAGCATAAGAAATCATAGGATTCAAGGAGTATACGGCCAAGGCATGTTCTTGGGTCGTAAACCCCTTTTAAGGGTGCAAATGACACCCTAACACCTTAGTAAGCCTTGGTTAGTGACATAGAACCTTACACCATTGACCTAAGGACCACAATTGACGAAATCGTACTCCTTACCATGATTTTATGGCCTTAAACTCATGGGGGAGTGGTCCCAGGGCCGTGAACACCATACAAGGTCATTTTAGGACCATAAACCCACCCAAACACTTGTTTAAAGCTTTGGAGCAGTTAACCACTTAAGCCCTTAGAGTTTTAAGCCCCTTTTGGTGACCAATTGAGAGTTTACAGCTAGGAGTAAACTCCCCTAGGCTGTAAACTCCAACAAACATGGTCATTGGACCATAAACTCCCGCATGAGGCCTTGCACTCCTTTGTTGCAACCCGATAACCTCCTAGCACTTGACCAAAGTGTTTTCCTCGAAATAGGATGTTTATACATGTTTAATTAGTGTTATAATCACTAATTGTTTATATACATATGTCTTCATATGTAATTAGGATAATTGTGTGAGTGTCTAAGTATTCACTTGACACCATGCACTTGTCCGACACTTCCTTCCGATCCGCTCACTACAGGTGAGTTCATACCCCTTGAAAAAACCTTTTAAATGTTTCTAAATGTTTTTAAGGGGGGGATACAAGTTGAATCATGCTAGTTATTATATCAATCACATGTGATTAGTAACTAACATGCAAATGGATTTACTATACGTTAACTGTTTTACTAAACGGATTTCTTTAAATGATTTTCATAAACGTGTTATATGTTTAAAACTCTTTATTAAACTGTTTATTATACACTGTATGTTTCAATTCAAACTCTTTTACAATTGCGTTCCAAACAAAGGTCTCTTTATACTTAAACTGTTTTATCAAACAAATACTTTCAAACCATTTTATAAACTGACATCAAGTCAATCTTTTCTTAGATATTAATCTTTTCAAAGGTTTTACAAAACTTCTTTTATGCTTTTATATTATCAAATGCATGCCCATATATGTATAGTTATATAAGTAATGTTTAAAGGACTTAGGAAGGCTAACTCACTCTGTTTCCTTTTCCTCGTTGGGATGTGGCTATGGGGTATCGGTTATCCGTCCGAATGTCGTCTAAATATTAGTTATATATCATGTATACATATGTAGACATAAAAGTTTTCCTTTCTGTCAGTTCAGTACCTTTGGGTAGCAAAGGTATACTTCAGGTTATACACATACATTATTAGTAACTATTATAGGTATAGTTAGGAGATACTACTTACCATTCCAAGTACAAGGAATCATCGCAAGAGTCAGTTCATTCATGAGCAGGTTTACATAGATACGCTTACATGAGTACGTTTACATAGATACACTTACATGAGTATGTTTACATAGATACGCTTACATGAGTACGTTTATATGAACACACTTACTTGGATTCCTTTACATGGATACTTTGATAAAAGCATGCCTGTATATGTATAGTTATATAAGTAATGTTTAAAGGACTTAGGAAGGCTAACCCGCTTTATTTCCTTTTCCTCGTTGGGATGTGGTCTGGTAAGATATCGGTTATCCGTCCGAAGGTCGTCTAAATATTAGTTATATATCATGTGTACATATACGGACATAATAGTTATGGTCAGTCAGTTCAGTACCTTTGGGTAGCAAAGGTATACGTTCATATATCCCTAGTAAGCTATTATAGGTATAGTTTGGGCTTATATATGATTTGGTAATAAATATGGATTTCGACCTAGCGATTCGTTGCGGAAGTCACCTTTAGTTCCAAATGTAGAATAGGGACTACCAATCATATTATTACTTACTTACAGCGGGTCTCGTGAGAAGACTACTTACTTACTAGACGGGACTAACCATTCCGGCACCCAATTGTTAGCAACAGAGGTAATGCACATCTATGGATGTCTACGGTTGATACCATTATAGGTATACTTTAAGGGACTAACTATACCTACACACAGCTGTTAGCTACAGAGGTAAATGTACATCTACGAATGTATTCAGTTAACATTGTTAGTTATCCTAGTACAAAAGGATAATACTTAAGTTATTTATATTATTATTACCTTTATCCTGTGACACATTCACATAACCTATGAGGTGAATTATATTTGAGTATCCTAGTACCTAAGGATACAATGTCTTATATTAATAATAATAATAGTAGTCCAGTCGGGTCTTGGTAGAAGATTACTTTCAAAACAGTCGGGTCTTGGTAGAAGACTACTTTCAAAACAGTCAAGTCTTGGTAGAAGACTACTTACAAAACAATCGAGTCTTGGTAGAATATTTCATCTATACTAATAGGAATCATAGGGATTTCTAGGGTTTTTCAAACGCTTTCAATTACTTACAAACATTTCCACACTTATACGAACTTTCTTTCAAAACAATGTCAAGTCTTTCATTACAAGTTTTACAAATCAAAGACACATTAAGACTTATAAATTCAACAGCTTTTTGGCTGATACTCGCTTTCAAAATAACTTGTATTCTCAGGTCACAGATAGACATGTACGACGACCAGGTTTTGTGAAGACGGAGCAGTCCAAACTCATCTTATATTCTGATTATTCATTTTATTGTTGTATATTATGAAAGAACACACTTGTAATTAAAATTATACTATTAATGCAATGGGTGATGTTGTTTCTTGTTTACTACTTTACATTGTTGTGAAACATTACATGACGTCCTCCGCCCCAGAACGTTTCCGCCGTTCTCGGTTTTGGGGTGTGACAAATTTTAACCATAAACTAGTAAATATATTTTTTGATTTTATTCCGTCAGAATGACAGAATGCCAACCATAAACTAGTAAATAAATTCTGAAAGAATACAAAAAATCGATTGTTGAACTAATAATATACCAAATAATTACATTGTATGATTGTGATTCATTGAATAATAACAAAACATTATGAAAGAATAACAAGTATAATTCTTAAAAAATAACAACATTCTTAAACAATGAGTGTAATCATTCATTAATTCATTATGCAAGCCTTTCCCATCAGGTCTTCAAGCCATTTCTATCAGAAATTCATTGTCAAGTAATTTATAGTGATACACTTGTAACAACTGCACATTAAACATACAAATAATTAACTACAATTCTATCAGAATACAACAATAATATTCTTATAGAATAAACTATTCTTGCATAATGGTTTTGAATATTCTTAAATAATTTGTATTATTAAGAATATACAACTGTAGTTAAAACGCCTCCTGCTTCATCTTCAGAATCCTTAGCTTTAGCCTCCATCTCCAGCTCATAACCACTATAGTTAAAATGAAAAAGCAACCAACATTATATTTCTAATTCATCTATTTTATTAACTCCATAAAAGGGAAGACATGGATAGCTTACCCATCAGTTGTTGGATTAATGTCTAAGTCCATAACTATAATTGGTAAGACTTGACCCGACCCGGCATGGTCCATTTGGGTTGCATGGCATCATGCATTTGGATAGACTATAATGAGAGAAATAACACTTAAGGTTTGTTAATATATTATAAGTTATAATATATTAATAAGATTATTTAATTAGTATTGATCAAGAATTAATCTAGAATTAATTAAGGGATCAAAAGAAGACTAATTAAATATATGGGTTGATTGTGTAAATCATCCATACTTGTATAGTGGGCTAATGCTCCATGGATTATGAAGTTGGGCTAAAACCCATAGGATGCTCCATGGATGCTCCATGGTGTATTTGAACCCATGGATCCAAGGAAATATAATTAGGGTTTACCCTAATTGTAACAACTATATAAGATCATATTCTTTGGGAAAAATCGGTCACTAGAGAAAGTAAGAAAGGGCTAGCCGATTTTAGAAGTGTGGTGTTTCTCTCAAGTTCTTCCAAGTGCATATGATGTTGTGTGAACCATTTGAGGTGTCACACTTGGGGCACTAGGCACTCAAGCTTCATGAGGACATTATACATCAAAGAGGTATGTATTCTATCTTGTTATATTCATTGTTTTGTATGCTAGATTAGGATAATACCTTGGATGTTCATATTTGCATGTATAATAGAAAAAACATAGATCCAAGGTATTTAGGGTTGCATGTACACTTAGGAGTGTTAGAATACTCAAAACCCAACAGTGGTATCAGAGCCTAGGCTTGTTTTCTTTTTATACTTGCAAAAGTAGCTGAAAAATCGAGTTTTGATGTTGTCTGCCTAGCAGACTCGCCGAGTCCAAGGCAAAATGCATCCAACTCGCCGAGTTGGTTCGTGCACTCGACGAGTTGGAACCCCAGACAGCATATATTCGACTTTTTTGGCTGGAATTGGACTAGGAACATTACCCTAAGATGTTTTTGGACTTATAAACTTGTTTTTTATGTGGTAATGTTCATGCTAATCCAATTTCTAAGATAATTGTCATAATTTCAAGATTTGTACTAGTTTGTATGTTCATGCTAATTTCTTGAGGATTGATGATTTGAATTATCTTGTTCTTAGATTAATAGAAAAGTTGTGTGAAATAGTTGATTTCAATCCATTTTAATCTAAGATTTGATTCCAAAGTGTGTTTTTGTGACTTGTCCTCAAGTTATATGAAAAGTCACATTTAAGAATCATAAAACTCATAAAAGTTGGCAAAGGTTACAAAATGAAGAGTCTAGTTCTAATTAAATGGTTTTATGACTCCATAACTTGTCCTCAAGTTATGGAGGTTCAAGAGTCTCTTCATTACATAATTAATAAAAAAATTGTAACCTTAATTAGTTCCATAAGTTATAAAATAAAGAAAAAATTACATTCTTTAATAGTTTAAAGTCTTCCATAACTTGTCCTCAACTTATGGAACTTGAAGAGTCTTTTAATTAAAACTCCTTTAAACACATAAGTTATGGAATTAATTAGTTTTGAATAGTTTCAAAACTTGCCCTCCAGTTTTGGAATTTGAAAAGTTTCACTTATGAATACTTCAATTCCAAGTTAAGCCCTTAGAATTTTAAAGAGTTAAAATTCAACCCTTATACTTTATAATATTATAAGTTAATAATATATATATATATATATATATATATATATATATATATATATATATATATATGTGTGTGTGTGTGTGTGTGTATAAGAGTAAAAGTCAGTCTTACCGTTAGTAGGCCTCATTCACGAAGTCGGTCTATAAGGGGGGGGGGGGGGGGGGGGGGTTATAAGGTTACTGCCTATAAAATGGCAGTTTAATGGGTGTCCACTCTCACCCACTACTTCCTTGACTGATGGACGGTCGTTAGCCGAACGGGTAGGACAAAGACTATAAGTTCTCCCCTCATTAAAAGTATTAATGATAAATACTAAGTAACTAAACATTTTATAAATTCCCAATCTTAGTTACTTAGGAAAATGTGAATAAGGTGCTAAGCTATGAAATTACACTTTGCACTTTGCTTATGTCGGTTGGTGGAGCGTGTGTGGTTTACCGGCACACTAGCTTGACTTAACAAGGTGGGCAAAGGGTTTTCTTAAAGTTTATCATAGGCTGGTGGAGCGTGTGTGGTTTACCGGCACATTGGTTGGGTGATAAATATTTAAGAGTACCAAGTAATTTGCATGGTTATTTCACATCTTGTTTTTGTGATCCTCGGCATCCTAGTCACAAAACTTGAAGGGCACACTCGAGATTGAAACATGCCATTGAAAAGTTCAATGAATCTCAAAAGATCTAGGAGTTTCAAATCCAATTAAAACTTAATTATATTTTGTTTTTCATGGTGGAAATTGGTAAATCCTCATTTACCTACCTTAAGCTATTTTATAACTTGGATTACGACATCCCTCTTCCAGTTATAAATAGTTTGTAGGGTCCTAGCCTTAATATTTCATATTGGGTGTCATATTAAGGACTTTAGATCAACTATCTTGAATATCTCCCAAAAGATGTCTAGTTCAGACATCTATGATCTTCCCAAATCTCTTGGAACTTCACTTCCTCCACCTCCTCCGATTATTCTCCCTAACCCACAAGTTCAAGGTCACTCAAGCCCTATTGGCAAAGCAAAGGTCTATGTGTGATCACATCTTGGAGATGTAGTCACATATTGACAAGCCGGGAGAGTTGGGTGTCAAAGTCTTGAGAAAGTTGGATGTTCAATCACTTTCTAAGTCACATAGTGAGTTCCTTTGAGACTCCTATGAAACAGACTATGACAAGACCCTTAATGATCTTATCTAGTTGCTTGGTACTGCTGAATCAACAATGATTTGGAAGGCTAGTAAAGCAAATGTGATTAGGAGATTGACTTCCCAAAACTTTATGTACATTAACAATGGTGACACTGGAAATCCAGAAAAAGAATTCTCTTCCCAATAGAAAGGGATCGGCCATAGTCAACTAGGTTGACCAAATGGTAAAGAGAAATGCTAAGTCTGTGATAGTCCCATGTACCATTAACAAAGGGTCCATTTGTTAAAATTGCCAAAGGAAGGGGCACTAGTTGCAAAGCTGCCAAATTTACCTAAGGATATTAAAGACAATAAGTTTGACTCTACTTCAGGTAAAGTCCATTGTCTAACTCTATTAAGTTCCTATCTGGAGATTCTTATTTAAAGATTTGACTGGGTCACATCTTGGTGTTTTAAGAATCAAATAAAAGTAAAGAAACTTAAAGAAAGAATATGCTGAATCTGATCGCGTAGATGGATTTCTATCGCATAGTTTGAAGATTGGATTCTTGAGCTACTTCTTAGGAGTTATGTGATATTGCTTAGGAATAGATAACAACAAGTTTTTCATATGGACTGTAAGGATAAGTTCTTCCGCAAAGTTTTTAAAATAAAAGGAAAGTTTTATGATTTTATGTATTTTAAAATATCCTTACGATGACATTTGTGGAAAGTTGTTGCTTATAAGATTCCATTGATATCAATATTGGAAAAAATGGATTTGATTCTGTCGGTTGTGGTAATGTCTAAATTTACCAAATAAGGAAAGATTCTCATCACCCAAGTTTCAATTGGACCGGAACTTGGAATCATGCAAGTTGTATACTATGATGAATGAGAACTTTCAAGCATTGGAAAATTAAGACTAATTACTTGTTCACATGGATGTGTGAGTCAAGTAAAGGGCTAAGGGATCGAGTACACATGTGCACTGATCAAGCCCACCACAAATAATCAATAAGACTATTCGTCATGATTGACTTATGTTTAGTAAATATGGTTATACTTACAGGCTCAAGTATAATTTTGATACATTGAAAAATTTCGATGTATGGCAGAACGAATGAGAAGAATCAAATTAGGCAGAAGGATAAAAGTTTCTCAAATCTGAAAAGATGGGAGATTACTTTAGTATCATGTTATATGATCATCTTAATGATTAAGATACCTTATCACAATTCATCCTCTAAGTGCATTCTGATAGCTAAGAAGAGGAGTTATGAATTGTTGAAGTGATTAAATCAAGAAGATGAATCATACTTCGTTCCAAAACAGTTCTTAGAGTCATACTCCAAGATTGTCACTTGAGTGACATATCTTAAAGAAGGTTTATTAACACTAGTCAAATGTAAGAGTAAAAGGTTATCTACTCTTGTACATTTGAAATTGGTAATTTGTGATGTTTTGGATAAAACAGAGACCAACTTAGGCCAAGCCAGGAGTGATTTGATTTGTTCAATCAGTTAGTCGTCATAAATCGGAAATTGGGAAACAAAAAATGGACAGAGAGAATGATCATAATCCATGTCTCAATCCATATGATATCTAGAATGGAGGAATATATGATCCCTTATCTAATGGACAAGTCATTGACAAAGGTCAGAGATCATCGACAAGGTCAGAGTTCGACGGAAGCCTTTGAGAGCTACGATTGCTAGTTGGTTCTTGAAGTCATACGCAATAATAGTTTTAGACTTATCCACATGGGAGACTGTTGGACTAATGTCTAAGTCCATAACTATAATTGGTAAGACTTGACCCGACCCGACATGGTCCATTTGGGTTGCATGGCATCATGCATTTGGATAGACTATAATGAGAGAAATAACACTTAAGGTTTGTTAATATATTATAAGTTATAATATATTAATAAGATTATTTAATTAGTATTGATCAAGAATTAATCTAGAATTAATTAAGGGATCAAAAGAAGACTAATTAAATATATGGGTTGATTGTGTAAATCATCCATACTTGTATAGTGGGCTAATGCTCCATGGATTATGAAGTTGGGCTAAAACCCATAGGATGCTCCATGGATGCTCCATGGTGTATTTGAACCCATGGATCCAAGGAAATATAATTAGGGTTTACCCTAATTGTAACAACTATATAAGATCATATTCTTTGGGAAAAATTGGTCACTAGAGAAAGTAAGAAAGGGCTAGCCGATTTTAGAAGTGTGGTGTTTCTCTCAAGTTCTTCCAAGTGCATATGATGTTATGTGAACCATTTGAGGTGTCACACTTGGGGCACTAGGCACTCAAGCTTCATGAGGACATTATACATCAAAGAGGTATGTATTCTATCTTGTTATATTCATTGTTTTGTATGCTAGATTAGGATAATACCTTGGATGTTCATATTTGCATATATAATAGAGAAAACATAGATCCAAGGTATTTAGGGTTGCATGTACACTTAGGAGTGTTAGAATGCTCAAAACCCAACATCAGTAACATCCATTCACAGTGTGATTAGATGCAATTTCCTATAATATAATAAAATGTCAACTTATTTTATGCCACTTGAAATAAAAGAACAGCTTAATCAAGTCGAATGACTATTCTCAACTTCATAATTTATTCTAATAGAATGTAATCCTAAAACTGCAATGAAAAAAAAGATGGGGTCTTATAGGCATTTCATCGAACAGTTAGAAGGCAGAAAAATTACACCGTTTATGTGGGAAGCATCATCAACAATCAGCGGCAAAGGGTTATTGATCACAGTAGTCGGATCAAAAATCCTTCGTTAAAGATTCGATCGTTTCCAGGTTGAGATTACATAACATCATATCGATACTTCCAGACATTGTTGTACCTAATTGACACGAATGGGATTAGTTAATTGGGTTGTAAACTAAGATCTTATATAAATTGTAAATAAAAGTTTGTACCTTTTGATGGAGGCGGCGGATATGAGTTTGATGGGAAGTGGATGACTACTCGATGAATGTGGTTCTGGGCAAGCAAAAAGCAGTTCTTGCATCTGCGATTATGTATTATATAGACAACTTGACTGTTGTGCGTGAAAACCCAATTTGAGTTTGGTTAATGTTTCTGGCAACGATCAATTGTTTTTTTTTGGGTTTTAAAAGTGATTGCAATTTTATAGGGATTTGATTTGATTTTAATTTTGGAATTTATTTAATATACATGTAACATTAATAATTTTCCCTTATTGATTTATTTAAAAATTTAATTTGTGCTAAATTCTGATTGGTGCATATATGCACACAATAGTTGTTGAAAACATTTGAACCTAACTATATATATATATATATATATATATATATATATATATATATATATATATATATATATATCTGATTGGTGCATATGTGCACATAATACTTGTTGAAAACATTTAAACCTAACTATATATATATATATATATATATATATATATATATATATATATATATATATATATATTTATATATAAACGAAATTGTATATTTCAATTGTTAATTGTGTTTATTGTTTACAGTTTTAAGATCGTTATATAAGTTATTAGGTCATATTAATCAATAGTTATTACCATGCTAAAACAGAAAATTAAAACGTTACTTTAGCGTTACTTCAATAGAATTCTTTTATAAATTAAAAGAACTACATAATTAATTTCTTTATTAAACATCAAAACTACTCGATGTATTTATTTATTTTAAAGACTTACAATAGTTAATTATAAGAAGTCGGTATATATCATTACCAATTAGTACGAACCAAACTTCTTGATAGCCAAATATATTGGTACCAAATATAGCTGGTACGGTACTGATAGAAATTTTTTTATCCCAATTATAATTGCTACGATAGACGGTTTAAAGAAAAACGAATTGGTATCATACCAATTTCACCCCTAATAAATTTGATGAATTTTTTACAAATAAAACAAATAAGACTTTTCAATTTTTGAATAACTCAAGCTACATATTTTTTACGTATTAGAAGTCGTGTTCTAAAAGAAAAATATTATCGTATGATATATATTTTGGTTTATAAATTAACATAATAAATATTTATTATTTTTCGTATGAAGATTAATAAATTATACAATTTATTGTAATAGTTTTACAAATAAATAAATCATAATTATTAAAATATATTTATATTTAATCGTATAAGATAATTTACCAAAAGTATGGATATTATTTATATATGTTAAAAGATATTTAAATCAATTTATTAAAATCTGAAAAAGTTTTTTATTAAACATTAGTTGAAGTAACTTTGAATTTGGGGTTTTTTGTTTAATTCAAAAACTAAAAGCTCATGCTAACGAACCAAACTTTTTTTTTCCGAATTTTTTCTTAAACCTAGAAAATGGTTGTTATTTTTACATTTTACATGTGGTTACAATAGAATAGTCATTTATTGAACTTGGCCATTTTCATAATTATACTGAAAAAGAAGCAATTCAAAGTTAAATAACTTGTTGGGCACTTTTTAAAAATTTGTAGAATATTTTTATTAAATTTAAAATAAAGAAAGTGTATTAACACAAAGTCGCACTATTACAATTTTTATGTTTATAAAGTAGGCTAAAATTTGAAGACATCCACTCATTCAAGAAAATATAATTGTGCAACTCGTATAATAAAATTATCAAATATTTAACTTGATAGTTTTGAAGTCTAGTTTTTGAATGTGTTGTTAGCTAGCGGCCATTATTTCAACTCATACATTCATACCTTCTTTGGAGTACAAAATGAAAATAGTATAATAATATAATCCTCATATAAATGAAAACAAAAGCAAAAATAAGAAGTCAACATGAGATTTGAGGGCCTCATAAAGACCAGGTAAACGAACCCGATGATCAAGAGGAATCTTTAAACAAATTGAGTCTTCAATTTGAGTGTTATGTAAGAATGGTGCCGTTTTGAAATCAACTTGGGCAGCTAGAATTCATTTTGCAAAAATAGGGAACTTCGAGTAGTTTCATTTTTGGTCTTATCGTTTTTTCTTTTTACCCCTCCATAAACAATTCATATTATATATCTTTATTGAGAAATTAAATATCCTCTATGTGTCCATTTTCTTTTATCCAAAATACACATAGTTGAAATATATATATATATATATATATATATATATCCTATGTTAATAAAAGAGTAGTTTTTTTGCCAACTGTCACAATATTAGACCTCCTAATTAATATGATGCCACTTGTCATTTTATTAATTTTCTATTTTAAATTGATTAAACCTTCTAATTAATGTGATTGTATTTGTTTAATATTTATGAAAAAATAACTCCACATATTTATTTTAGTTAAAGATTATAATTTTACATAATTAATAAAAATATATTTTAATTAATAACTTATTTAAAATTTTATATAAAATAAATGATTAATAATTTTGAATTTTTTACAAGTTTAATAATTTTGTAACTGTGGTTCTCACGGGTTATAAACTAGTATATATATATATATATATATATATATATATATATATATATATATATATATATATATATATATATATATATATATATATATATATATATAAATTCATCGAAAAAGTCGTCGTATATTTATTTTAAAAATACAAAATTGAATATGATTAAAATGATGCTAAATGGATATTTATTGAAGTCATTTAAAATTACTTATTCATTACAACGAGCTAAATAGACATATTAAATTTATCTCCATTAAAAACACGTTAGTTAGTTTATTGAGTTTGTTTAAAGAAAATTTTAAAATAAATCATTACAAATTTACCATATAATCGATTTAATAATTATATATTTTTTATTTAATTAAGTCTCAAAAATCGATAGATGTATTCATTTTGATCATTTTATATTTTATCAGGTTATCTCACTTTCAAAAATTATACTTTGGCCTAAATTTAAAACTTTATACAAATTTGGTCCGAAATTTATATTTTTGGCTCAGATTTTAAATTTTATTATAAATTTTGTTCAAAATTTATATTTTTGGCATGAATTTCAGAATTTTTTTATGAATTCCTCATAAATTTGCTTTTTTTACATCTTTTTTTTTTCTCAAAAATTTGTTTTGGCTATGCCTTTTTCTTTATAAAATCATATATATATACAAAAAAAAAACATATTTTCACATAAGAAACTTAATTTTTACTATATAAAAACATTTAAAAAAAAATACTTTTTATATGAAGTACATATTTATAAAAATACGTATTTATTAAGTACATACATATGTACAAATATGCTTTAAAAAAAATATACTAACGCATATTTTATAAAAGAAATGTATAGAAACACCCATTTTATTATAAATGCATTTGAATACAATTACATATGTATTAAAAATATATACAGATACGTTTTTATAACATATATATATATATATATATATATATATATATATATATATATATATATATATATGTGTGTGTGTGTGTGTTTACAAAAGAAATATATACAAATACATTTAAAAAAAATATATTTTTATGTATTTCTTTTGTAAAAACATATTTATATATATATATATATATATATATATATATATATATATTTTACAAACACATATTTATAATAAAATATGCGTTTGTATATATATTTTTATGGAAAACGGATTTTTACATATTTATGCACCAAATAAATATCTATTTTTTTTATAAATAGCTATTTCGTATACAAAATATATTTATAAAAATGTGTTTGTATACAAATACACTTCTATAAATACATCTTTGAAATTTATACAAATACATTTTTATAAAAACATATATATATATATATATATATATATATATATATATATATATATATATATATATATATATATATAAACACCTATTTTATAATAAAATACGAATTTGTAGACATTTTTTTTATGAAAACAGAATTGTGCATATTTATGTACTTAATACATATCTATTTTTATAAATAGGTATTCTGTATACAAAATATATTTATAAAAACAAGTTTATATACAAATATGTATTTATACATACGTCTTTGAAATGCATATATATACGTTTTTTATAAAAACATGTTTGTATATATATATATATATATATATATATATATATATATATATATATATATATATATATATATATATATATATATATATAAACACCTATTTTATAATAAAATGTGTGTTTGTATACATTTTTTTATAAAGAAGAGTTTGTACATATTTGTAACATCCATGTTCTAGGTATTAATTTTTCAAGCATTAAATTATTATGTTTGGCATGGACACTGTCACACTCCAAAACCAAGAACGGCGGAAACGTTCTGGGGCAGAGGACGTCATATAAGTATCACAACAGTGTAGAGTAGTAAACAAACAACAACATCATCCATTGCATTAATAGTATAATTTTAATACAAGTGTGTTCTTTCATAGAATAAGACATGAAAATAAGCAATCAAAATAAAAGATGAGTATTTACTGCTCCGTCTTCTCAAAACCTGGTCATCGTACCTGTCTACTGGTGACCTGAGAATACAAGTTATTTTGAAAGCGTAGATCAGCATTTAAGCTGGTGAATTCATAAGTAATTTAGTGTCATTGATTTGTAAAAATTGTAATGAAAGACTTGTAATTGTTTGAGGAAAAGTTTGTATAAGTATGAAAATCCTAGAAAATCTCATATTTCCTACTAGTATAAAAAGTAGTCTTCTACCAAGACCCGACTGTTTTGCAGGTTTGAACCTCTGTAAAAATGAAGGTTTTTCCCCCCGTATAACTATTATTATCAAAATATAGTCTACCTCATCGTTTATGTGAATGTGTCACAAGATAACAGTAATAGGGAAAATTATATACTTATTGATATCGTATCAAAATATATTCTACCTCATCGTTTATGTGAGCGTGTCACAAAGTAAAGGTAATAAAGAAAATTGTATAATCCTTGAAATCGTATCCATTTGTCTAGGATAAACACGGCGTGGTAAATCGTCGAACAGTACAACCGAGAACATCCTTGGATGAACAGATCCTGTTGTAGCTAGCAGCCAGGTGTAGGATGGTCAGTCCCATAGTGAGTAGTGTATGTATGTACTAGTGTAGGGTATGTCTTCCCTGTGCCCTCATCATAGTGAGTTCGCTAGTATAGTATATAGTGTGTAAGAGTGTCTCTTCATATAGTGTGTATTAGTGTCTCTTCATTTAGTGTGTATTAGTGTCTGTTCATATAGCGTGTATTTGTGTCACACCCCGGCCGTCGGCGAAAACACCGGGCAGTGTAACGTCATTTCTCGTATCATAGTTATCAACTTCCTAAAAACACATGCAATTTAAAATACGTCAACATAAAGTTGGAGAGTTCACAGGTTTTGACTCCATATAAAAATAACACTTTTTCTCAAGTTCAAAAGTATAGTTTTGAAAGTATAATTTTGACTCTCAAACGTTTACTATATATATCCTAGGTATAAAAGTTTACTTACCAAATAAGTATATACCTATAAGTCTCATATACTATGAATATAAGTGTTTGTAATTCCATACAAACGAATGTTGCTACGTATAAATCTTATTTTAGTTCTATACGAGTAAAACCACTGCGTATAAATCTATTTCAATTCTATACGAGTATGTGTGTTAGGTATAATTATCTACTTAATATACAAGTAGTACCTAGGGTATAACTAGAGGGAAACTTATACTTCACATTAATACTTGTATACGACAAAAAATAATGTTTCTAACAAGTTGCTACCATGAGTCCGTAACCACTGCTTGACAACAAAACCTCTGACAAAACACACTCATGATTTACCATGAGAAAAAATACACTCGTGATTTAGCATGAGAAACAATACACACATGATTTACCATGAGAAACAAACACCGCGCACTTCATCGACGCCAGAATAAAAATAAAAGGAGCGAATCGTCACTCGCTTGTCTTGGGTTGTAATCAACCACGAGTGGGGTCGTCAACCCGTATCTTATTCATACACGAATTCCTCGCTCACACGGGATTAACGGTTACAAGTCAGAGGACTTCCATTAAGATCCCCAATCTTTGTTGATGAATGAGGTAACTCATGTAGACCTTGACGGCTTCCTATAGCTCTAACAACAAAAGTATTTTCATGTCTAAAACCTTAAGTCACTAGACTATGCTTTTAAACATTACTCCTAACTTCATAACATTTAGGCAGTATAACAGCTATATCTTGAAGTAAAACTAGGTTTTATATTGATCTAAAACCAATAATAACAACATATAATATTCCTAATTTTATCTTGACATAAAACTATCAATAACTATACTAAGTTTTATCTTAACATAAAACTAATCAATAACAACATATAACATATCCAGTTTTATCTTGACATAAAACCAATAAAACCAACATATAACAAACATGGTTTTATCTTGACATAAAACCAATAATAACAACATATTTATCAATTAACATATAGGACTTCAGAGTATAACTCTGGAACTATATCGCACACATAATATATGTAGAATCCTAAGTATAACTCAAGATCAACATTAGTATACTACTATAACAATAACATACTAACAACTTTATGATAGTTTTATAATTTCCTATACGAAATAGCTATATCCCGGTTATTATAAATATTTAAGTTGATACTAATATACTATCATATAGTCATAATAATAACGTATATATCATATTTAGCATGCGTTTCCCCCCGAAAATATTAGAAAGTGGGGCGATGAAACTCACCTTAATAGTGTGATCTGTAGAATCTAAACGGTCAGAGGCTCGTCCTAGTCATGCTCGGGAAGGGAAAACGGCCTTCAGAAACAAGAGAGAAAGAAGATAAATGGTGTAAGGAATAAAAGAGTCGAGGCCTCTATTTATAGGCTGATTTTGGCCATCTCACGACGTGAGAATGATAGATTCACGTCGTGAGCTATGGAAAGACTCGTCTCGTAGCTTTAACGTGTGTTTTCTAGCCTCGAATAGTGTCCTGCAGCGTCCTCACGTTGTGAGAAAACCTTGCTCACGTCGTTATCTTTTGGGTTATCGTTCCGTAGACTTCTAGCTTCGAAATGTGGCGTTTTGACTCTTCACGTCGTGAGTTTTGATGCTCACGTCGTGAGTCCAGTCGGATTAGGGTTCCTGACACGTGTCGTGCTCTCAGATAGCTGTAACTTCGGAAGGTCGTAACTTTTGCATACGAACTCCGTTTTTGACGTTCTTTATATCCACGCATAGGTACTTACGAGTACTACAACTCTCTTTTATATTCCAATAGCTAATTCTAAGTCTATTTTAAATTCCTCTTATTATAGAGATTTATAGTGTTAGGGTTTATCATAACTTTATCACACGAAGTCAGCTTTAGACGTACTCTATATTTTTGGATTCGTGTGGACGTATACTTTGAGTTGTATCATAAATTATGTATGAAAGTTGATACCTTATCATGAATTACATATAAATTTTGTCACTTTACTAGTTTAACAAAGTCACATTACATGATTGGCATAATCACATGTGATTGTTATTGACCTATTTTGACTGGTGTTACATTCTCCCCCCGTTAGAATAATTTCGTCCCAAAATTTATTATGTGGATGAGGTTTTGTTAAATAGTTGGGGAAAACATTGTGGATATTGCTTAGCACTTGATGTAACTTAAGTTGATATGCCACAGAACCAATTCTTTCTGGAATTTCAATAGATTCTATATATCGCGGGTTTAGTTTGCCTCGTTTCCCAAATCGAATCATGCATTTCCAAGGAGAGACCTTCAACATTACTCCATCTCGAACTTGGAATTCTAAAGGATTACGTATTATGTCAACATAGCTCTTTTGACAATCATGTGCAACCTTTAATCGATCCTTAATTTGCACGATCTTTTTAGTTGACTCGTGGATTATTTCTTGTCTAGTACGTAAGGTATTGCCTATACGTTCTCTGGCCATCTGCATATCTCCGGCATCTGCCCAACATATTGGGGAACGACATTTTCGTCCTTAAAGAGCCTCAAACGGTGCAACCTTGATGCTGGTGTGATGACTATTGTTGTAGGAGAACTCAATTAATGGTAAATGAGTATCCCATGCATTTACAAAAACAATAACACAGGCTCAAAGCATATCTTCTAAAGTCTGAATGGTTCTCTCACTTTGACCATTAGTTTGTCGATGGTAAGTTGTGGTCATATTTAGACGTGTTCCTAAGGATTTTTGTAGAGATTGCCAAAATCGTTAAGTGAATCTACTATCTCGGTCAGAAATAATAGAATTTGGAACTCCATGCAATCTGAAAATTTCCTTAAGATAAACTCTAGTAAGCTTATCCATCTTGTCGTTCTCCTTAATTGGTAAGAAATGGGCGGACTTTGTCATTCTATTGACTATTAACCAAATAGTGTCGAACCCATTAGGAGTTTTAGGTAACTTAGTGATGAAGTCCATTGATATATGCTCCCATTTCCATTAAGGTATTTCCGGTTATTGAAGTAAATCTGAAGGCTTTTGATGTTCTGCCTTTACTCTAGAACAAGTCAAGCATTTGCTCACATAAGTAGCAATTTCAGCCTTCATGTTTGGCCACCAATAATGTACTTTTAAATCTAAGTACATTTTGCCAGAGCCTGGATGTACGGAATACCTAGAATTATGGGCTTCTTCTAAGACCAAGTCCCTGACTCTACCGAAATTAGGCGTCCAAGTTCGGTTCATAAAGTGTCGCGTTCTGTCATCTTTTTGTATAAGTTGCTTTTCCATTCCTCGCAAAGCTTCGTTCTTGATGTTTTCTTCTTTTAGAGCCTCAAGTTGAGCTTCTCTAATACGTGCGGTAAAGTTAGAATGGATAGTTGTGGTTAATGCTCGTACCTGACGGGGTTTAATATATTCTTTCCAGCTTAAGGCATCTACCACCATGTTTGCCTTTCCGGGATGATAACGAATCTCACATTCATAGTTATTCAACGATTCGAACCATCTTATTTGTCTCATATTAAGGTCTTTTTGGTCAAAGATGTGTTGGAGACTCTTGTGGTTGGTAAAAAAAATAGTACACTTAGTAATGTATAAATAATGTCTCCAGATTTTTAGTGCAAAAATTACAGCTCCGAATTCAAGATCATGGGTAGTCTAATTATTCTCATGCACCTTAAGTTGTCGTGATGTGTAGGCAATAACCTTTCTTCTTTGTATCAACACACATCCCAATTCTTGATTTCATGAGTCGCAGTATACGATGAAATCTTCTGTCCCCTCTGGAAGGGATATGATTGGTGCACTACACAGCATTTGCTTCAGTTTCTGAAAAGCTGCTTCTTGTTTATCTTCCCAGTTGAACTTCATATCCTTCTGGGTTAGTGTTGTAAGTGGCTTGGCTATTTTAGACAAATTATCTATGAATCTACGGTAATAGCCAACAAGTGCTAAGAATTGACGCACTTCTGTTGGTGTCTTTGGTGCTTCCCAATTCTTAATTGCTTCAATCTTGGAGGGTTGGACATGAATCCCTTTGTTGCTAACTACATGGCTTAAAAATTTGTACTTCTCTAATCCAAAATTCACATTTGGCGTACAACTTTTCTTAGTAGTTCCAAGGTTATGTTCAAGTGTTGACCGTGTTCTTCCTTGGTTTATGAATATATCAATATATCATCGATAACTACTATCACAAATTTATCCAAGTACGGTTTGCAAACACTATTCATGTGGTCCTGGAACATTGTTGGATCATTGGTCAATCCAAAGGCATAAGTAAGAACTCTGAATGACCATACCGAGTCCTAAATGTTGTTTTTGAAACATCGTCTTCTCGTACTCTGAGTTGATGGTATCATGATCTGAGATCTATCTTCAATCTTCTAGAATCTTCATGTGTTTTATTCTATCAAACACCATATCCAGTTTTAGTTGTGCATCGGTCTAACCATAATTAAACATAGGTGACCAGTCTACGTTTATTTGTTGTTTGGCCCATGTACAATAAAACTCGAATAAGGAGCTTTGACCTAAAACATTACGTTGAATTCTTATCGAGGGTTTGGGTTTTCTATATTTTTGGTTTGTATACATGTGTTCTCATCGTGGGACTGAGTTCATACATAACTCTATTTCTTTGTGTTTGTTGTATTCATGAGTATTATTAATTATTGTTTGTTACTTCAGGTCTAGCTGAGAAGGCACCGGCCAGTCAGGACAGTTGGAGGGCAGGATCATTTTAGCATATAGCCCTTCTGAAAACCAGCAACCCAAGCAACGTGTCTATCCTATCACCGCTCCCGTAAGTAGTCCTTTAGTAGTATAATTTAATAATACTTTTTATTTGTATGTTAAGGGATATACCTAAACCTAACAGAGTAAGCCCTAAACTATAGTCGTGCTTTCCTAAGAAAGTACTATTACACTATAGTTAATAGCTCTGATACCAATTTGTCACACCCCAGCCGTCGGCGGAAAAACCGGGCAGTGTAACATCATTTCTCGTATCATAGTTATCAACTTCCTGAAAACACATGCAATTTAAAATACGTCAACAAAAAGTTGGTGACTTCACAGGTTTTGACCCCATATAAAAATAACACTTTTTCTCAAGTTCAAAAGTATAGTTTTGAAAGTATAATTTTGACTCTCCAACGTTTAATATATATATCCTAGGTATAAAAGTTTACTTACCAAATAAGTATATACCTATAAGTCTCATATACTATGAATATAAGTGTTTGTAATTCCATACAAATGAAAGTTGCTACGTATAAATCTTATTTCAGTTCTATACGAGTAAAACCACTACGTATAAATCTATTTCAATTCTATACGAGTATGTGTGTTAGGCATAATTATCTACTTAATATACAAGTAGTACCTAGGGTATAAGTAGGGGAAACTTATACTTCACATTAATACTTGTATACGACAAAGTATAATGTTTCTAACAAGTTGCTACAGTGAGTCTGTAACCACTGTTTGACAACAAAATCTCTGACAAAACACACTCATGATTTACCATGAGAAACAATACACTCATGATTTACCATGAGAAACAAACACCACACGCTTCATCGACGCTGGAATAAAAATAAAAGGAAAGAATCGTCACTCGCTTGTCTTGGGTTGTAATCAACCACGAGTGGGGTCGTCAACCCCTATATTATTCATACACGACTTCCTCGCTCACACGGGATTAACGATTACAGGTCAGAGGACTTCCACTAAGATCCCCAATCTTAGTTGATGAATGACGTAGCTCATGAAGACTTTGACGGCTTCCTATAGCTCTAACAGCAAAAGCATTTTCATGTCTAAAACCCTAAGTCACTAGACTATGCTTTTAAACATTACTCCTAACTTCATAACATTTAGGCAGTATAACTGCTATATCTTGAAGTTAAACCAGGTTTTATATTGACCTAAAACCAATAATAACAACATATAACGTTCCTAGTTTTATCTTGACATAAAACTATCAATAGCTATACTAAGTTTTTTATTAACATAAAACTAATCAATAATAACATATAACGTATCCAGTTTTATCTTGACATAAAAACAATAACAACAACATATAACAAACATGGTTTTATCTTGACATAAAACCAATAATAACAACATATTTATCAGTTAACATATAGGACTTCCGAGTATAACTCTGGAACTATATCGCACACATAATACATGTAGAATCCTAAGTATAACTCAAGATCAACATTAGTATACTACTATAACAATAACATACTAACAACTTTACGATAGTTGTATAATTTCATATACGAAATAGCTATATCCCGGTTATTATAAATATTTAAGTTGATACTAATATACTATCATATAGTCATAATAATAACGTATGTATCATGTTTAGCATGCGTTTTCCCCCGAAAATATTAGAAAGTGGGGCCATGAAACTCACCTTAATAGTGTGATCTGTAGAATCTAACGGTCAGAGGCTCGTCGTAGTCATGCTCCGGAAGGGAAAACGGCCTTCGGAAACAAGAGAGAAAGAAGATAAATGGTTTAAGGAATGAAAGAGTCGAGGCCTCTATTTATAGGCTTATTTTGGCCATCTCACAACGTGAGAATGATAGATTCACGTCGTGAGCTATGGCAAGACTCATCCCATAGCTTTAACATGTGTTTTCTAGCCTCAAATAGTGTCATGTAGCGTCCTCACGTCGTGAGAAAACCTTGCTCACGTCGTGAGCTTTTGGGTTATCGTTCCGTAGACTTCTAGCTTTGAAATGTGGCATTTTGACTCCTCACGTCGTGAGTCCAGTCAAATTAGGGTTTCCGTCACGTGTCATGCTCTCAGACAGCTGTAACTTCGGAAGGTCGTAACTTTTGCATACGAACTCTGTGTTTGACGTTCTTTATATCCACGCATAGGTAATTACAAGTACTATAACTCTCTTTTAGATTCCAATAGCTAATTCTAAGTCTATTTTAAATTCCTCTTATTATAGAGATTTATAGTGTTAGGGTTTATCATAACTTCTTCACGCGAAGTCAGATTTAGACGTTCTCTATATTTTTGGATTCGTGTGGACGTATACTATGAGTTGTATCATAAATTATGTATGAAAGTTCATACTTTATCATGAATTACATAGAAAGTTTGTCACTTTACTAGTTTAACAAAGTCACATTACATGATTAGCATAATCACATGTGATTGTTATTGACCTATTTTGACTGGTGTTACAATTTGTGTCTCTTCATGTAGCGTGTATTAGTGTCTCTTCATATAGTGTGTATTAGTGTCTCTTCATTTAGTATGTAGTATATTTGTATAGACTCATGAATGAAATGACTCTTGTGTATTACCTTGTACTAGTAATAGTAAGTAGTATACCTCTAAACTATACCTATTATAGTTTACTAGAAATGTATGAATATGAATGAACGAAAGTATGCCTTTGCTACCCAAAGGTACTGAACTGACTGATAGAACTTTTATTTCTACATATGTATATATAATATGCAACTAATATTTAGACGACATTCAGACAAATAACTGATACCCTAAGGCCACATCCAAACACGGAAAAGGAATTAAAGCGAGTTAGCAATTCTAAGTCCTTTAAACATTAGTTACATAATTATACATATATAGGCATGCATTTGACAATATAAAAGTTTAAAAGAAGTTTTGTAAAACATTTGAAGAGTTTGATAATAAAAATCGATGACTTGATGTCACTTTCTAAAATGATTTAAAAGCGGTTCGTTTGATATAAATAGTTTAAAGTATAAGATATACCTTGTCTGAAATATAGTTATAACAAGATTTGAAAGGAAAGATTTAGTATAGAAAACAAGTATGATAAAGAGTCACTACTAGAAAAACAGCCTTTTATGACGCGCAATGCGTGTCGTAAAACGCTCAGACGACGCGCAAATACGTGTCAAGAAAGGCCCTGTCATAACGAGAGACGACACGCTTTTGCGCGTCGTCTATAGACGATGTGCATTTATGACACACAATTCGTATCATTAAAGCCGATGTCAAAAAAGGCCATGTCATAAATGAAGATGATACACATATTTGCGCATCGTAATTTTTATTTTTTTTTAAAAAAAAATTATTTATACATTTACTAGTTTTCAAATTAATTTTGCATTTCATGTCTCATAATAGAAAATAAAATACCATATACAAAAAATACAATCCATTGCACAAAACTTAATGTCATACAAAATACAAAATAAAATACATTGAATAAGAAAGATAATTAATTGCACTAACATGTCAAATACAAATAATCATCCCTAACTATATAACCTAATACTACATTGCTACTAAGGGACATCATCATAACTCACTGAAGGTTTTGGAACAATGTTCTCATCATCAACTCTTACACCAACCTTGCTTTAGTACATCAACTATTGGATCCATGGAAACTAGAAATCAAAATTCAACTTATGAGAGAAATTAAAAAGTAGAAATAGAATATTAATGATGATCTCTTACCTGTTGTAGCATCCACATAATACTCCCACATCCATCTCATATAACATTTCGTACACAACTTCATTTGACCAGCATATGTCCTATATCCAAACAATTACAACTCATTTAGCTACAACCAATAGATATTATCATAATTGCGTAAAGCAAAGGTATTACAACTCGTCCTTGTGGTTTCATTTTATATACATCCTTAGTCCCTAAGTCATTAAATCATTAAATCTAACTACTAAGTTATTAGTTTTTTTAAACATGACCATTTGGCCCATGGACCAAACTAATAAAAAAAAGCACCATAAGGTCCAAAATGGTGTGTTTTTTACTTGTAAATATACTTAAATATATACATATGCATATGCATATACATATAGTAAATTACAAATTTGGACTATGTGGTGTGTTTTTTATTAGTTTGGCCCAAGGGCAAAATGGTCATATTTAAAAAAACTAACAGGTGAGTAGTTAGATTTAACGATTCAATGACTCAAGGACCAAGGATGCACATAAAATGAAACCACAAGTACGAGCCATGCAACAAAAATCAAAAATTGGATTCCACCAAACTACAAGGTCCATTTATGTAATTTACTAAGGTAGAAAAGTTTTTTCAATATTTATGGATTTCAAAAAAATTTTCTAAGCAACATATAAAGTAAATCAGTGAATTTATTTATTATATATCTATTTTGCAGGAAAATGAGGTGAGATTCTTGGAAGATAAACCTCATGTTAAGGGCATTATAAACAATGTGTTGTACCAAATAGTAGTTTCTGTTGGAGCAGATAAGAGAATTATCGGGTTTGATTTACACACTGAAAAACCAGATTCTAAGCACCAAATAGAAAGCAAATGCATGAGTGTTGTACCAAATCCATGTGACTTCAACCTTTTCATGGTTCGTACCAGGTAAATTGCAATTGATTCGCTTATATGGTAAAAAAGAATCAACCTCTTATTATGTGCTAATATTTTGGCATATTTTAATATACTTACTTGTAGGACTCCACAAAAGCAACTAAGATTGTTTGACATAAGGTTGACATAAGGTTGAAGCATACAGAAATCCATGAATTTGGTTGATGATTCTAGAAGAGATATAATCACACACATACGGTTGACTCTTGTTTTCAAATAAAAATATTATTTACGATAAGAAAATTTACCTGAGCTGAAAAGAATATAGATTTGATCAAGGAATATTTATCAGCTTCAAAGGACTTCTCATGGGCAAGTATTATCTGGATGAAAAAAAAACAAGATTAGAAATTTGGGAACTCCTGTTAACAATATGAAACTTCTTACTAAAATATATACCTGCTGAAAGAAAGTTCTACAGATGACAAAAAGAAACTATGGGAATCAGCAACATATGGAGAACTTAGCCAAAGATTACGAGAAGCCACTCCAAGTTTCAAGCTATATGCATTAAGATCCTTGATGCCAATTGGCAGGGGTGGAACACAAGCATTAAAAATGAGGGGGCCAAAACCAAAACTTCAAGAGAAAAACTTATAAACAAATTATTTTGTTCAAGCTTCAAACAACTAATTATTTTGATTTACATACAAAAGTCATTATTATAACATAAAAAATATACAAAATCTAACAATTAACATTACATTTAAAAAACAAAAATATCCTAATTCATGTTTGCATTTTGGTAAAATTTTATACCACTCGTTTGTTTTAACAATTCAAACTTGACCAACATTAAAAAAATAATAAACCATTGTTCTGCTTTTTATTACGTTTACAGCACCTCTAATGTGCTTTTTCCTTGAAATTATGCAGGTAATTGAGATACTATAGAAAGGAAATGTGATTTGGACATAAGAGAGAGAGAGAGAGAGAGAGAGAGAGAGAGAGAGCGAGCAATAGTTCCTGAGTTAAATTGGGTACAATAGCAATGAGCATTTCTAGAGCACACTTGAAGATTTCGTATATAATGGCATGATATGAATCTTTAAGCTCATAATTTAGGCCATCTTTGTTCAAGATACAATAGTTGAGAAAATGACAAACAACCGGTTGAAGCACCTGACTGCAACCTTCAATAACGGAAACACCAAGCTGAAAAGATGCATCCTAAAAATGTACGTTGTTGCTTCAGCAGCGATACAATTCAAACCCCAATTATAGATTAATAATCATGCAATTATTGTAATAAAAAATACAAACGATGAATGAAAGTGGGTTGTTATTACCTGTTACTTTTCCTCTATTCTCTGCTGGAGGTGCAGATGTTGATGGCCATGACTCAAAATTAGTCTTGAATACAACCGTCTCATAACCTTGAATTAATTGGGTTACAAGGGTTCATTTTGGTCGATCATGAGCAGTGATATACTCCTACAAATGGACCTGAATGGTGAGAATCACTCAAAGGGTAAAAATGTAATTAACCAAATCCTACCTCAGCACATTGCATGGCAGATTTTCTACCATCTGTTGGGTTAATCGGATTCAAGTCTAGTTTTAGGAAAGTTGCCTTTTATTAATTCTCAGTTTTAGATTAGGAGTCAAAGTGTTTTATTTTATTATTTTAGAAGTTTGAGTAGTTTTCAATTTCTTTAGTATAAATAGCTAGGAGCATGTTTCATTCTTGTGTGTTTTTTTAATGAACTTCCAGTAACTTTGTGATCAAGTATCGTCCTCTTTTTTTCCTTTTTTTTTGTCCTTGTTTGAGTTCACGGTTTCAACTCACAACAAGTAATTTGTTTATTGTTTTTATTGCACTTACACTTGGTATCAGATCGGTTTCGTTGAAGGGGGTGTGATTCGAGGTTGATTAGAAGCAACCCCGGTTTCTTTTAATCGGGCTTGTGAGAGACTATCCGGAGGCACGGAGTAAACGAACGAGAAGACGTCAAAGCGGGTGGCTTTGATTAAGTTTGTTTTGCGGGTGACGGAAGACGGTAAAGGTGGTCGTGACCTTGTCTTGTTGTCCGGTGGAAGAGTGCTCTCGGAACAAGCTTGATTAAAGAAGTCGGGGTTAAGGAGAAAAGGATGTCGTTGGTTAAAGAAGGAGGTTCGTTGACACATCAAGTTCCAGTTTTGACACCAACGAATTATCAGGTGTGGGGGGGTTAAAGTCAAGTCAATTATGGATGCACATGGCATATGGGAGACGGTCGAACCGATGACGTCAGATAAAGCGCCAGATCAAAAGAAGTCAAAACAAGCTCTTGCTTTTTTGTTTCAAGCGATACCCGAAGACATGGTGTTGCAAATGGCGAGTTACACCGACCCAAAGAAAGTGTGGGATGGGCTAAAAACACGGTATTTGGGAGTGGATCGGGTGAGAACGACTCGACTTGCAACCTTAAAAAGGGAGCTTGAAAGTTTACGCATGAAAGAGGATGAAACGGTTGATGATTTTGTGATGAAATTATCCGGTTTAGCGTCAAAAGCAAGGAGTCTTGGATATGAGCTTGAAGAAGGTGATTTGGTAAAAAGGTTTATAGATTCGATGCCTAAGTCGTTTCTTCAAATCGTGGCTTCAATAGAGCAATGTTTCGAGTTGGATTCATTGTTATTCGATGAAGTGGTTGGTAGATTGAAGACATACGAGGAGCGTATAAGAGGAACCGAGAAAGTGGAGGATACTCAAGGTGGGTTGTTGTTGGCTAGTGAGGAAAAATCACATGTTTGTAAGCATTGTAGCAATGGACGTTCAAATCGGGATGACTTTGGACATGGCCGGGGAAGAGGTCGGGGGTCCGGGAGAAGTCGAGATGGTAATGAACGTGTCCGGGATAAAAGTCACGTTAGATGTTACAAATGTGGTGAGCTTGGTCACTATAAAAACGAGTGTCCTAAATGGGAAAAGGAAGAAGCGGGTCTAATCGAAGAGGAACCGACATTGTTTTGAACGAGTGGCTCGTATGTCAAATCCGATTAAGAGGGTGATTGTTGGGTTAATCGGATTCAAGTCTAGTTTTAGGAAAGTTGCCTTTTATTAATTCTCAGTTTTAGATTAGGAGTCAAAGTGTTTTATTTTATTATTTTAGAAGTTTGAGTAGTTTTCAATTTCTTTAGTATAAATAGCTAGGAGCATGTTTCGTTCTTGTGTGTTTTTTTAATGAACTTCCAGTAACTTTGTGATCAAGTATCTTCCTCTTTTTTTCCTTTTTTTGTCCCTGTTTGAGTTCACGGTTTCAACTCACAACAAGTAATTTGTTTATTGTTTTTATTGCACTTACACCATCAACTTGTGTTGCTCTACCAACCCACATAAAAACCTCCGCCCCACAGTCCGTTAGATAACATTTGTCGTTTTCCATGGTCGATTTCGTGAATCCTGTAATTTCATCCTTCACCTCTGATCCACCAATGCTACAAAAAAATAAAAAAATATAGAATTATGTAAAGATAATTTGTCAGATAAAGAATAAAGAAAACCAAAAGGAGATTCGTACTTAAAAAGTTTGCCAGGTGTCTTGTCTAGAACTATATCATCATCACCAAGAACTTTCTTGCCAATAGGAGAAAATCCTCCAAAAATTACCTAGAATTCACCTTAATCACCTTCTGCTTGTAGTTTCCCATCATCTGAAATGATTTATTAAAACAAAAATAAAAAAGGGTGATAAATGTGAATCTAATCATATCATATGCTTTAAATCCCATACCAACAATTGCAACATTGCATGTTCCCTCATTATAAGTGTCCTTCAAATACTGAATAACCTCTAGAGCTTTAGCTCTTTCTTGAATGTTTGAGTTTGCTCCATTGAATTGAAAGATCTTGTATTTAGTATCCAAGATAAACACATCATCATGATTCAACAAAGATCGAGAGAATTGAATCTACTTCACATGAACAATTTTTTTCCCGTTGCATATGTACAATCTTGTTTCAAAATCCATTTCTTCAGGTTTCTTGAACCCAGCTGCAACACCACCTTCAAGTAGCACAATACATGGTTTGAAATATGACAAGCATTTATAAGATTCATGACTTTGAATCTCTCTATGTTGCACTGCAGGCCCTCCATGAATCGCATCAACTATTTTTATTGCAGCTGTTCCAGCTTCATCCTAATTATCACATTTAGTCAATTTGAATTGAACTTTTCTTTAAAAAAATATCAGAAAGTGTTACTTAATTTGGGATATAGGATGTTGTTATACATTGCTTGTATCTTTTCCCAACCAGAAGTGTATGCCGTATCCATAAGCACCTCCTCTCCCATTGGAAGTCTGCAAGTGTATGAATGATTAAAACAATAAAATTTTGTAACTGAAATAGAAATTGTGAGAGATTATGAGCAAACCCGCAAGACAATGTATGAATCACCTATGTAGAATCTACCATAATCTGATTTTGGCAAAGGAACTTGTTGAAAGTTTTCAATTCTCCATATTTCAAGCCCTCTACAAGGTGTTAAGTGAAAAACTAACAATAAATGCAAACAAATCATACATGCATATAATGACTGGATTTCTAGTGTTCTTGAAAGTAGATGATGATTATAAAAGAAATTGATGTTGGGTAAGGATACGGTTTAGAACCAACTCCCTGGAATGCAGGTTCAAGAGCTTTTGCAGTAGCCATGGTGCTTGTAATTTCTTTAAATGATGACAGAAGAAAATACCTTAAAATTTCCCACTGTGTAGTCCCTATATGTAAGATTTTGAGAAAGGAAGCATAGATTAGAACAGTCGTCACTAGAATAAAGTAATTATTTGCATTATTTCCCAAACAACTATAATAACTTTATAAAACTAAAAAATTACTCCCAGAAAAAAGAGGCACTTTATTGCCCCTCCATGTTCTTTTATGTGAGGGTTTCAGGGGGTATTTAAATGGCTCTTCTAGTTGTATTTGGTTAAACACTTAAACTCTAGATGTTAACATACAATGAATTATAAGATGAATCTTTTAACAAAAATAAGATTTACTGAAACCAACACCAGTAAAAAAATAAGATGAACAATTTCATTATATTTGTTCTAAGAGGCAAAAAATCAAACAGTTGGTGTGCGCTGAATACCCATTTATTCATATCAATACCTGAAAGGGCAAGCTTAAGTAGAGTATCAAGGTCAATATCAGCTGCTACTTTGGCATAAAATAGGATAGAGGGATGGGTAAACGGTCTTTTGAGAGGGTCTGTGTCGGCTTTGACAATTAACTCGATTGCCTGCATTTGTGAAGCGATTGACGTCGCTATTTTTGCTCTTTTGAATACGCTTAAACAGAGATGGTTGGATTCCTAAACTGGTTGTTGTATTGTACCAATGTCTTGGATATGATAAACCCTAAACCCCAGAGTAGAGTGGTTGTTGGTGGCATGTGCCAAGAAGGGGTTACCAAATTCAAATGAGATGGCGCATGTGTATAAGCCCTTTAGGGTTTATGTTTTCCTATGTGTACCAAATATTTTGCAAGAAAGGCAAGCTGAGTGACCAAAATCCTTAACCTTTATGGACACAGGAGGTTCATCCAAATCCAACGTATTAGTGACCGAAAACGACGGGGAGGAGGAGGAGGAAGGGACAAGGGAAAGCAACCATAGGGACAAGGGAGAGAAAAATGACACATGATAGAAATAGGTGAAGATAATGATATTACAATTTAAGTGAGATATGCGAAGCCATGGGAGATCTCTATGAAATTGCAGGTTGGGTTTTAGGTTAGAGAGAGAGAGAAAGGATGACGAAGAGCCTAGGCTTCTTTCTTGCTAATTGGAAGCGGAGGGGTTTTAATTTTTCACATGGAATAGCGGCCATTTTTGGGGATTTGATTTCCTGCTTAAAACGTGTGTTTCATTAAAAAAATATAAAGCAACACACTTAGATGACACACATTTTATGATAGATGTCCTCCGTATTTTTTTTTCTTTTCTAACACTAATTTCAGGGCGCGCACAAATACATGTCCTCTATCCTTTAAATTTTAGAAGAGATGACATTATTTTTAGGACGCACGCTTTTGCGTATCGTAAATCACTGTGTGTCATTGTTTGCACGTCATTAAAGGGTTGTTTTTTAGTAGTGAGTATAACATGTAAAAACGTTTGAGAAATCATTTTGAAGTAGTTTGTTTGGCAAAACAGCTAAAAGTATAGTGAAATCCATTTGTATGCTAGTTATTAATCACATGTGATTGATATAATAACTAGTATGATTCAACTTGTATTCCCCCCCCCCCCATAAAAGCATTTAAAAACATTTAAAAGGTTGATTAAGGGGTATAAACTCACCTGATATGGGTGATTCAAATGGGTACGCGTGTAAGGATGAGAAGTTCCTCGAATGAAGTCCTGGGACACAACAAGTCCTAAATGATATATAATGACACATATTGGCATGAATATAGTGTTTATAAGCAACTGTATGAAAGGAAACGCCTTCTGGGACTAGGAAACACTTTGACCAAGTGTTGGAATCACATGTGATTGATCAAAGGAGAGTAGAATGACACTCACATGAGTTTACGGCCATGGGTTTACGGCCCAAGGGAGTTTACGGTCGTAAACTCATGTTCACTCATGTATAAGTATAAGTTTGAAGGCTCGGGAAGCTTTAGGGATTTTTGCTCTACACTAGTATGAGAAATACCACTTCTAATGAGGCTTTTGATGAGTTTGCGGCCCAAAATAATTACAGCCGTAAACTCATGGCCATTTATGTTTATGAGAGTACTTTAAGGTCCTACAATCATCAAGGAAAGGTTCTAGGTCACAAGCCTTGCATCTAGGAGGGTTGATGGCCAAAATGGGACCCTTTAAGGGCTTACGGCCATGGGAGATGGCTTGGCCGTAAACTCCTTTTTTCCTTGTGTTCGTGATGTTTTCAAGTCTCTATGCATGAGTCCTAACTAGATATGAAGTATAGGGAAGAGTACTTACGATCTAGAAGCTCGAAATGGTCGGTTTTGGCCAAGACACTAGTGTGTGTTCTTGGTGAAACTTGAAGATCTAAGAAAAGAACGATTTCTATGGATGAAATCATGTAAGGATACTAGATTAAGAGATGTATCAACAAATCTAGGTAGAATACTTACATCTTTTGGAGATCTTGGAAGAAAGTCTTGATGATACTTGAGAGGATTTGAAGGAAGTCAACCAAGGAAGGAAAGAATGAGAAAAATGGCCAAGTATCATCTATATACACTTGAGTTTATGGCCACATGAGTTTACGGTCGTAAACTCATGGTCTTGTGGCCATGAACTCATTATGTGGAGGTTATGTTTTGATTTGCTACACTGTGGTTCTAGCAGCTACTTTCTAACACTTATTCCTTAAGTGTATTAGGCTCAAAACTCCTTAGAATGACCTTTAACCGGGATAGATCTCATTTCCAATGAGTCTGACACTCAGTTGAGTTGATTGACTGGGCTTTAAAAGTAAAAAATTTTCGTTTGCCACAGACACTACACGACACTTAGTTAACGAAGAACGTAGATCCGAGCGTGTCACGATGTGGCATTGTATAGAAACGGTGTGGCAGCCGTTTTAAGCCTAAAATCCTAATCTCGGGGTTGGTGACCTATACCATCTTGATATTGGGGTATTTCCATTTTTTACCCTGAGTATGAGAATTAATTGCGTTTTAATTAGCCCTGAATATGAGAATTATGGCAAATTGGACCAAAATGACGTTAGTATGTTGGGCATACATGCATGTACGCTGGGCGTACTATGGTCTTAATGAGTAGGTTGGGTGTACATTTGGTACATTGGGTGTATGTAGCCAGGGTACAAACCCTAATTTTTAGGGTTTAGACCCTATGTAAACATCCTTAAGTCCTAGGTCTTCTTTTATTCGTCAGCCTCCAGCCCCAACTTTGACCCTTGCAAACCCTAATTCGTTCTTGAGCATTATTGAGCCATGTATAGGTGTTTTGGTGCTCATAAAGGAAGAAGAATGAAGGGAGAACAACTTAGAATTTTGAAGAAACCTTGGATCTGGAAGCTTTGCACCCTCCTACATCTTTAGAAGGTATAAAGTTCATACCTTGATGCTCATTTGGTTAGATCTAGCTTATGTGGTGTTATTATGTGCTTTTGTCACCAATCAATGTTGTTCTTGAGTATGTCATGCTCTTGATCCAATCAAGATGTCCTTTCAGACGTTTTTGAGCATGCAGTTAGCATAAAAATGTAAGCTTGATTGTTAGTGCCCTTCCATTCATGAGTTACAGAGTCTTAATGGGTTAAGTAGTTAGGGTTTTCATTGTTGGGCACTTTTTAGCCATGCAAGACCATATATTTGGAAACTTTATGGTTAAGGACGTTCGTTTAGGGTTAGATCCGGAATTTGACCAAAAGAGCTTAAAGAATAAGCTCTTAATGGAAGGATTGAGTGAAGTTAAGGCAGCGTACATTGGGCGTAACCCAGGTACGTCGGGCGTACTAAGTTAACGAACCCGTAATTTGGTTAACAATCATGTATGTTGGGCATACAAGCTGAGTATGTTGGGCGTACTCAATAGTGTTGACAAATTTTGACTTTTGACTTTTTCGAATTTGACCAGGATTTGACCAAGTTTGAGCTAAGGGTATTTTGATATGTATTTGATATTGGTCACTATTTGATGTATAGGTGACGTCTCGAGCTAATATTCAAAGTAGAGACTTATTCAACTATTTTTTCAGAAGGCGAGATGAGTTTTCCTTACTATAACCGTGAGTCGAAGGCACCAAGGTCGGCCCGGTGGATTAGATATCATGTTTTGTTGAGTGTTGTTATGTTGAGATATGTGTTCACTGGTTATGAGATTAGACTGGTAGATCTGTAGGACTACCTGTGTTTGTTGATTATTGTTTGTTATTGTATATGTCGACATGTTATGGTTTGATGGGCTGAGGCGGGTCAGGTGGTGCTGAAGGCCAAGACACCCAAGGTGGCCCAGTTAGATTGAAGGCCTGCAAGGTGGTCCAGTCAGGCCGAAGGCCTATAGAGCGGTCCAGATAGGTTGTAGGCCCTACGAGGTGTTCTAGTCAGGCTGAAGGCTCATATTTTAATGTTGTTGTTTGTTATGTTGTGTGGTGGTACTTTAAGGGAACTCACTAAGCTTTGCATTACGGTTTCAGTTTACTATTTTAGGTACTTTAGAGGATCATGGGAAAGTGAAGGAGTGATCATGCACATCTTCCTGCTTTTATGACATTGGATCTTGGGATACTCTAATTATGATTATACTTTTGAAACAATGGTTTTTTAAACACTTTATGGTTAATGGGTTTCCTCATTTGGCTGCTCCCATCCTCTAAAAAGGAATTCCCATCAAAATCCTAGCCTTTTCTTTGTTTTGAGAGCTTGAACTCCATTTTGTGATGGTTGAAGGAAGAAAGAGCCTTTGGGTGTTTCTTGAAGGATCTTAGATCCGACATCTACATATTAGTTCTACATCTTTGGAGGTATAAAGTTTCTACCTTGATCATTAATTCTCTAGATCTTGTTCTAGGTCATTTTATGAGTTTTTAGCCCCAAGTCATCATGTTCTTGGATTTTAGGTGAACTCTAGAACCTTTGAAATGAATTGATAGCTTTTGGACCTTGGTTTTGGTTGTAAAGTTGGTTTGCATGGGTTGTTAAGTGAACCCATGCCTTGATGTTGTCATTAAGAACTAAGGAATGAAGATGTTGACTTAAGATCTTGAGAGGTTTTATATTTGAGAGTTAGAGCTGTTTGGGTTGAGGCATAACAACTTAATCAATAAAGTTGTGGATACGTAGTGCCCATGGCGTGATCATCATTTACCACGGCGTGGAGACTAGTGTTTCCACAACCATCTCACTAGACAATTGTCATGGTGTGGCTAATAGCGGTCACGACGTAAGGGTTGACCCATTTGCCAACTGATTTGTCTTGGATTGGCCACGACTTGGCCATAAGTGGCCATGACGTGGAGGCCTGTGAAGTTGACCTTAACCATTGAATTTTGACAAAGGTTGACTTTTTGGGCAAAACTAGAGTTTTAAGGGTGTAGGCTAATAGGGTATGAATTTACAGTTGTTAGGTGTTTTGTTGATCCTATCGACCCTGTGTGTGAGAGCTACTGTATTTTAAGTTTCTACCTGAAAAGTGAGTATTCTCACTACTTTACCTGTGTGGTATCCATGTCTGAGACCAGTTATGTCTTATTTGTTGTTTGTTGTTTTGTTAGAATTGCATTATTGATACTTCAGGATTGTTGTTAATCCATATGGCATGTTGTTAGCCCACTGGGATTGCGGATAACTCATAGTTGTTTATTGTGTTATATTGTATCGATATTTTGGGAAGGACTCACTAAGGTTTATGCTTATAGTTGTAGATTAAATGTGTTTCAGGTACCTCGGATTATCATGGGAAGACGAAGGTATGACTGTACACTCCGACTAGCAGATCTTTTTATGATTTCCATATTTTGAAACTTTGATTTTGAACGATTGTATTGATACACTTGGTTTGAGAGAGTTTTTTCTAAAACAAAAATGAAAATTTTGTTGTAAATTTTGGGTTGTTACAAGTTGGTAATAGAGCCGTGGTTTGAGAGAATTTGATGAACATTCGTGCGATTCCATACTCAAACTAAGTATCTTGTAGTTTTATAAACCTTTTTACAAAAGAATGAGTTTTAAAGAAGGGAACGAAGGAAGCAAAGTGTACAGTCAACTAGAGCGTGAGGCAGTGATCTCTTAAAATATCCATAACATTATTATATGTTGTATTGTAGTTGAAGTTATTGAGCTGATAGAAATAATGCTAATTGGTAGGCTAAGGATCCCTCAAGAATTTTAGAATATGTTTTCCTAAAAGTATGATGACTTATAGCCTAAAAGATTACTTGTGGGTGCTCTATTAGAGTTGAGGCTGATTGCTAATTAATTTTTGTAAATTGTATGGTTGTACATAGTTAGGATTATATATTCTTAGAATGCTTGGTTTACCCTTACTTTATGTTCCTTGTTTGGTAGTGGATTTTGGGTAGAATCTATTATTCAAATGTCTATTGATTCCAAGTTATGTAAAATCGGTTTACATGGAGCCATTTCCAAGGCTAGCAGAGACTTCTTGCGAAATGGAGTAGTAGCTAAGCAGGGACCTATGATGTATATCTCAGGGTTTAGATGTGGCTCTTTGAGCACTTAGATGTATATGGGATGATTCTATGAAAGCAGAGTGTTTTAGATTCGGAACCATGATAGGGGATCTAAATCAACTATGGGTAGGTGTGGAAGGTAGTATAGACCCGTACAACTGAAAGCACATGATTTGTATAAGATTTAGAAGGAATCTTGAGGGTACCAGGGGATTTTTTGGACTATATGATTGCTAGTGCTTTTAGTCTGGTTTTAACCTTTTCCCTTGTGTCTTTCAGTATGGTGTACACCCAAGGATCAAGCTCCATCGGTTCGGGAGACATGGGATCAGTTATCATGAGATCCACAAGATCATTGTTATGGAGGTGTCTGTTGCAGTTATGGAGGCTGTCCCGGAGGTATTTGGGTCTATCAAGACCATGATGAGCGAGATGTTTGATGAGCGCTACGCCACGGTCACTGAGGTTGCTGCTTTCGTATCCACTGCAGTTGTCGCTGCTGCAAAGTCTCATGGGGGTGATTCAATGAGTATTGGAAGTTCAACAACACGAACCCCTGGAGTTTGATGGAGTCCAGGATCCTATTGCTTCTATGAGGTGGATCATTAATATTAAGGGGTGCTTTTATACCTGCTCATGTACGGATGATTTGTGGGTTCGCTTTATGCTTAACTTACTTCTCTTGGGAGCGAAGCATTGCTGGAAGTTCATGACTGTTGATTTATCACCTGTGGATAAAGCTGTAGTTAACTGGGACCGGTTTGTTGAGACGTTTCAAGAGGATTATTTTCCTTTGGTGGAAAGAGATCGATTGGATCAGGAGAACCTATCGCTCCGGAAGACGATAGAGATGGTGACTGAGATCACTAGGATGTTCCATGAGAGAGTTATGGTTTGTCCAGAGTATGCATCTACTAAGCAGGCCCAGATCACCCGATACTTGACCATGCTCAAGAAGGACATTAGAGAGTTCGTAATGAACTCTTAGTAACGGAAATTGGTTGAGATGTAGTCCAATGCCAGGAGGAGGGACATTGAGATGGAGCTGTAGGTGAGAAAGGCTGAGGTGGATACATAGAGCAGAGATAGGAGGCCGATCCAGTTGCCATTGACGGCTAAGCGGGCAAAGCCTACTGATTCGTGAACATGGAGTCATAGGAGCAACACTTGCAGTAGGTGCGGAAAGGGCCACGAGAGACCCTATCGATCGGGATCGGTATGCTACATATGTGGCAAGGAAGGACATCTTGCAAGGGAGTGCTCGAAGGGTTTGCGAATTTGTTTCAGCTATAATTAGGCAGGCCATGTGAAGGTCGCATGTCTACTTCTTGCAGAAAAGTCAGTTCCGACTCCTGCTCCTGCGACCATGTGCATTACTGATGGGTGTCAGGGGAAGGTTGAGGCCTCGAAGGCCAGGGACGAGCTTTTCAGTTGACTGCTGAGGAGGTCAAAGCAACATCCGACGTCGTCGCTGGTATGTATCCGTTTTATATTTCCTGTTGAATTATTTATTATAGATGCTTATTATCTGACTATGTTGGTTACTTTTCTTGTGAATTATGTAAGTACCTTGGTTTTATTTGAATCATGTGTGACTGGGTCTTTTGTATTTACATCTTTCTACAAAGGTTTTAGTGTTTCTCGTTGTAACAATTGGTAAAAATTAGTCACAGTTCGACGGTCAAACCACCACGAACCGCTATGTATTAAGGACCAATTTGTGTATAATTTTATTTTTATAATGTATATTGAAGATATTATATTCATAATTACTTTTGGAACATCTCAAACTGCTCAAAACATCTATCGTTGAATATCGAATCGAAAATCACCAAAAATTAAATTTATTTGTGACGTTAAAAATAAAATTTTGAATTAAGTTTATTTGAGAGTTATGGATAAGAAATTTGAATAGATTACATTCTCCTAATTCCGTGGATATAAATCACGTCCAAAACGGAGATCGTATGAGAAAGGTACGCCTCTTTAAAGTTATAAAAACCAGTATTTGTCTGATTTTCCTGAAACGAATTGTGTACTGCTTCGTTTGGAATAGCTACGAACCTCGTAAACTACTTTTGAGCATGTTTTTGAACTAAGATCATGGTATATTAATTTATTTCATTTTTGTCACATTTTCAATCTCGGCTAAAATCAAATCTGTAAAATCTATCGAATATGGGGCAATTAATCACGAAACTATAAACATTAGTTTTCGGAGTTTGGTATATCCAAATTAAAATCCGGCTATATTTCTGGTCACCATGACCAGAAAAATAAATTAACAAACACTTTCAGATTTTTTTTAAGAAACCGTATGATAACACGATAATCAAGAAATTGGGATTTACATCACAAAAATATACTGGATTGGATTTTGTACAAAATATCCTTAAAAAACTGATTTTGTACAACCAAAATCATTCAAAATCTATCAAAATATTTAAAACTCAAGTGATATATTTTCCTTTCTATCATTTTCTCTAAACTATAAAATATGGCAGCTCTCTCTCTCTCTCTCTTACACTACCGTCGATGAGGAAGGAAATCCGGCGAGCAAGCTAGTGGTTGCATCCCCTCCTTCATCGGCGATGGAAGCCCTCCTCCCCTCCATTATCTTTCATCAAATCCAGCTGCCAAACACCCATGTGATTGTTGAGATGCACCCCCCAAACACCCCTCGATTGACGACTGCTACCACCCATCGGCGACTGGTCTTTTGACTACTTCCGTTCGTTCTCCTCCCTAAGTAGACGGAGGCGATGACCAATCGAAGCCGAAGGCTCGCCGGAGGGAAACTTCTCCCTATTCGCTTCTACTCCATTTTCATGTCGATCCAAACATTTCCATTCCCTTTCGTGTTTGGTACCGACTACAGAAGGAAGAAACAAAAAGGGAGCCACCGAAGCGACCTCCCTCACAACCACATACTACGGCGACAACCACCGAGAAAATCACCCTTTTCTTTCTTCTTTTTCCTACTGATTGGAACTAGTAAATCCCTAAATGTCGATAGTCGTTTGCATTCTTCTTCCCCGTGGTTTGCTGCCACCGGCGACGCATATTAAACCCACGGAGAGGCATCGGGATCGAATCCTCCTCCCCATTGCGTTCGTCCGTTCCTTGCTCGATTTGAGGGAGTAGAAGACACACCTTTTTTTTCATTTCATGGACTTGGCAAAACCACCCCCACCCTTCCTCCCATACACACAATTGTATTTTCAATAATGACAACCCTTGTTGAGATATTTAATCATATCAGGTCCCTTGTGTTAGCTAAATTACAAAACAATCATTAAATTATTTTACAAGAGTTAAAATACACCCCTTTTTTTGTATGAGCCATTGCCAAAAATAGTCCCTTTAGTTCAATTGGTTATAGAGTAGTCGTGAGAATGTTTCAAAGTTCAAGAATTATTTATTTCGACTCAAGAAAGTGCAGATCGCGGTTTCTCACACGAATGAACCAACTCCAAACAATCGAACTCATGCTTCAAGGGTGAGTTTCTACGGCCCCTCTTTTACGGTTTTAATATTTTGGGGGAGAATATATGCGTGTCTATTAAAGTTTTGATGATTTTCAAGTTTTATATACGAAATAACATCATACTATATTATTGGTCAAAAGTTTATGAAATAGAAATCAAAAAATGTGATAAATCACCAATAAATTTAATAAGTGAAAGTAGATTGTTAAAAGATCATATATTTATACTGTACGTGAAATATGAATATAATTATTATGAAAAATCACAAGATTATAAGTAAATTGCTATAATAACATAATTGCTATTATAAGTCACAAAAATAAAAATGACCAAAAATATTACTCGCGTATAAAATGAAAGTACATTATCATATTTGGTAGAAAATTCACATTTATAAAATCGTATAATTAATAGTTAAAATTATCGAAATTTAGCTTTTAATATATATATATATATATATATATATATATATATATATATATATATATATATATATATATATAGGTTATGCAAAAATGAATGTAAAATTTATTAATATATTTTATATTAATTATAAAAATATAACTCATTTTACTAAGTTATGGGTTTCTATTGCAATAAATAAGATGACCGACTTAAAGTCTTGAGAGTCATTATTTGCGAAATATTTTACTCTATTGATCACATAAATTATAAATATCATAGGAATTGTTGGTTTCATGATGGTTGGAAACTGGAAAATATTATAAAAGAAATCGTTATGCTGCCCAAATTTTGTCATAACAGACAATAGAAATTTGGAAATCCATTAAGTCTTACGTATCTCAAATACTAAAAGACTTCAATCAAATATTATTCCTAAACAACAAAATGATAAATATTCAACAATCTTAAAATGGGAATTTTAGGCTAGGATGCCTAGACACATTGTTATGATCCAACACTCCAGGGTCTCCCTGTAGGTGTTACGTTCGTTTCTAAAGCTATACGAGTTAGGTTCGTTTCCTAATCCATTTAGGCTATGTTATTGGGTATACTAAGACTGTGTGTCTTTGTGTAAAACCCTTTATTTCATAACCATTAATCTGCAAGGAACGACTAACGACGGATATAAATGTCATATTATTAATCTTATACGGTTTGACCGCCCCCTTAGAGTTGCTAGCTACAACTAACGTGTGCCGAGACGAATTTAGGAACTGACATTTAGTTTCATCGAACATTACTACGTGTTATAACGAGGTGAATGACTTTAGCATGTCTTTTTATGGAGCTGGTGCAAAAAGTGTATTGTCACGAGTTTGGTTATGAATTCATTATAAAATCCCAGTTTTGATTCGTTACCGTATAGAATCAATATTGGGTTTATATGGGGTTTTTTGTTCACTTAATTAATATCACTACATGACTGATTAAGGTTTAATAACTTTCAGCTAATAAGTTATTTAAATAAACCATTTGTTATTGTACGAGAACACAATATTATGTTGGAGGAGTTTGCCCTGCTGGTTAAGTGTCGGTTCCTAAATTAAGTAAGATAATACTTAAACAATACCACGCCACGATTTTACAAAGTTTATCAATTCGAAACTTATGAGTTTTACATATAAACTATAGAAATGCTTGTACATGGTTTCTGGAGTAAATTTGACCATTTTATGTTTTTAGAAGATGTGATATGAATTTATTTTATATAAATAGGCATTCAAAGTCCTTTTATAAAAAATATTTTGTTCATGGGAACCGTAGAAATTTGATATATGTCGGATTTACATTTGTGTATTTTTCTAAATTTTGTAGTTTTGGATTTGAACAAATGATATTCATGAATGAGTCCAAATACACTTTTATAACTCATTTATTTTATACTTTTTTATACAAAAGTAAGTATTTATAAAAGTCGTTCAACCATCTAAATGTTATATAAAACTTTTGGTTATAAAAATACTTTGTGTCAAAATCTGTAGAACCCACCAACAATTTTGTTTGACATATCTTAATGTATGTATTCTCAGGTTTATTCACAGGTTGGAAGGACTTGCATAGATGACTTCCATTATTTTACTATACAATTGTAAACACCAATCTGTTAGGCGTGTGTAGTGATTTAGCAATAGTCATTGTCGATGTAATTTCTATTTCGGTACTGTTTAATGTATGTTCAATAACTGTGATCACTGATTTGCGTCGCGCACCACAGCGTTTCCGCTGGTGGCTGGGGGTGTGACACTTGTGGGGCCATGGATCGACCTTTGAAGGTCGCTATAGTTGCTGATTGTACGGTTTCGATTTCTGAGGTGTACCAGGATTGTTTATTAGAGATATTTATGTGGGATTTCTGATTGACATCATTCCCATCGTGATAGGAGATGTTTGCATGATTTCCAACATGGATTGGTTTAGCCAGTTCAGGGGAATTAATTGACTATGAAAGATAGTTAGTGATGGCTCGTGACCCTAGTGCGGGAGAATTGACAATCTATGGTGAGGTTACTAGGGTTGGATCTGGCTTTTACCCCGCTGTCAAGGCGAGGTAGTGTCTTTATCATGGATGTATGGGGTATATAGCTTATGTTGTTGCTACACGGGTTGAGAAGAAGTAGTTCATTTCTGATGTCCCTGTTGTGAAAGAATTTCTTGATGTTTTCTAGGAAAAGTTGCCAGGTGTGCCTCCTGAGAGGCAAATCAAGTTTAGGATCGATCTGATCCTTGGTGCCACCCTGATTGCAAAGGCGCCATATCGCTTGAAACCACCAGAAATGCAGGAGTTATCCTCCCAGCTGTAAGAACTGTTAGGGAAGGAGTTTATTCGGCCGAGTAGCTCATCGTGGGGAGCAACTACCTTTTTGTGATGAAGAAGGATGGTTCACATCGAATATGCATTGATTACTGGGAGTTGAACAAACTGACAGTGAAGAATAGATATCCATTGCCACAGATTGATGACCTTTTTGATCAGTTATAGGGGCATTTTGGTTTTCTAAGATCGAATTGAGGTCTGGCTACCACCAGATGAGGGTTCAAGATGAGGATGTCCCGAAGACAGTTTTCCAAACTCGTTGTAGGCACTATGAGTTCGTGGTGATGCATTTTTTGCTTACCATCGCACTGACAACATTCATGGATCTCATGAAATAGGTGTGTAGACCTATGTTGGACAGGTCACTTATTGTGTTCATCGATGATATCTTGGTCTATTCAATGACCAAGGAGCAACATGAGGAACATGATCTGGAAAGTGCATTTCATTAGGATGTGATAGATCTATTTCCTTAATTAATCATCTTATATCAAGTCAACAACGTTCTTGATCAAAGGAACACATCAACATTTTACGTCTGAAGATTATCGTTCATCATAGAATGTAGACTCTATAAAGTCCAAACCAACGAGTTACTAGTTTTGGAAGACTTAACAAGGAGTTCGTGAGTGCGTCTATGGTAGAAAATGAAGTTATATGGATAAATAAGTACATATCGACGAATTCAATGCGGCAATGCTGGCTACATATTAGGTTGATCTCATAAAACCTCAGCAGGATAGTGTGTAGGCATTATCGTAAAGCGCTTTAGGACTAAGATTCCGGGGGACAAAATCTCTATAAGTGGGGGAGACTTATAACACCACGTTTTCGCCTAGCACTATAAATGACTGATTATGTAAAACAAACATTTACATAGAAGGCTATTTAGGATATATAGTCTTGACAAAAGTCGTAGTAGTCGTAAAAACGAGATTGTACATATAAAGAACGAAAAATCTTACTTCATATGAGAAAGTTATGATTTTTAGAAGTTTCAAGGCAGTAGTGTATGACAAACAAACCAAAATAGAGATCAGTCGATTGTTAAGAAAAACAATCTAAACAAGAGTTGAAGGTCTCATTAATAGGAGTCCATCAATATAAAGACAGTTGAGAACAGATTTTGTATGGACAAGTTAAGATTTTTTACAGACTTTAATAATCTAAGCCTATTAAAATTATAGCTTTAAGAAATAAAGTGAGAATTTGTTGACGGAGTCTAAACAAAAAGTGTAGATCTCATTGCTATGTGTTGATATAAAATGTGTAAAAACAGAGCTCATATAACGAAGATATGAATTTTTGAAGAAAATAGGATTGTTCGCTTGCAGTCGTGCTCACAGAGAGCAGACATGGCGTGCTTTGAAACTCCACCTGCATTTCCCTACGTGTCAGCACCTAGAAGATGCTACGTCAACACCCCCGACTAGGTGTTCAGCACGTACCGACCATGTGCATGACGCGCCTTCGAATTATGGCGATAAAGGTTGCAAATCCCATTCTTTCCATCCACATTATTCTCACATATCTCTTTGGTTCTTGAGTCCAAAATTCTTGGGTTCTTTCGGGGTTATGAGAAATCTCTTTTTGGAAAGACTCTAAAGCAGAAAGTCAGGCAGATAGAAGTGTTCGGTATCGGGGTCCTGCCCTCAACTTTTTGGGTTTTTTCTTGGAATCTATTTAAGTGAAGCTACGCTTACCAGATTTTAGGAGAATTTATAATTGTAATTATAATCATCATTAGGAACCTATAAATGCTAGACTTGTTAGTAATTCCGATTTTAATGTTGATTGATCTACTTACAGGAGAGGTGACTAGAATGGTCGTTGTCACACCCTCTACATACGGCGGAAAACCTTGGGTTGTGCGACATAAGGATATTGGATCATGGTGACAAGTATATTGAACAATACATAGAAATAT